>NC_082667.1:46096120-46401601 GCF_025265405.1 Mesoplodon densirostris | reverse complement strand
TCAAGTAAGGAATATTGTATTCATCCACATAATTTTGTCTTCAGAAAGTGGTCAGAAACTTTTTTTTTTTTGGCATGGGGAAAGCAGGCTGAAAATCTGATGCCTTTCTGATGCTAATTTGTGTTTCTGTGGGTGAGACATTATAATAGTCTCAGCGTTTCTCTTTCCCTAATCTCAGGTGCCCTCTTTCATCTTAGTTCGGGCATACTAGAGGTCTTGGACTATCTGGTTGGGACTAGTGGACCCTGTGGGTTATTTCTTCAGGCTGAGAGGCCAAGATGGTGTATGATGCCATCTTTTGCCACAGAATTTCTTGCCACAAGGGGAAAAGTGAGAGTGTGGATGCATGACCATATAGATTCCTGCCCACTCCCCACAGATGGGATTGTATTTGATTTCATTCAATTCAAGGTAATCAGATCCCTTCCTGAGCTCCCCCATTCCATCCTATCCCATTGCAGCTCAGCCCATCCCCTTCCATTCCATCTGTATATTTTGCAAGTTTCATTCCATTAATGTGGATATAAAATTCTATTTTGTTTACTGAGCCGTGGGAGGACACAACGTCTTTCTAGCCAACCCAGGGCACACAGGGATTAGTAAATCACAGGCAGCTCCTTATAAAACTGACTTAGGGAACTTATCAAGCTATCTTCAGTTTTACCCACTCCAAGTTCTTCTTGGTCTTCCTCTCAGAGGCACCCTTTCTACTTCTCTTCCTTTGAGGCACTGTGAGAAGGAGGAAGGGACCACAAGGAGGAAGGCTGGCATCTTGGACTCTGACCAATTCTTATTTTCATCAAGCTCCAGAGTGTGTCCATTACAAGGCATATATAGTTGTCACACTACACATCTGTTCAATTGACGTCTGTGTTGGTTGAATGAACAATAACCTGTGTGGCCTTGGACAAGACTCTTCCTCTCTCCGGGTCTCAGTTTTTTATTCCTGCAGACTAGGTGGCTTGACGAGGTCAGTGATTTTTAGACTTTGGTAGAGATTCTGATTCAGGGGATTGGTTCCAATAGTATCAGGCTCTGAGAGGCAGGGTAGCACAATGATTAGAGGGCTTATGATGAGCAACTTATACACATGAGGGATTTTCTTGGAAAATATTTTTTATGATCAACTCTATTACCTAAGAAGAAGTAGAGGCCATATTAAATTTGTGATTTATAGTATATTGTTTGGAATAAATGAATAAAAAATAATTTTGTCATGGTCAATGAGAATTGTACACAAAAATGTTTAATTCCCAAGTATTACTAAATGTTGTTGGGTAAGCAAGAAAAGGTGTTGAGATTAAAATGATTAGTTCCTCTATATTCTGTGTGGGTCTTAGGATGAATTAGCTCTACTTCTATAGCTGCACAGAAGGCCACCTTCTGGCGGGTGTGCTATTAGGGATGTTGTTGAGGAGCTTTCATCTGCAGGGAAAATGCCAGAACTGGAAACAGATCATTTTCTAGCCCAGGGGCTGCAGAAGAGACATGGGTAGTTGTTGGATCTCCCTTCTTTGTTTTCTAGATCCAACAACCAGACTTCTTTTATTTTTATTGCCAACCAATAAATATCAGTTGAGAATCTATTACATATCAGGAAGTGATGATGAATAAGACAGAGACTCTGTCCTCAGTATTAATTAATATTTATTATATGATGAGCATTAAATGTTTTGCATGTATTAACTCATGTAATCCTCACAAGCTTAGAATGGAACTACTATCATCATCTCCAGTTTAGAGATATGAAAATAGAGGCATTGAGAAATCAAATATTTGCCCAGACTTTCACAACTACTTAACAAGAGGGGAGATGTTACTGGGATTTGAATCCAGGCTTCATGGTTCCAGAGCCCAACCCCTAAACTCTTATGCTATACCACACCATATATACATATGGTGAACCTGCTGAGAGCGTATGTTGAGTGTGTAATTCAGTTAACACACACAGGTAGGTTAGAGAGATTTATAATTGGCCATTACACATCCAACAGGTAAGTTATAAACCACTTTGCAGCACTAACTTTTTTTTCCTTCTGAGCCTTTGCAAAAGCTGTCTTCCTGCCTAAAAAGCCCTTCTCTCTACCCATTGATTGGAACCCTTACAAAAATACTTTTGAGGTATGATTTACATGAGGTGATATGCCCAGATCATAAGTATTCAGTTAAATGAGTTTTCACAAATGAATACGTTGGTATAGCCACCACCCCAAGCAAGAACATTTTTATCACCTAGGAAAGTCCTCCATGCACTCAATCACCCCACCCTCTACTCTTTTTCTGCTCAAATGATTTTTCTGGTTTCTATTAACATAGCTTAGTTTTGCCCGTTCTAGAATTTCATATAATTGAAATCATGTAGCCACTCTTTTGTGTCTGGCTTCGTTCACTCACCATAATGTTTGTAAGATTCATTCATGATGTCGTGAGGGTTATTTTGCTTTCGTTTTATTACTGAGTCCATTGCATGAATTTACCATACTTTTCAAATTCATTTACGTGTTGATGGCTTTTTGGATTGTTTCTAATTTGGGGCTATTATGAAAAACTTCTGTGAACATTTTTATACTTTGTGTGAACACGTTTTCATTTCTTTTGAGTAAATACCTAGGAGTTAAAATGCTGAGTCATACAGCAAGTGTATGATTAACCAAACTGTTTTCTAAACAGCATCTTTTTTGCATTCCTACCAGCAAGCAGTCTAGGAGAGTTATGGTGGCTCCATATCTTTGACAGCATTTTGCGTTTTTTTTTTTTTTTACTTTTGGCTGCATTGGGCTTTCTTTACCGTGCACGGGCTTCTCATTGCGGTGGCTTCTCTTGCTGTGGAGCACAGGCTCTAGGTGCACAGGCTTCAGTAGTTGTGGTGCATGGGCTCAGTAGTTGTGGCTTGCGGGCTCTAGAGCACAGGCTTAGATGCTCTGCTGCATGTGGGATCTTCCTGGACCAGGGCTCGAACCCGTGTCCCCTGCACTGGCAGGTGGATTCTTAACCACTGCACCATCAGGGAAGCCCTGCATTGTTGATCTTTTTTTTTTTTTTTTTTTTTTTTCTTTTTGCTGTATGCGGGCCTCTCACTGTTGTGGCCTCTCCCGTTGCGGAGCACAGGCTCCGGATGCGCAGGCCCAGCGGCCATGGCTCGCGGGCCCAGCCGCTCCGCGGCATATGGGATCCTCCCAGACCGGGGCACGAACCCGTATCCCCTGCATCGGCAGGCGGACTCTTAACCACTGCGCCACCAGGGAGGCCCTGATCTTTTTAATTGTAACTATTCTAGTGACTGTAAAGTGGTACCTCATTGTGGTCTTGATTTGCATTTCTCTGATGATTAATGATGTTAAGTATCTTTTCATGTGTTTCTTGGAGAGCTGTATACCTTCTTTTGAAAAATGCCTGCTTGACTACAGTAATCAAGACAGTATGGTACTGGCACAAAAACAGAAAGATAGATCAATGGAACAGGATAGAAAGCCCAGAGATAAACCCACGCACATATGGTCACCTTATCTTTGATAAAGGAGGCAGGAATGTACAGTGGAGAAAGGACAGTCTCTTCAATAAGTGGTGCTGGGAAAACTGGACAGGGACATGTAAAAGTATGAGATTAGATCACTCCCTAACACAATACACAAAAATAAGCTCAAAATGGATTAAAGACCTAAATGTAAGGCCAGACACTATCAAACTCTTAGAGGAAAACATAGGCAGAACACTCTATGACATAAATCACAGCAAGATCCTTTTTGACCCACCTCCTAGAGAAATGGAAATAAAGACAAAAATAAACACATGGGATCTAATGAAACTTCAAAGCTTTTGCACAGCAAAGGAAACCATAAACAAGACCAAAAGACAACCCTTAGAATGGGAGAAAATATTTGCAAATGAAGCAACTGACAAAGGATTACTCTCCAAAATTTATAAGCAGCTCATGCAGCTCAATAACAAAAAAACAAACAACCCAATCCAAAAATGGGCAGAAGACCTAAATAGACATTTCTCCACAGAAGATATACAGACTGCCAACAAACATATGAAAGGATGCTCAACACCTTTACTCATTAGAGAAATGCAAATCAAAACTACAATGAGATATCATCTCACACCAGTCAGAATGGCCATCATCAAAAAATCTAGAAACAATAAATGCTGGAGAGGGTGTGGAAAAAAGGGAACACTCTTGCACTGCTGGTGGGAATGTGAATTGGTACAGTCACTATGGAGAACAGTATGGAGGTTCCTTAAAAAACTACAAATAGAATTACCATATGATCCAGCAATCCCACTACTGGGCATATACACTGAGAAAACCATAATTCAAAAAGAGTCATGTACCAAAATGTTCATAGCAGCCCTATTTACAATAGCCCGGAGATGGAAACAACCTAAGTGTCCATCATCAGATGAATGGATAAAGAAGATGTGGCACATATATACAATGGAATATTACTCAGCCATAAAAAGAAATGAAATTGAGCTATTTGTAATGAGGTGGATGGACCTAGAGTCTGTCATACAGAGTGAAGTAAGTCAGAAAGAGAAAGACAAATACTGTATGCTGACACATATATATGGAATTTAAGAAAAAAATTGTCATGAAGAACATAGGGGTAAGACAGGAATAAAGACACAGACCTACTACAGAATGGACCTGAGGATATCGGGAGGGGGAAGGGTAAGCTGTGACAAAGCGAAAGAGAGGCATGGACATATATACACTACCAAACGTAAGGTAGATAGCTAGTGGGAAGCAGCCACATAGCACAGGGAGATCAGCTCGGTGCTTTGTGACCGCCTCGAGGGGTGGGATAGGGAGGGTGGGAGGGAGACATGGGAAAAAAAAAAAAAAGAAGAATGCCTGCTTGAATCTTTTGCCCAATATTTAATTTGTCTGACTTTCAAAATACAAATTATATGAATTCTTTACATATCCTGAAATCTACTTTTTGTTAAGTATATGTATTATGATTTTTTTTCCAATCTGTGGCTTATCTTTCATTTTCTTAATAGTGTAGTGTATTTTGAAGAAGAGATGTTTTAAATTTGGATGAAATCCAATTTATCAATTTTTTTCCTTCATAGCTGGTGTGTTTTATGTCTTAGGTAACTTGCCTTACACCAAGGATACGGAGATGTTTTCTGTCATTTTCCTCTAGCAGTTTTATAGTCTTAGCCTTTCTGCTTAGGTCTGTGATCCACCTTGAATGAATTTTTCATATTGTGTGGGCTAAAAGTCAAGGATCAATTTGTATTACGTTGGTATCAAGGTTTTCCAGTAATACTGATATTTGCTAAAAGAATGTAATTTTCCTATGGAAATACCTTGGAAACTTTGTTAAAAATAAATTGTGTATATGGGAGTCTATCTTTGGTCTGTCTTCTTTCCTTTGATCTACCTGTGTGCTCTTCACACATACCACACTGACTTGATTACTGTAGCTTTTTAGTAATTCTTGAAATCAGGTTGTATAATTCTTCTATCTTTGTTCACTTTCAAAATTGTTTTGGCTATTCAAAGTCCTTTGTATTTTCAAATAAAGTTTAGAATCAGCTTGCCATACCTGCTGAGACTGACTAGATGAATTTGGGCAGACTTGGCAACTTTATAATATTGAATCTTCCAATTCATGAATAAAAATTAGTTTTCCTAAATTTATGTCTTCGTTAGTTTCTTTCTGTAATGTTTTATACTTTAGAGCTCTTGCATATTTTTGTTAAATATATTCCAAAGTATTTTATATTTTTAGATGCTATTGTAAGTGGTATTGCTTTTTTAATTTTCATTTTTTCAATTATTTTTCTTACTATATATAAGTGCAATTGATTTTTGGATATTGAACTTGTATCCTGTGTCTTTGCTAAATTTTCTTATTGATAGCAGTAGGTTTTTGGGTAGGGTAGTTGTAGGAGTTCCTATGTAAGCAATCATATTGTGTTATAAGACATTGTTATAAGGACAGACAGTTTTACTTACGCTAACCTAATCTTCATACCTTTCACCTTTTTACCTTGACTTACTGTACTGGCTAGACTCTCCGGTACAATGTTGAGTAGTAGTGCTGAAAATGAATCAACATGTCCTATTCCTAATTGTAGAGGAATAACATTTAACATTTCATCATTAAGTGTGATGGAGGATTTCTGTAGATACTCCTTATCAAATTGAAAAAAATTTCCTCTGTGGGACTTCCTTGGTGGTGCACTGGTTAAGAATCCACCTGCCAATGCAGAGGACATGGGTTAGATCCCTCCTCCGGGAAGATCCCACATGCCGTGGAGCAACTAAGCCCATGCGCCACAACTACTGAGCCTGTGCTCTAGAGCCCATGAGCCACAACTACTGAGCCTGCATGCTGCAACTACTGAAGCCTGTGTGCCTAGAGCCCATGCTCTGCAACAAGAGAAGCCACTGCAATGAGGAGCGTGCGCGATGCAGCGAAGAGTAGCCCCCGCTCACCGCGAGTAGAGGAAGCCCGTGTGCAGCAACAAAGACCCAACGCAGCCCAAAAAATCAATCTTTAAAAAAAATTCCTCTATTTTTTCTTTGCTGAATATTTTTTAATATGAATGAGTGTTGATTTCTGTCAAATGTTTTTCTGCATTTATTACTGCTATCATATTTTTTCCTTTATTCTGTTTTAGTGTATTAATTCAATTGATTTATGAATGTTGTACCAAACTTGCAGGATAAGTCTCACTTGGTCATGAAATGTTACCCTTCTCGTATATTGCTAGATTTCATTTGCCATTATTTTGTTTAGAATTTTTGAGCCTATATTAATGAGAGATTTTAAAAACTATCCTCAAGGATTTGTTATCGGGATTATGCTAGCCTTATAAAATGAGTTGGGAAGAGGATTTTTTCTGAAAATGTATAAGTATTTGTATATTAATATAGTTATTAAGATTTTCAATTTCTTCTTGTTTTAGTTTGGCAAGTTGTGTTTTTAAGAAATTTGTCCACTTTATCTAAGCAGTCAAATTAGTTTGCATAAAATTGTTCATAATATATCCTCATTATTCTATGACTATAGGATCTATAATGATGCAGATAATTATTTCTCTCTTCTCTCTCTCCCAGTTAAACTAGCCTTGCTTTTTGCAAGATACAGTTAAGAGGATGAAAAGACTAGCCACAGACTGAAAAAAGATATTTGCAAATCATATATCTAATAAATCATTTTTATCTAGAATATGTAAAGTATATTCAACACTCAATAATGATAAAACAAATGATACAATAAAAAATGGGTAAAAGCTTTGAAAAGACACTTTACCAAAGAAGATAAACAAATGATAAACAAGCAGGTGAAAAGATCATCAGTGTTGTTGGTACTTAGGGAAAGCCAAATTAAAACTACAGTGAGTTAACACTACATACCTCTTAGAATGGTTAAAATTAAAAAGACTGGCCATATCAAGTGTTGGCAGGGGTATGGAGTAACTCGGACTCTCATACATTGCTGGTGGTGATGTAAAATGTTTAACAAAAAGTTCTACATAGAACTACCATAATTCAGTCATTCCACTCAAGAGAAATAAAAGCATACATCCATACACAGATTTATACATAAATATTAAGAGAAGCTTTACTTGTATTATTTATATGCCACAACATGGATAAATCCCCAAATAATTAAGCTGAGTGAAAAAGAGTACATAATGTGTGATTCCATTTATATAAATTCTAAATAATGCAATCTAATCTAACATTAGTGACAGAAAGCAGATCAGTGATTGCCAGAAATGGAGAATGGTAGGTGGTAAGATTACAAAGGTGTATTGAGTTCATTGAGGGTAATGAATATGCTTATTATTTTGACTGTGGTGATGGCTTCACAGGTATACATGTATATGACAAAATGTATTAAATGTTACTCTGTAAATATGTATTGTTTATTGTATGTTAATTATATCTCAATAAAACAGTTAAAGAAATTATAGATATTATGCAACTTTCATGAGAAATTCATTATTTATATCTCTCCTTAGGATAAGCGATTTATATGCTAGGCAAAACATAAACTTAACCATGTAGAAATATTTTTATCATTTAAATATCTTCATGGAAATAAAGCTAAGTTATATATACAGCATGATTCTAGCCCCAAAGACGGAAAACAGAAAAATGTAGGTTCAAGAGGCTGAAACCTTGGCTCCCACTGGCTCTTTGTTAGTATGTATAGTTGGAGCCATGCATTTTCATAATGTTAATAATGAACATAATTGCTGAATTGAATTTTAAGTCTTGAAACTAAAATAACTATCACTGGGAACTATGTGGAGCCCAATTATAAATGAATTGTAAGTGTAAGTTGTGGAATATAGTAAGACGGTGGCAGATGTGCAGTAATTAGTTTGTAGCATTACTCCTTTTACTCTGTGATTTTTGTAATACTTTCTAAAAGAGGAGAAGTAGCTATGGACAGGCAGAATTGGATTTGGAATCTGAAGTGTTTTTAGGATTTATTTTTCTGCAGCAAACCAGGGCTTGAATGTTGGCAAGCAATGCTGTGAAAGAAGATTTTGGCTCAGGAATCACAGACGAAACAGTGTGTGGTAGTGAAAGAGCCAGATGATACAGTTGGGCAATGAAATGTATGATTTTTGAGTGGGATGTCATCACATAAAGAAATAATACTACTGATTTGCTGGTAATAGCTAACTGACAAGTTATCATAACAATTAGCAAAACTTTATTTTTTTCATGAAAGAATATGTTTATATAAATTTGAACAGCATGCAAAATTATACAATATATGGATGCAGTAATATGTTGTAAAACCATACAAAAAAGCAAGGCATGAAAAATGACACTGGTTACCTCAGGGAGAGGAAGGAGATGTGACTGAGGAGGGCTACATGATGGGTTTTGTCATTCAGAAATGATTTGTTTTTGAAGATGGGTGATGGGTACAGGTATATACGTATTTGTTTTATAATTTACTCAAACTGTACAGATATGTATACTATAAAATTTATAATGTATTATCATGAAAAATAAATAAAATAAAATAAACAGGAATAATTGGATAGAGTGCTGATGGGAGGGTAGATTGTTACTGACCCTCCAAGGTCAGAGGGAATAAAACACTGCCCCCCATCCTGCTGAAGTGGAGCTAGGTGTGTAGGCGATTTCCTTGTGAAACATGGCTGTGAACGGGAACAGAGCTCAGAGAGCTAAGGTGATGGTAGGAGGAGGGGCAAAGAATGAGTTTTCTAAGATGGGAAATAGTAGACTATGCTTGTCTGCTGCTGGGAATGACCCAGAGACCACAGAGAGGGACTGGATGGGAATACAGAAGAGAAAGGGAATAATGGAAGGGAAAGGAGGGCCTGGGGTCTGAGGCACTGGGCCTCAGAGAGAAGGAGAGGTCCTCAGGCCCTTCACTGTAACAGGAAGGAATGAGACAAAAGATGAACATGGATTTAAAGATTCAGTGGTGGGAAGATGAAGGTCCTGGAACAATTCTGCCATGTCTGATGGCTTTTATTTTGTCACTGAAGCATGAGGTAAGATCATTTTTCTTGGCTCAGCAGTCTTCCACCAGTCTGTGAGTGAGTCTTCACTGGAGCAGTGTGGCATGGTGGTCAAACATGTAGGCCTTAGAGGCAGGCAGACTGGAATTTGATTTTTTGCACTCTCACCAACTACTGTTTAACATAGAACTAGAAGTCTTGTTTAATACCATTTAAAAAACATTTGCTGAAGCGTGCCTTGTACCAGTCTTGTGCTGGGTCCTGCTGAGGGCACAAAGATATATGGCCCCTAGTCGCAGGGAGTTCACTGTCCTTACGGAGCGGCTGGTAGGCGGGGCCAGCCAAAACTTTAAAACAAGTTCTCTTCTCATATTCATAGTGTTAAGGAGCAGAATAGAAGTAGTATCAATAAAAGGAATCTAGGAGTTGGGTAAACGGGTTGGAATCCCAGATTCATCTCGTACCACCTGTATAATCATTACCAAGGTGCCTGGTTTCCTTATCTATAAAATGGAAATAATGCCTACCTTTTTTTTTTTTTAAGAGGTGAATTTTATTTATTTATTTATTTATTTATTTATTTGTGGCTGTGTTGGGTCTTCGTTTCTGTGCGAGGGCTTTCTCTAGTTGTGGCAAGTTGGGGGCCACTCTTCATCGCGGTGTGTGGGCCTCTCACTGTCGCGGCCTCTCTTGTTGCAGAGCACAGGCTCCAGACTTGCAGGCTCAGTAGTTGTGGCTCACAGGCCTAGTTGCTCCATGGCATGTGGGATCTTCCCAGACCAGGGCTCGAACCCGTGTCCCCTGCATTGGCAGGCAGACTCTCAACCACTGCGCCACCAGGGAAGCCCAATAATGCCTACTTTTATAAGGTGAAAGAGAAAGTTCAGATGATGTGTATGAAGTACCTAGTACTCCAGGCCACTTACCCTAACATAGGAATTTGCTCAATGATGTAAAAGTTTCTGAATAGTAAATGACACTTATGATACTTCCAAACTCTACTTTGCAGGGTTCTTCTAAGAACTACACCTGTAACATTTTACATTCCCACCAACAGTGTAGGAGGGTTACCTTTTCTCTACACCCTCTCCAGCATTTGTTATTTGAAGACTTTTTATTGATGGCCATTCTGACTGGTGTGAGGTAGTACCTCATTGCAGTTTTGATTTGCATTTCTCTAATAATTAGCAACATTGAGCATTTTTCCAACCAGGCCATTTGCATGTCTTCTTTGAAGAAATGTCTGTTTAGGTTTTTGGCCCATTTTTTGATTGAGTTGTATGAAAGTTCCTTAAAAAACTAAAAATAGAGTTGCCATATAAACCAGCAATCCCACTCCTGGGCATATATCCGGGCAAAACTATAATTCGAAAAGATACATGCACCACTATGTTCATAGCAGCACTACTTACAATTGCCAAGACATGGAAACAACTTAAATGTTCACTGACAGATGAACGGATAAAGAAGATGTGGTACCTATATTCAATGGAATACTATTACTCAGCCACAAAAAGAATGAAATAATGCCACTTGCAGTAACATGGATGGACCTAGAGATTATCATACTAAGTGAAGTAAGTCAGAAAGAGAAAGACAAAATACCATATGATATCACTTATATGTGGAATCTAAAATATGACACAAATGAATTTATCTATGAAACAGAAACAGACTCAGAGAACAGACTTGTGGTTGCCAAGGGGGAGGGGCAGTGGGGGAGGGATGGATTGGGAGTTTGGGATTAGCAGATGCAAACTATTATATATATGTATAACTGAATCACTTTGCTGTACACCAGAAACTAACACAACATGGTAAATCTACTATACTTTAATAAAATATTTTTTTTAAAAAAGAATTAAAGCTACTTTTTATAAAGTGCCTAGTATAATGCCTTGCACACAGCATAAAGTAGGTTCTCAATAAATAGTAGCCAGTATGCATACTGTTAGAGAAACTTGGGTAGGGATCTGAAGTAGGAGTCGGAGGACCTGGTCCTAGTCAAAGTTCTACCACCAAATAGCTGTGTGTTCTTGAGCAACTTACTTGTTACTTCTCCTTTCTGAGCTAATGACTGCTAATGCCCCTTCTACCTTTGCAATTCTATAACTTTCTTTTTCTGTTTGTAAGTATTTAATTATGATAAAGAAGACAATACAAAGAATAAAAATTCAAACTGAGTGGAAAATGAAATGTTGGTCTCTATCATGCAGATCCTTCACTACTATCAACTGTTTTTTGTGTATTCTTTCAGGAACTGTCTGGGCTCTGTGTGTGTGTGTTTACTTTTACACTATAAAATACACATATTATACTAATCTATATCTTAATCAATTTTTCCCCAAGTACCAGTTTATCTTGAAGATTTTTCCATGTCAGCATATACAAATCTGCTACATTTGGTCCATGTCAGTGACATGGTAACGGCTGCATTATATTCCAAATAAATGGAAGTAATATTGTTTATTTAATTAGTTTCCTATTAATAGACATATAGGTTATTTTTTCTTTGTTTTTAAAAATAATGCAGCAAACATCTGTGCACATTATTTATTTATTTATTTTTCACTCCCCTGGACCTCTTAAATTTATTTCACACATTACAGAGAGAAGCATCCTGACAAAGTTATATATTCACTGGCCAGATATAAGGAAAGAAACACAATAGTGGAAGAAAAATTAAGTCTTATGTATTTTTAAAACCAAACCACTAGGAAAATATATCACAGTCTTGAAACAGCAAACAGACAGGCTATATTATCATTTCAAGTAATAAGTTGGTAAAAACACAAGGTCCTTAATAAAACGATAAGGTGCCAGAACTGGGGCAAGAACAACGCATGTCGCAAAAGTAGTATTTGGTAACGGAGGGCTGTCCCATTTTTTGCTCTAAAAGAGTCACAGCTTGCCCCTGAGTTGCTTACTTTTTCTCCTTTGACCTTTGTGTTGCCAAGGGATTGTTTCAACAGAGCTCTGTTATCACAGGGGGCAAAATAAGCAATACTGGGTTTAGGCTTTCATTCTATTTTGTTTTATGAAAACCAGATTTTTCCAAAGCCAGTACTTCATAACTCTCTTAATTAAGCAGCTAACAATTCCTCTTTCACTGTTCATTCTTGAATACTAGCATATAGCACAATCAAAATCCCCTTTCCCTTCAAGGGTGAGAGTCACTGCAAGATTGTCTTGTCACTCCGCTGACTCTGTTGCTGACAGCCTCAGGGCTCATCATGGCTGCCAGTCAGAGGGAAGGTTTGTTTCCCCTACCAGTATGATAGCGCTTCTTATATTTTTGCAGGGCCTCCAGGCTGAAAGATGTCATGTGTGAGAATTTTAAGAAATGTGCATCCACATCCTGACGGCCAGAAATGAATATCCGCAAGGATCCTTTCAAAGTTTTTATCGGAACTACCTCTCCCAATTCTACATCTTAAAGTAGCTTCATGCCCTTGTATATAAAACAAAACCACGCAAAACAAATCCCCAAAAGCCCCCTTTCCCCTTCTAAATTAGTGACCTCATGGATTTTGTTTTATTTCCAGTTTGTGGGAAATGTTGTAGTGATCCTTCTGGTAAACAGGAGGTTGGCAACAAACAGAAACACCTCTCCTCACACTCCACCAGCTCATAAGCAGGTCAGATGAACCTGCCAGCCTGTTGGTAACTGTGTAGTAAGAGAATCTGGTACCTTGGAGGGCTCTGGTTTGGTAGGGAGACTCCCTGTTGCCAGGATAAGCACTTGCCATGTGAAATTCAAGCTCACAAAAACTCTCCTGTGCTATCACTGACCCCAATTTTAGCACCAGGTTTTTTCACTTTCTAGTTTTCAAACACAAAGGAACCAGTGTCCAGAGGCAAGTGATGTAGGCCTTAAACTTGCTGCCATCCTTAATTTCCTCATTCATAAACGTTCCTTAGAAAACCCAAATCCCCATTTCTCTTTTTAAATAGACTCCTGCCTTCAGCACCGATGGCCAATAGCAGACATCTATTTCCCAATGGATGAGAGGCTCCTTCATCTTCTTGGTCATGGTTGGGATGAGGTTCATGTGGTCATCCACACACGTGGTCACGCAACTCTCCAGCTTCTGCTTCACCTGAAGCTCTTTACTCCCCGTATCAATTGAATCTTTGGCTTTGTCGTTGCAATGCATAGTGCACCGGGCCAGGCGGTCCTGGAACTTCTCCAACTCGCTGGTCACCAGGGCCTGGGCTTGAGCCAGAGGTGCATGGCAGCACTCAATGCACTGGTGCACTTGCTGCATGGACGCCTGGCTGTCCTCACAACAGCTGGCGCTGCACCGGAACATGAGGCCCTGCATCTTCCGGATGTTTTCTCTCTCCAGACTCTTCACCATAGAGTCCACCATTTCCTGCACCCGGAGCTGCTGCAGCTCCGCCATGGCGACACGGCGCTGCTCCGTGCCGTGCCGGCGCCCACATCCACATTATTTTTTTGCACATGCATACATTCATTTGTAGGATGGATTTTCAGAGGTTGAATTACTGGGGTTAAAGGGTGGGTATAGTAAAATTTTGATAAATATTCTCAAATTGTTCTCCAAAGAGGATGAACCAATTGATATGGCCACTAACTATGTGTTTGTAATTATTTCCCCACAGACTTACCAACACTGTGATAACTTTCTTTTGTGTGAAGAGTAATTTTTTATTGACATAATTCATAATTCATCCTTTATTAGTCTCATTTTTTTTCCCAGTAGAAATGACTCTATCCAACAAATATTTAATCTTGTAAAACTTCATTCTGTGTGAAGTATAGTATCAGATGTTTGGAGAAGTCAAAATTCATTAGAGTCAGTCTCTGCCCCTGACCAGACGCTACCACTACTGAGGAAGAAAGACACACTCGGGCCTCAGATTACCTTTCCCACCTTGTCTATTTGTAATAACTTTTGTAACCACTGTGGAACTGAAATGAGCCAGCTTCATGAATATTTTAAGTAGGTGTGAGAATTTCCATGAATATATCAAGCAGGAGAATGATGAGCATGGATTAGGCAGCCACAGCTCACTAACTTGCATCTCCTACATGCTCATTTACTACCAAGTGTATTTTTTTTCATTGATGCGAGATAGTACAAGATGTGATTGGGAATTTATGATTTCATGCCTCTTCCACAGCTCTTCCAGGTTAGCTCACTCCCTGTCCTAACTTTCTGTAACTACACTATAAAGTTTTGCATCATCATGGGAAAGAGATACTTCTGGAAAATAATGATGACTTAATGAGCAGCAATACGCCATGATTGGGACAACAAACAAAATGGTAAACATGAATGAGGCTTCTAGAAGGGAGAAATGGATGACCGGAGTGAGGAGAGGATTGTTGGGGGAGATGAATCTATTGAGAGCTGGCATCTATGAGGGAGAGATAATGACAACAAGAGCACAAGACAAATGAAGACAAGTAATGGCTACATTTAAATTCTTGTAGGCTTTGTGTTAGGTTTCTAATATTCATTAACATTAATATTAATAAACATTTCATTAACATTTAATATTAATAAACATTAACATTATAATATTAGTGTTTATTAAGTTTAGGCTGAATGTGCACAAGTGGTGTTCTGTATCAGAGACACATTTTGCTTATTAAATACCTCATAGTGAATAAGTGCTCTAGCGTCCTCTTTGCCCTAGTCTTGGCCCTTGGGATGATGTGACGAGAACCATGTCAACTCTCTAATGCAAGCAGCTGGATACCCTATAGGTGTGGGATGAGGAAAATAATTTTTCTCTTCATACAAAGGAGAAGAAGGCAGCTATCTCCCATCTCTCCTGAAAGAAGAGACTACAGCCCTTTGGTATGCAAATAAAGCCTCTCCAGGAGTTTGACAGTCCCTTGCCTCTAGCCTTTTGTGACAAAGAGGTACCCAAGGTCAGGGGTTCATTCCTCCTTGAAATGGAAAAACCTAGGGAAATAATGCTCCCTTCTCCATGTACCTTCTCAATGAGTCTAGTTACCTATCCTGGGACATACCCACTTGACTTTTGGTCAACAGGAGAAATTTTAAGCTATAGATCTAATCTTATGTCATGTAGAAATGTTTCTAGGAGAAGTGAAAGTAAGTTTTCCTTTACTTTAGAGTATATATATCTTCATATCTCAGAGCCTAAGGCTTTTTACAGGTTCACTGACAAATTCTGGGAAATGTCATTTTCCTACACCTTGGTAAGGCTGTATCCTGGCATTTAGTGGGCACTGAGCCATCTTGTCCCTGGCTTTTACTGAGATGTATTGGTTTGTGGACAGGTAGAACTGGGAGTTAACAAACCCACCTAAGACTAGCACCAGTTTATAATAGTCATTATATGCCTTGAGAGTATAGGAAGGGAGTTTTTTGTTTTATTTTAACTTGGAGGGATTTTAGGATGTTTTGTAGAAGAGCTGCTGGCTCTCTATTAAGAGGTGGCTCTTAATAATGGGCAAGAATTGTCAAACAGAAAGAAGGGTTGAAAAACTTAACACCTAGAGCAGTGCTTCTCAAAAATTTCCAGTGGCGGACTCCTAAGGGCTAAAAGGAGTGACCACAAACTTGTGGCGTGGCTGCTGCTGCTAGGAGTGGGGTGGAGAGAATAGTTAGAAACAGGTTTATCATTTTCTTGAAGTTTCATTTGAATTTTACATTCAAATTCAAATAATAAAGCTTCCCTCCCATATCTCTGTGATCAAATTTAAGTTGTACCCTGGTTTCTCTTCTGTTCCCACATCCTCAGGGAAGAATAGTTCCTCAGTTTAAGAAACTAGAAGGGCTTCCCTGGTGGTGCAGTGGTTGAGAATCTGCCTGCTAATGCAGGGGACACGGGTTCGAGCCCTGGTCTGGGAGGATCCCACATGCCACGGAGCAACTAGGCCCGTGAGCCATGGCCGCTGAGCCTGTGCATCCAGAGCCTGTGCTCCGCAACGAGAGGCCGCAATAGTGAGAGGCCCGTGCGCCATGATGAAGAGTGGCCCCTGCTTGCCACAACTAGAGGAAGCCCTCGCACAGAAACAAAGACCCAACACAGCAAAAATAAATAAATTAATAAACTCCTACCCCCAACATCTTCTTTAAAAAAAAAAAAAAAACTCTGAAAAAAAAAAAAACCTAGGATGTAGATGGATCATTCCAAGCTGAGTCATGGTGGAAGGACTTTGAGGGGAAGTTAAGAGAGATGTGAATTACTTGCTGAGTCAGGATGGTGGGCCAGGGAGGTACATCTAGTCGGCAGTAATGTTGGAAAGACAGCGGTTTGGGGGAAGGGGACATTTCCCCCTCTATACCTCTTGAGTTCTTGTAGGTAAACTAATAATAAAATTGATACAGATTAACAGGAGAAGAAAAATTAATTCGTGCACATGGAGGTCTCTAGAAATGGGACCTAAGAAATGGCCAAAGCAGGCAGTTTTTATAGACAATGAAACAATACATTTGAGAGGTATTGACAGGACAAAGAAACTCAGGTTTGGGTGCTTAATTAATAAGAAATCTAAGCAGAGTTTGGGCTTGGGTGGTAAAGAGGTAACAAGGTTTGTTTATATAGGTCTCTCAGCCCTGAATTCTCTATCTCTGGTGATAAGCATGTCCTTCTACCTCCTGGTACAGGGAAGAGACCTTTCACATGGGAGACTTACTTCCTGCTTTCAGGGAGACAGGAAAGTCCAAGTGTCCCTCTTGTATTGGCCATTTCTTTTCTTTCTTTTTTTTTTTAACATCTTTATTGGAGTATAATTGCTTTACAATCATGTGTTAGCTTCTGCTTTATGGCCATTTCTTAAAGTTAGTTTAATTCAAAATAATCAATATGCCATTGAGACATATTTGGGGTGGCCTGCACTGGGCCCCAACAGTGGACAAGGCAGCACATTGTGTAGGTCCTTGATTATTATGCTGAGGAATCAGAATTTTACTCTACAATCAATGAGAATCTACTCACATTCTTGACAAAGGAAATGTTGAATCACTTTAACTGTAGGAGGCAGAGGGTGACTTAGAGGCAAAAGATTCCCTAGAAAGCATCTTGAGAGAAACATGGGCCTATATTAGGACCTTGACTGTGGGGAGAGAAAAAGCAGGCGCATATCTGAGTGGGGCTGAGAGATATAACCCATGTTGGATATGGGAGATCAGGGTGAAATATGTAGTAGGTAATGCCAAAGCTTGTATCCAGAGCAATTGAGAGGATGCTGAGTCTTCATCAGAAATGGGAAGCAGAGTAAGTTTAGAGAGATAAGGAGTTCTCCTTGGGACTTGTTAGGAGTGAGAGGTAATAGAATACACAGGTGTCTACATGCACCTGTGCTTGGAAAAGGGCACTTGAACTCCGAGGATAGGTTGGTAGTACCCCACCAAAGGGACAAAGTCAGTAGAGTTAATGTGCATGCATTCGGTGGATGGTTTCTGTTCTTGGAATGGGGAAATGATCACCACTAACATTTATTTCTTGTGATTATGTAAATCACTATAGTGGATCAGAAATGGCTGGTGGAGTTGGCTTGTAGCCAAAAGAAAATGCGCTAATTTGTCCCAGCCATTGTTACTCATAGAAAATTAACAAGTGAAAGAAAGGGGGAGACTGCTAATATTGTCTGCGTTTCTGAGGGTGTTTCCCATTCACTAAGGACCCAAAGTGGAGCATTAGCTCCTGCCTGTTCGCATGTAGGCTTCATTCCCAAGATGTACCACATCCTCAGCTTGCACCGTTTTTTTTTTTTTTTTTGCGGTACGCGGGCCTCTCACTGTTGTGGCCTCTCCCGTTGCGGAGCACAGGCTCCGGACGCACAGGCTCAGCGGCCATGGCTCACGGGCCCAGCCGCTCCGTGGCATGTGGGATCTTCCCGGACCGGGGCACGAACCCGTGTCCCTTGCATCGGCAAGCGGACTCTCAACCACTGCGCCACCAGGGAAGCCCACTTGCACTGTTATTGAAGATTTGGAATCAGTGGGGAGAAAGGGAAAGTTGGAGAGCAATAAACCTAATTTCTTGAAGACTCTTGACTTCCCTCCCTTGATAGGGTATACTCCTAGGCAAGAATATTTTTCTCTTGACATTTTTTGCTTTTCCCCATGTTGACATACCAAGTAGTATTACTTTAAGATCAAACCAAACTATACATATGACACATTTTTATTTCCAAATTTACCAGGCGTATCTTACAATATCTTAAATGTAGATGTAAAAACTTAGTACCCTCTTCCATCTCCCCCTAGACATTTTTTTAATGGATTCTAAATCCGTTAAATAAAATTTCCTTAGTAAGTTGTAAAAATACTTATTAATTCTGCAGAAGTGTTGTATCTATTCTCAATGGGGCATAATTGCAAAAGTAATATGTGTTCATTGTAATAAAATCCAAGTTGACGTTTTCATCTCAAGAATGCCCCTACTCCCCATCATCAAATCCACTTTTTTATGTTCAGACAGTTTACAGTAGTCTAGTGTTTATCTCTTCAGACGTTTTATATTTTTATGAACATTTAATCATATATATATATATACACACACACTCTATATATGCAAACATATAGTAATATATATATATATATATATGGTAACATATCTAGTTTACAGAAAAAGAAACACGGATATCCCTCAATCTTTTTTATCGTTTATGTATTATCTCATAGTATAGATGTACCATAATTTATTTAACCGTCCCTTTTGTAACAAACATTTAGGTTGTCGATAAGAATGTCTTCATTTAAAAGGAGCATCAGCTGCTGGGAAGCTAGTCACGGTGCAAATTAAGTCAGCTGGTGAGTGAACAATGAATCCATTTAAAATTTCTATTTTAGAAACCTTGCTTAAATTTGTTGTTTAAAATATTTGTTCACATGATGATACTATTGATGAAAAAGATGAGAGGAAATGATCATTCTTAGATTCTGCTAGGAAGACTGGATATTAATGCATTTTTGCTGAGAAGGAATTTGGCAATATGTATCAAGAGTTTTAAAATGATTTATCTCCTTTGATCCCGAAATTCAATTTCTGGGGATTAATTTCAAAGTTATAATAAATGCTGTAGAAAAAGATTTATGGATATAGATATTTAATAGTCTTATTTATAATAGGAAAAACATGGAAAGATATACTAACTAGTGGTTAAGTAAATTATGACCCAATAATATGACTGAATTGTCAATATAACCAATACAACCATGTTTTCAAAAATTTAGTTGTGTGAAAAACACTTACAGGGCTTCCCCGGTGGCGCAGTGGTTGAGAGTCCGCCTGCCGATGCAGGGGACACGGGTTCGTGCCCCGATCCCAGAAGATCCCACATGCCGCGGAGCGGCTGGGCCCGCGAGCCATGGCCGCGGAGCCTGTGTGTCCGGAGCCTGTGCTCCGCAACGGGAGAGGCCACAGCAGTGAGAGGCCCGCGTACAGCAAAAAAAAAAAAAAAAAAACACTTACAATATAATGTCAAATGATAAAAGCTGGAGTTATCTCTTGAAATGCCTTCTTTACATTTTAAATTTCAGTTTTCCAATAAGAAACACATTTTTACTAAAGAATAAAAATTACTATGATAATTTGTGCTCAAAGGGATAACAGGTGTTTATGAAGGAAATGTCTTCAGCTCCTTCCTGTTGACACCGCTTATGGAAATTACTAAGGTTTCTAGGGGTGTCTTCAAATAAGGGAGCATCATTTTGTTTCAGTTTTTGTGGTGAGCTGGGACAGCATCTTTTGGATATACTCCCCGGGGGAGGGAGGTCTCACTGTGGATAAGAGGATGAAGGACTCATTAGAACATCGTAGCATCTAACATGTCTGCTGAGTTGGAGTTTCTTGTGCGTTTTTCAAATATACAGCACATTTTCCTCACATCCCTTAACAGCATTCCTCCCATGACTGAGACAGGGGACAATGCCCAAATCCATTACTCTGAAAACATTTTATAGATTTGTATTCTAGGTGAAAGCACATATTGGAAAATTGCTATTCAAACCTCAAAGTTTTGAGACTTAAAGGCAAATATGAGAGAAGCTATTTTCCTCTTTGAAGTTAAAAAGTGAAAGGAGGCAGAAGTCTCAGAATTCTAACAGTGGAGGAGTAGTGAGGGAGCACAGAGCTTTATATAGGGGTTATTTTATTTGGAACATAAATCTACCTATTATCTCTATCATCATTTTAACTTAAAATATGTTAGAGAGAAAATTCTGATCTGTAGTTCAAATAAAACTGCTAGTAGTTTAACTCTATTCCTTTGCACCTACCATTACTTGATGGCAGGATGTCAGTGTTACCTTCCATGACAGGTAAAAAAGGTCTGTAAGCTGAATAAGCAACTCTAAGGTGTAAGATGGAGGACTATAGTAGACTGGTTTCCCGATTTCTAACTATTGATTGGGTAGTTTTATGTGTCCTAACCTTTTCCCCACTCCCCTCTTTATCTTCCCCTTCTTCTTTTCCTCCTCCTCTTCCTCTTCCTTATTTTATTTATTTATTTATTTATTTTTTGCAGTTCGCGGGCCTCTCACCACTGTGGCCTCTCCCGTTGCAGAGCACAGGCTCTGGACACGCAGGCTCAGCGGCCATGGCTCATGGGACCAGCCGCTCCGCGGCATGTGGGATCTTCCCGGACCGGGGCATGAACCCGTGTCCCCTGCATCAGCGGGCGGACTCTCAACCACTGCGCCACCAGGGAAGCCCCTCTTCCTTATTTTAAATAGCTCCTTCCTCACCCAAACTCTGTGATTTTAGTCAAGTTTTTTTTTCATCTTTCTTACCACCATGAGAATGTCATTATCCACACAGATTATCATCCCTTGTTATCACTTAGATTTCTATATTTTAAAAACATATTGAACATATTTGAGATCAATTTGTGCCACATCAAAATCTAAGTGCTATCAGTCATGAAAATCATAACACCTCAGTTTTGGGATACAGGAGTCAGAGTTCTTTCTGAGCATCTCTTGAATTGGAGGTGGGCAGGAAGCTTTCTTGCTTTCTGGCCATTAGCTGGAAGGAAGGAAGTCTGGGATTGCTTATGGCTATATTCACAGGCTTGCAGAAAAAAAAACCCTATATATAATAGGGAAGAATAAGCCAAAACACAGAGAGAAGCAGAGAGGAGTAACACACACACACACACACACAGAGAAAGAGAGAAGCTTGCCACCCTTTTCCTTTTTGCAGTTGTAATACTTTTCCTTTTTTTCATAAACTAATTTGGGCTGGATTTCTATCACTTGCAATCAAAGAGTTCTGACTATTTCAATGACCATATGGGATTAGCAGTCAGAATCAGATACAGCAGTAGGTATACAGAGTTATCCTTGGATATAATAACTTTACTTGTTTGTTTTTAAACTCCAAAGGAAAGATGAGTATTTAAGGAAGTAAAGCAGTAGGCACTTTGCAAAAGAAATGCCAAACTTCAGTTTCTTTGAAACTGTTTAGCTTTGGGGAAGAGATGGAGATGATTAGGACAAGGAGTTTGACTTATAAATAAGAAATGAGCCAGGAGCAGCGAGACTCTTCTACAGCACAGAAGCTCTGTCTTGAAAAGGAATAAAAGGAATTAATTTAGAATCCCAGGCATCCCACTTTTCATCTGCTCTCAGAAACAGAAATGTGATTGAATACATTATATAGTGATAATACAGAATTTGTCCTTTTCATATTTAAGAAAGATGAGTCTGTGGATAGATTTTTTTGCCTATCAGTTCAGATAAAGAAAATCCTCTTTCTGTCTTATATTCCTCATATCAGGAATGGTCCATGGATGCTGTGGGATACACTTTCCTTCCTTCTACAAACACCAGTCAAGATTTTTTCATCCTTCCTATCACCATGAGAAAGTTGCTATCCAAATAGACTGTGATTATCTTGGTATTACTTAGATATCCATATTTTAAAAATATGTTCAACATATTTGAGATTAATGTATCCCACATCAAAATCTAAGTGTTATCAGTTTTAAAAGCCAGAAGTTTGTGGACAGTCAAGGCAAAGTGGTGGTCCTAAGGGTACTCAGTGGAATTCTGAATTCCTAGAATGATTGGCTTCTCAGTTTCTAGTATGAGAGCTCACTCTAGTCTTCCTTTGACTAATGTAGAAGCGATATTTTAACAACTGACTCATCGCCTGGAGATGCATCAAGTATTGCCTCTTATTTGTATCTGGTGTAGATTATGAGTGGTGCAATATTTATTGACTGAATGAATTTTCCAGCTTTTACATAGAAGGAAGCACAGATAAGGTATTATTTTAGAGCAAAGACATCTACAATTTTATCTTAATTCCTTAATTTATGCACTGTTCCTCTTCTTTCTGGGGAGTAGGTTGGTAAAAAATTAAAATGATGATGGGTTATATTGTTGGTATGAATTAATCTGTTTATCATTATAAAATGTCCTTCTTTAACCTTGGTAATAGTCTTTATTCTGAAATCTTCTTTGTCTGATGTAATATAGCCACTCCAGCTTTCCTTTGATTAGTTGTTAGCATGGTGTATCATTTTTAATTCCTTTATTTTAATCTATTAGTGTCTTCATATTTAAAGTGTGTTTCTCTTGGCAGCATGTGGTTGAACCTTGCTTTTTATCCAATATGATTATATCTGCTTCTTAATTGGGGCATTTAGACCATTTACATTTAATTTAAGTATTGATATGGTTGGTATAAATATACCTTCTTGTTCTTTGTTGTCTCATCTATTCTTTGCTTCCCTTTTTCCTCTTTGCCTGTCTTCTTTTGGATTAATTGAATATGATTCCACTTCATATCTTTTGTTGGCTTGTTAGCTATAACACTTTGTTTTATTAATTTAGTGGTTGCTTTAGGATTTATAACATACATCTTTAATTTATTACACCCTTCAAGTAATATACCATTTTGCATATAGTGAAGAATCTTAACAACATTATACTCCCATTTTTTCCCTCCTGAACTTTGTGCTATTTTAGCACACATTCCACTTTTATATATGTTATAAAAGCTATATGTTATAAACATCATACTACATTTTTTTCTTCTTTGTTTAAACCAGGGATTGGAAGACTTTTTCTATAAAGAGACAGTCAACATTTTAGGCTTTGTGTGCCATATGGTCTCTATTACAATTTGCCACTACCACTGTAGCTCAAAACAGCCATAGATAATACCTGAATGAATAAGCATGACTGTGTTCTAATAGTACTTTATTTTAAAACTAGCAAGAAGGATTTGGTCTGTCTTAGTCCATTTGGGCTGCTATAACAAAATACCAAAGACTCAGCTTATAAACAAGAGAATTTATTTATCACAGTTTTGGAGTCTGAAAGTCTGAGATCAGGGTGCCATCAGGTGGAGACCCTTTCCAGGTCATAGACTTTTGGCTGTATCTTCACATGACAGAAGGGGTTACGGATCTTTCTGGAGCCCCTTTTATAATGTACTAATTCCATTCACGAGGGTTCCACCCTCATGACCTAAGCATCTCCCAAAGACCCCACCTGCTAATACCATCACCTTTGGGCATTAGGATCTCAACATGTGAATTTTGGGGGAGACACAGATATTCAGACCATAGCGTGGTCTGTGGGCTGCCGTTTGCTAATCCCTGGTTTAAATAATCAATTATCTTTTTAAAGTTCCTACTGGTGTTCTTCATTCCTTTATGTAGCTTCACATATTCCTCTGGTATAATTTTCCTTCTGCCTGAAGGACTTACTTTAACATTTCTTGACATGTAGATCTGTTGATGTTAAATTCTTGCAGCTTTTGTATGTCTGAAATATTCTTAATTTCACCTTCATTTGTAAAAGATATTTTTCTGGGTTTAGAAGTCTAAGTTAACAGTATTTTCCTTTTGTCTTTTAAAAATGTTGCTGCACTCTTTTCATACATGTGTTGTTTCCAACAAGAAATCTGCTGATATTCTTGTCTTTATTCCTGTTTACATGAAACTTGTATACTATACTTGGTATAGTTTTCTTCATGTTTCTTGTGCTTGGGATTCATTAAACTTCTTGGCTCGGGCTTCCCTGGTGGCGCAGTGGTTGAGAGTCCGCCTGCCGATGCAGGGGAAACGGGTTCGTGCCCCGGTCTGGGGGGGATCCCGCATGCCGCGGAGCGGCTGGGCCCGTGAGCCATGGCCGCTGAGCCTGCGCTTCCGGAGCCTGCGCTTCCGGAGCCTGTGCTCCGCAACGGGGGAGGCCACGGCAGTGAGAGGCCCGCGTACCACAAAAAAAAAAAAAAACAAAAACAAACAAACAAAAAAAACTTCTTGGCTCTAAAGCTTTATAGTTTTCATCAAATAAAGAAAAACTTTGACCATTATTCTTCAAATATCTGCACCCTCCAACATTTGAGGGATCCATTCATTTGTGATTTAGGACTCCTGATGCTTTCCTCTCCTCTCCTCCTCCTCCTCCTTTCCCTTCTCTACCTCTTCTTTCTCTTTCCCCTCCTACACATTCTCTTTCTGTGATTCATTTTGGAGAGTTTCTATCACTATGTCATCAAGTTACTAGTCTTCTCTTCTGCATTGTTTAATTGGCCATTTATCTCAGCCACTGTATTTCTCATTTTATACATTTTAGTTTTTAATTCTAGAAGTACAATTTGGGACTTTAAAAAATGTCTTCCATGTCTCTAGTTAATGTTTTAACATATGGAATACCATTATAATATCTGTTTTAATTTCCTTTTCTGCTAACTTTAACATTTATGTCAGCTCTGGGTGGATTTTTGTTGAGTGATTTTTCTCCTCATTATGGGTTATATTTCCCTGTTTCTTTGAATGTGTGACTAGATGCCAGACATGGATTTTTACCTTGCTGGGTTCTAGAGATCTTTATATCCCTATAAATTTTCATGAGTTTTGTTCTGGATGCAGTTATGTTACTTGGAAATAGTTTGATACTTTTGGGTCCTGTTTTTGTGATCTATTAGGTGGGTCTAAAGTAGTTCTGAGTTTAAAGATCACTATGCCCCTTTACCAGACTCTTTTTGGGTATTCTACTCAAGCCCCCATGATTTACAAAGTTTTCCAAACTGCCCATGTAAGGTCAGGCACTGTTCCTTCTAATCCTTTTGGGTGGATTTTTCCACAGTCTCAGGTAGTTTCCTCACATGCATATGTTGATCTGTACTTAGCTAAATAATCTAAGTATTTTCAGGTTTCCAAAGTTCTCTCTCTGAACTATTCTTTCCTCAACAGTAGTCTGTTCTCCAATTGCTGTGGTCTTTCTGGACTTTCAGCTTCATTTCTTCAACTTAGGATGTTGGGAGAAGTCCCAGGGGCTCTGTCTGTTTTCCTCTCCCTGCATTGAACTCTTTCAAGAGAGTGGGGTAATTGTAGCCCTTACCTTATTTATTTCCCATCTCTCACGGAGCACTGTTCTTATTTGCCTGATTTCCAGTATCATGAAAACCATCTTTTCATATGTTTTGTCCATTTTTTGGTTGTTTCAGGGGGAGGGTAAATTGGTCCCACTCTAGACTTTCAGTGACATGCATTCCAGAGTGCCAACCAGCCAAGGCAGTAGGTATCAGACACTGTAGTGGTTAAAATTTTAAGTGTCTTAAGGGCACCTAGTAAATAAATGTCTTTTCTTTGCTCATATTTAGAATAAATAAGAGACAGCTGTGGAGTCACAGAGATGGTGACTATGAGATCTGCTCCTTTCTTATAAAAGTTGGAGAAAGTAGCTAAGGTTTGCAGTCAGCTCACTAACATTTTACCTTGATTTAGATAGACTTATGTAGTCACAGGTAGCATGAACAAACACAAGCCAACCCCAGAGGCCAGCCCAGATAAATCTGCAGCCTGAAGGGGCAATGCAAGTTTCCCCAAGGCAGGTAGGGAAATGCCAAAAGGAAAGACAAGAAGGAGATGGGTGAAGCTCTATCTCCCAAATTCTACAGATAAGTAACTCCTCCTCCCCTGGGGACACCTAGTGTGGACTTTGAAAGAGGCTTGGGATGTCACTATAAGAAATGTCCCTACCTGTGGGGACCTCCTCTTCCCTGGAGGAGTAATCTTGTCCTAACTTAACACTGAAGTTCTCAAAGCTATTCAATTCAAAGACATATACAAGGATGTCCCCAGTGTGAAGTTTGGGCTCAGACCCTACTCCAACAATGCTACTTGCTGGAGCATCCCCCCTGCATCAGTGCAGTAGTTAGTAAAGTATTTGGGAAACATCCTGCCAGCCTGGAGACCTACAGTCCTATGATACCTCGCTTGCTGTCTGTCATCAGTCCATTGTTGATTTCAGATCATAGGAGGATTAAAACACATTCCTCCTCCCAAGTGCTTGGCAATCCAATCTAAGCAGAGGGCTTTAAAAGCTCAATAACAATAAACCCCCATTCATTTCACCTCAGTTAACTGGGAATCAACCAGCAGGCTGATAAGGGCTAGGCTGAAATTTACCTTTGCTTTGAAAAGCCTTTCTTCTTACAGAAATCTTACAGATTCATATATCACTGATGAATATAGATGCAAAAATTCTCAACAAAATACTAGTAAACAGAATCCAACAACACATTACAGGATCATACACCATGATCAAGTGGGATTTATCCCAGGGATGAAAGGATTCTTCAATATATGCAAATCAATCAATGTGATACATGATATTAACAAATTGAAGAATAAAAACAATATGATCATCTCAATAGATGCAGAAAAACCTTTTGACAAAATTCAACACCCATTTATGATAAAAACTCTCCAGAAAGTGGGCATAGAGGGAACCTACCTCAACATAATAAAGGCCATCTACAAAAAACCCACAGTGAACATCATTCTCAATGGTGAAAAACTGAAAGCACTTCCGCTAAGATGAGGAACAAGACAAGGATGTCCACTCTCGCCACTATTATTCAACATAGTTTTGGAAGTCCTAGCCACAGCAATCAGAGAAGAAAAAGAAATGAAAGGAATACAAATTGGAAAAGAAGAAGCAAAACTGTCACTGCTTGCAGATGACATGATACTATACATAGATAATCCTAAAGATACCACCAGAAAACTACTAGAGCTAATCAATGAATTTGGTAAACTTGCAGAATACAAAATTAATGCACAGAAATCTCTTGTGTTCCTATACACTAACAATGAAAGATCAGAAAGAGAAATTAAGGAAACAATCACATTCACCACTGCAACAAAAAGAATAAAATACCTAGGAATAAACCTACGTAAGGAGGTAAAAGACCTGTACTCAGAAAACTGTAAGACACTGATTAAAGAAATCAAAGATCACACAGATGGAGAGATATACCATGTTCTTGGATTGGAAGAATCAATATTGTGAAAATGACTATACTACCCAAAGCAATCTACAGATTCAATGCAATCCCTATCAAATTACCAATGGCATGCTTTTTATATAACTAGAACAAAATATCTTAAAATTTGTATGGAGACATAAGAGACCCTGAATAGCCACAGCAATCGAGAAAAAAAAAAATTGAGCTGGAGGAATCAGACTCCCTGACTTCAGCCTATATTAAAAAGCTACAGTAATCAAGACATATGGTACTGGCACAAAAACAGAAATACAGATCAATGGAACAAGATAGAAAGCCCAGAGATAAACCCACACACCTATGGTCAACTAATCTATGACAAAGGAGGCAAGGATACACAATGGAGAAAAGACAGTCTCTTCAATAAGTGGTGCTGGGAAAACTGGACAGCTACATGTAAAAGAATGAAATTAGAACACTCCCTAACACCATATACAAAAGTAAACTCAAAATGTATTAGAGACCTAAATGTAAGACCAGACACTATAAAACTCTTAGAGGAAAACATAGGAAGAACACTCTTTGACATAAATCACAGCAAGATTTTTTTTGACCCACCTCCTAGAGTAATGGAAATAAAACCAAAAATAAACAAATGGGACCTCATGAAACTTAAAAGCTTTTGCACAGCAAAGGAAACTATAAATAAGATGAAAAGACAATGCTCAGAATGGGAGAAAATATTTGCAAATGAAGCAACTGACAAGGGATTAATCTCCAAAATATACAAACAGTTCATGCAGCTCAATATCAAAAAAAAAACAAAAAACAAACAACCCAATCAAAAAATGGGCAGAAAACCTAAATAGACATCTCTCCAAAGAAGACATACAGATGGCCAAGAGGTCCATGAAAAGCTGCTCAACATCACTAATTATTAGAGAAATGCAAATCAAAATTACAATGAGGAGGCTTCCCTGGTGGTGTAGTGGTTGAGAGTCTGCCTGCCGATTCAGGGGACACGGGTTTGTGTCCCGGTCCAGAAAGATCCCACATGCCATGGAGCAGCTGGGCCCGTGAGCCATGGCCACTGAGCCTGCGTGTCCGGAGCCTGTGCTCTGCAATGGGAGAGGCCACAACAGTGAGAGGCCCGTGTACTGCAAAAACAAAGCAAAAACAAAACAAAACAAAAAACTACAATGAGGTATCACCTCATACCAGTTAGAATGGGCATCATCAGAAAACCTACAAACAATAAATGCTGGAGAGGGTGTGGAGAAAAGGGAACCCTCTTGCACTGTTGGTGGGAATGTAAATTGATATAGCCACTATGGAGAACAGTATGGAGTTCCTTAAAAAGCTAAAAATAGAATTACCATATGACCCAGCAATCCCGCTGCTGGGCATATACCCAGAGATAACCATAATTCCAAAAACACATGTGCCCCAATGTTCATTGCAGCACTATTTACAATAGCTAGGTCATGGAAGCAACCTAAATGTCCAGCAACAGACAAAAGGATAAAGAAGATGTGGTACATATATACAGTGGAATATTACTCAGCCAGAAAAAGGAATGAAATTGGGTCATTTGTAGAGACGTGGATGGACCTAGAGACTGTCATACAGAGTGAAGTAACTCAGAAAGAGAAAAACAAATATCGTGTATTAACGCATATATGTGGAATTTAGAAAAATGGTACAGATGAACCTATTTGCAGGGCAGGAATAGAGACACAGATGTAGAGAACAAATGTATGGACACCAAGGGGGGAAAGCAGGCAGGGGGTCGGATGAATTGTGAGATTGGGATTGACATATATACACTAATATGTATAAAATATATAACTAATAAGAACCTGCTGTATAGCACAGGGAATTCCACTTCACTGTACAATAGAAACTAACACAACATTGTAAAACAACTATAGCTCAATAAAAAAAAAAAGAAAAAAAGAAGAAAAGGCTTTCTTCACACACATTGAAAATTAATTGGGTAAATAGAACAGCAGGTGAATGATGGGGGAAAAAAGCACAAGGAGAAAGAGACATTAAATTGCTCTCATGATAAAAACAGCCTTTTACCAATAAGTAAGAACAGTCTCATAGCAGTGGAAAGGGTGGAAAGGGCTAGACTTTTAGAGTCCTGAGTACTTGTTCTAGCTCTTCCTTAACAACTGTGCCACCCAAGCATGCTGCTTCCCCTCCCTGGGACTCAGTTGGTTCCACTATAAAATCAGAAGTTATTCTCCATGGACTTTTATAACTTAATACAATACAATAATACTTAATACAATAATAGCAATTGATATGCTCAATTTAAAATAAACCCTAAGTTTTCATTAAGCCAGGCAACTCCACTGAAACACTGTAGTAGGAAGGACTACTCTGTGCTAAGACATCTAGATAAATCACCATAACCCCAGGATGTCAGTCTCTCCCAGTTCATCTGTTCCTCTCACTTTTGCCAGCGATCTTTCCAAGAGTCAGTTATGACCTTGTCTATTCCAATTTGGTGGCTCTCAGGCCTCATGATAAAGTCCATACTGTCTAGCAAGGCACATAAGAGTGCCCACAAAATCTCCTGCTTTGGGATTTGCTCATCACCCAGGCCTTAGGTGCCAGCCTGCTGGATTCTGTACATACAGTTCCCAGGATGCTCTCCACTCCTTCAGACTCAGTGTGTTCGCCTATGCTGTTCCCCTGTTTTGCCCAGGAACTGTTACAAGTCCTCCAAATCTCAGCTCAAGCAACTGCTCTTTGTAAATTCTCCCCCAACCCCACCATGCAGAGTTGGTGATTTCCTCCTCAGTGTTTTCCTCGTGTACAATCAAGAGGCGGCATGTTTGCCTCTTCTGATAGACTATGGATTCCTTAAGCATAGAGGTTTTGTCCTACTGCATCTTTGTATTTTTGAAGTCCAGCATGGGAATACAAAAGGGCTTATGGCATGGATGAATTAAAATAGCATTTAAAAGTAATAAAGAGGCAATTTTATAACTATGCCATAATTTAGAAATTTCTTTATTTGAGACTGGCTTTCCCCTGATAATCTGAGTTACTGAAGGGTACTGACATTTCTGAGGATTCTCTAAGAACTGTTAGTCAGGAATAGTTTGCATTGAAAATTGCATTTAAGATGAAGAAAGGGTTTGGTTAGTAAACTGAGACTGGATGTTAAAGAAAAGTCATTTGTAAAAAGTCATGAGCAATTTGTTTTTAACAGTATTTTTATCAGCCCACAATAGTAAAGTCTGGTTTATTTGATTTTATGCTAAGCAGAGTCATAGCCATGTTTCTACAATTAGAAATTGTAATTGATGGTTCTAGAAATGAGTGGGTTTCCCCAGAGTCTATACATTTTTGGCCCATGGAGATGAGGTGTTTGGGGAGAGGCTTAGGGCCATCTGTTGGGGTTGCTGAAAAGGGAATTCAAGCATTGGGTGATAGTGCTTTCAACTCAAAGATTTTTTTTTTGATACTATGAATTTCCAGATTTATATATGAGAAAACTGAAGTTCAGAAAGGTGCTTCATATTGATTGAGTGAATTCAGAGTTCCTCTATCTTGGCACTATTGACATTTTGGACTGAATAATTCTTTGTTGTTAGAGGCCAGGCTGCATGTTATAGATGTTTAACCACATCCCTGGGTTTTCCCCACTAAATCCCCATCCCTAGTTGTGAAAAAAGATCTCCCTCCATATGCTAACAACAGGGAAAGAAAATTGCCCCATTAAGAACCACTGGATTAAATGAATCAATTAATAAACCTTACCTAAGGAAAGCTGAAAGCCTGCATTAAGCCCATGGTTAAGTTTTTCTTTTTGAGTTGGTGTTAAAATTAATTAGATTCAATAAACATATATTGCACATTTGTCTGTGAGGCAATGAACAAGACGCTGTCCTAGGTGCTGTGAAATTGTAGAGAGCTGAAGAAGAACTCCTCTGTCCTTTTAAAAACCTACAAATAACTACCTTACAGGGTGGTGGGGAGGGTTCAGTGAATTAAAGTGAGATCCTTGCAGACAAGTCAGTATCTCTCCTCTTTGCTTGTACAACCTGTGCCCAAACAGTAGTTGTCAATCCATTCTTGCACCTTAGTGATCAAGCACATGATATTCTACATCCATAGTAAACTGTGACTAGGTGTATAAGGGGCATACACATAATTGTTACTACTTTTAGTTATTCTTTGAGAAAATATTACATCAACAAACAACAGAGAAGCCTGACAGAAGTATTGTTTTCATTGATGCATAAAAAAAGGAAAATATATAGATTCCATTTCCAATCTTTGAAAAGTTTGATAAATCCTGTTCTGATAAGCCAAAGGGAAGACACAGAGTGGAAAAATGGGGAATGGACAGTATTGGGGAGCAGATTCTGTCACTTCATATTTAGCTGGTAGAACCAAGGCAATCAGAAGGGTCCATCAAGTGTAATATGATTCAGGGGTTCATGCCTTAGCTCTGATGCTCATTGGCCATGAGGCCCAAGCTCAATCTCTACAGGGTGGTTGTAAACATTAAGCATATATGTGTGTGTGTGTGTGTGTGTGTGTGTGTGTATATATATATATATATATATATATATATGTATAATGGAATTTTACTCAACCATAAAAAGAAATGAAATCGGGTCATTTGTAGAGATGTGGATGGACCCAGAGTCTGTCATACAGAGTGAAATCAGAAAGAGAAAAACAAACATTGTATATATTAACTCATATATGTGGAACGTAGAAAAATGGTACAGATGAACCTATTTGCAGGGCAGGAATAGAAATGAAGATGTAGAGAACAGATGTGTGGACACAGCGGGGGAAGGGGAAGGTGGGTTGAATTGGGAGATTAGGTTTGACATAAATACACTACCATGTGTAAAACAGGTAGGTTGTAGGAACTTGCTATATAGCACAGGGAGCTCAGTTCAGTGCTCTGTGATGACCTAGATGGGTGGGATGGTGGGGGGAGGGAGGTCCAAGAGGGAGGGGATATACGTATACATATAGCTGATTCACTTCACTGTACAGCAGAAACTAACACAACATTGTAAAGCAATTATACTACAATAAAAAAAAATCTAAGCAACTAATACATAGTATCTGGCACATGATAGGCAATTCTAAATTGGAGTTTTATTTTCTTCTTAAACATCTTAAGCATTTAGTAACTCACTCATTCATTCAACATTGAGACCCTACAGACACTTGTCAACAGAGAGCCATCACGCTGTAGTAGAAAGTGGGCTAGAAATGCAGGCAGAGACCAGATTGTGGGCATCCTCAAAGAGCATGCTTTTTGGTGGACAATGGGGGCAACTGAAGGTTTTTTAGGAAGGAAGTGATCCATGTTCAACTCATTTACATAAAATAACTACCACTATTCCTCTCTCTCTCCCCCGCTTCCCTCTCTTCTTCTGGCATTTCTATAACATTCTATAATTTTTGTTAAGCTTTTGTTCCCATTAGTTAATTTGATCCCCAAAGCAATATACCAGTGTATGCAGTATTACTATCTACATTTTACCACTGAGAAAATGGACATTCATGCAATTGGACCAAGATTACACAGCTGGTAAGAGGCTGAATTTATACTTGAACCCCAATCTTAGTATTCCAAGCCTTCCCCTGTTTCTTCTATACTCCACCGTCACAGGAAAATAAAAACCAATATGGGGCTTGTGTGTTATCTACCCACCAGGGAAAAATTCAGAACATCCCTAAATACCTTGCTTCCAGGCCAAAAGAATAACAATTAGACTCAGAATAACTTTATCTTTGGGTTTTGTTTCAGTACTATTTATTTAGTGATTGTTCTCTAAGTGTCTTTCTGATGGCTATCATTTGATTTACAGACCCACTGAGAAAAGAAGTAATTTCACACTGTTATTCTTTCACAAAATAGCGCTGTGTTTTAACTGTGCCAATTTTGTCCCTGCCCCAGTGCCTTTAAGAATGTGCTTTCTGGACCCAGATCTATTGCAGATAGTGTTCTGAACACTCTGTAGCATTACTAAATCTTAGTTTAGTTTAGCATCGCTACTAAATCCTGGTTAATATTTCATAGGGTTCACTGCACAGAAATGGGGTACATCTCGTTAGCTAAAGTTATTAGGTTTCAGCTCTCCACCCATGCTATTAGCACTGGATAAAAACCTCAGGATTTGTGGGGTCTAGTTGTCTCTACAGATAAAGACACTGGGACCCAAACAGGGAAATGGACTAACTCAGGGTCTGAAGGGAGGTAGTGACAGAGGCACTACTCTAACTTAGTTTACCTACCTCCTGGTTACCCTTGTGACTCTTAAGAATGGCCCAGGGACCAGCAACATCATTGAAACCTGTGAGATGTTAGCAATGTAGAATTTGGGGCCCTACCCCAGGTTTACTAAATCAGAATCTGAATTGTAGCAAGATATCCACATGATTTCTATGTATATTAACATTTAAGAAGCACTGTTTTATATTAAATCGAGCTTTTGCTTGTGTAGGTATTTGTAGTTTTGTGTAAGTGTATGTATGTGAGGGTCAACAGGGAAAGGAAAGGAAGAGGTCAGGGCAAGTGGGAGAGGAAGAGGGAGGGAGAGAGAAAATGACTGTTGATTGATTCTGGGGAAGTGTGGGCTGGAGAAAATGAAATGTCCACACGCTGTCCTTTAAACACCTGACACATGGGGCTGGCATTCAGGGCTGAAATCTAGGGAGGGAGACTAATCTGTATGCAGGGCATTTCTAAATAGGTGGTGGATAAAACATGGAGGGAACGAGATTATCCAGAGGTAGGTGGAAGAAAACACTAATATTTGGGAGCTGGCAGACCAACTAAAAGAGTTGTCAAGGAAAGGCCAGGACTTAGCAATGGGGACCTCAGTGTCCTAGAAGCCATGAATAAGTGTTTTTAATTCTTTGGTTAATGTTGTCAAATAACAACAACAACAAAAAAGATCAGAGAGATGAAAACTGAAAATTCTCCTTTATATTTCATACCTAGTAGGCCTTTGGTTAGTTGGTCAGGGGACCCATCTAAAACCCATGTCCTCTGACTCCAGAACTTTTCTTTGGGCAGATGTTTCAAATACTAACCTCAGGCCAGTCTTGTCCTTGGTGGTGGGACCTTCAATGTCTCATCTGCCACTTCTGCTGCTGCTGCTCCTGGCCTCCCTCTTGCCTCTCTACCTCTGAATTCTTGGCCCTTGACTTGCCTTTTAGTCACTGGACTAAACTTCCCATTTGCCCCTTTTTCTGCTCTTTTGTGTGCCACCTTTTTCAGACCACCAGTGCCTCCTAACCTAGGTTTGCTGGGACTGATTTCCACTACCTGATTACTTCTATTCCCATCAACTCCCAACATATATTCCTTAAACTGAAATTATCTGAGCTGTTGAGTCCCCACACAAAATAACTGGGGCATCAAACTCTGTTTAGAACAGAGTTGTTCTAAACACTTAATGTGATAGGAACATCTCCTCTCTTAGAGTAAGTATAATTTAAAATAAGCCACAGGGGGCAGATGGGCTCCTAGAAAGAAGCCCAGATTTGCCCTTGGTGCCAATGGCTTAGCTGATGCATCAGGAGAGAAGTATGAAAAGTTTAAGCCATTTACTCCAACGCAATAACCTGTACATAATTTTAATGGGTTTTTTGGGCATTAGCATGATTCTGGAGGAAAATACAAGACATTTTTCAATTTTTGAAAATAGCTGGTAGAATTTAGATTCCTAGTTACTGCTTTAAAAACAGGATTATTGAAAGTTGCTGTACAAAGTCTCCAGTTGCTGGCCGCCTTCTCTCTTTTAGGCTGGACTGGTGACATTAGTTCTTGATGTCAAAGACATTAGCAGGGTTATGAAAAGCCAGGAGGAGGAAGGATGTCAAGAATGCGTAAGACCAGCCAATTTCATTGACGTTAGCCCCAAACTATACTTTTTTTTGTGTGGGACGCTAACTAGGTGCCTTCACACATCACCTTGTTTAGTTCTCACAACAACCATCTGGAGTAGGTGTTATTATCTCCACTTTGTAGACACGTCTCAGCAAAGGTACATAGCGTGTTAGTGGCAAGAAGCAAGATACTAACACACTGTGTATTGGGTCTATGTATAATGGGGTGATTTTTAAACTTGGGTCAGAGTCAATGGAAAAGAAGTACTATAAAGTAAAAGAGTCAGCAGAAGAAAAGTATTAAAAAGGAGTATTTTCTGTATTTCCTTTATAAAATTTTACAAGCCTACTATAATTCACCCGAGGTAAGTTCATCCTTCTAAACATATCATTCAAGGAAAGGGCTCCAGGATGATGGCAAAGGAGAATTTTCCCCAAATTAAAGACCCTGGGCCATCCAGGTCCTCTCTCAGCTCTGCACTTCCATTTAGGCTTCAATGGCTGTTGCCAATACCTGGACTGTTTATCTGCTCTACTCAGCATCTTTCTACATCCAGTTATCATCTTCAATAAGTGCCCTTCTTGAAGTCATCTACGAAACCATTTAGGTGTCATGAGCCTCAGCTTCTCCATCTATGACTTGGAAATGATAGAACTAACCCATGAGATCATTTGGTGGTTGAATCACATAAGGTGAAACTTATGTGGCAATTTTGATAAAGAGTAATAGAAAAATATGGAACATTGAGGACAGCAACTAGCCCACTTGAAAACTAGTGCAAAACTTTTTAGAAAGAAATTTTGGTTCATTGAATGAAAAAACTTATAAATGTCAGGTGGATTCAATGACTAAAAACTAAAAGAAAGTGGCTGAAACAAAAAATAAACTGAATTTCTGAAAGAAACATAGAAAAACTTGTTTAAAGCTGTTTCAAAAATGGCTCACTAGGGCTGTCAGGATGGCCGAGTGGTCTAAGGCATCAGACTCAAGATAAAAAAAAAAAAAAGGCTCACTAGCCCAATGCGTTTAGTGACTATTTGTCTCATGTGTAGAAACTGCTCTTTAAGTATAAATGAGGCAACTCAATAATGAGAGACATTTGAGACATTTCCGGTACTTGGCTGTCCTTTAGATATTGTCATCAGTTCTCCTCATGCTCATATACCAGTTATCTTATATTTCTCTTGATGCAGTGATTAAAATAAGCATTTTATCAGAATGTGCATGCCTCTTTTCATAATTATAATTTAATTTAATAAATGCTAATTTAGTGCCTTATAAATGTAGTCCATAGTATTAGGCATTGTGTAGACTCAGAACAGTCCCACAAAACTTGTCTTCATCATGAGTTCTATTTTAAGTGTAAGTCTCATGAGGGTGGACACTGTTTTATTCAGATTTTGCATATGTAGCCAGGGCAGGGAGTGGTAGTTTAAGAGGCCAGGGATACTATAAGTAATTTTAGGTTGCTTAGAGACTCTGTGTTAAGTAAGACATAAATCAGGAATTAGACAAGGGCTGGGGTATTTATGTATTCTTTGAATATATTATGTTGCAAATGGAGAAAGCTGCTAGCACAGGATGGATGGTGGATGGAGATTTAAATCTTTCTCTGGAGTTGTGGTAGACTCTGGCTTTAATTACTTCTAAAGCAGATGAAAGGTTTTGTGGCTTTCTCATTGTATGGAGTGAGAATAGACTTCTTCTCTTGACTTTGCTAAAGCTCCATCACTAGACCATAGCAAGCAGGAAATGAAGAAAATCTTTGTAAAATAAAGGCAACTAAAACAGCATTTGATGGAAAGGTGGAGGAGGAAGAGTTGGTATAAGGGAAAGACTTGGGGCAGTGATAAGCAGGGTGTTTCTTTTGTAAATTGTGCAGCTTGGTTGGAAAAGTATTCTTGCTGAGCACCCTCCATAGGCAAGGTGGCCAAGAAGGTAATAAATGTGAAAATATGTGCTTTACTGATCTGTTTCATATTTGGAGTGTGATGGGACAGGTGACATCATTCTCCTCAAACTTGGAGGGGCCAACAGAGGGGGACCTGGTAAGGCCCTGGACTATTCTTGAATGACTGGAACAGTCAGGTGCTTAATTTTTATAAAACAAATAATGATAAACATCAGTCTGAGGGGCACTGGAAAGAAATCAAAAGTGAGAAGACAAGGTTAAAGGTCTGACTCCCTCATTAATTACCTATGTGATCTTAGGGACATAATGCTGAGCTCAGCTTCCTAGTCAAGGAAATGGACTGAAAAATACATTACCTAATAGATATAAGGATCATGTGATGATGCTGTGAAGCCCCTTATAAGCTACAAATTGTCCTAGAAAATTTGCTATCTCTAATTGTGAACAAGTGGGTATCATTGTAGGGCAGGGTGAGTTGAGGTGGTTTCACTGCAAATCATATTTCCTTCTTTTCAAATATAAAATTATGTCTACTGGTGAATATACAATAAATCTTTTCTTAACATTTTCTTTTAAATGACCCTCCACTTTGCCCTAAAGTCTGACCAAATGTGGTCTCAACAGAATTCTTTGTAAAAAGTTTGGAGACAGACTTGTCAGAGCTGTATCATAGTTTAGTTTTGTTGGAGTATAATTTGTCTTTCTATAATCCCACGTCTTTCTTGGTTTTATTCAAGTCGTTCAACTAGTAATCTCCCTGAGACTGCTCCTTACAGACCTATTAGGAAACAGCAGCAGAACATCATAGAGCCAACATTAGACACTGAGGTAAGAGGACAATGAACTTTCTTCCCTAGATTTCTAGTTGTCTCTGGTGGACCAATTGAAAGTTGATCACTATGATGATAAGAAAGAAAAATGGAGGTAGAAGAGAGATAGCTAACAGAGGGCATGCTCAGGTAGCTCTTAATCATAAACTGAACAAGAACAGTTTGTTTACTTTTGGGAGTTTTTTTTTTTTTTTTTTGCGGTATGCGGGCCTCTCACTGTTGTGGCCTCCCCCGTTGCGGAGCACAGGCTCCGGACGCGCAGGCTCCGGACGTGCAGGCTCAGCGGCCATGGCTCACGGGCCCAGCCGCTCCGCGGCATATGGGATCCTCCCAGACCGGGGCACGAACCCGTATCCCCTGCATCGGCAGGCGGACTCTCAACCACTTGCGCCACCAGGGAGGCCCTACTTTTGGGAGTTTTTTAAACAAGGCACTTAAAATGGAGAGCTTGAAAAATTCTCAGAAAGAAATTCATCTTCAGTAATACAGGATGGAAATGCCTGGGCCAGTAAAATAAGACATTTCTGTTGCACTGGGTAACTGAATATGAAATCTTCAAGAAATTATAAAGAGTGATTTAGTTGTGCCTCTAGTGTTATGGGAAATAACTTATTGACGTAGCAGGTTTTGTAACTTGAGCTGATTCTACAAGATGGCTCTAAAATGTTAGAAACCAGACAAGAGCGTGCAGATTAATTAATAAGTTATACTGATCCCTAAGGTGTTGCCTGTGTCTATTCAGGGTTGTTACAAAAGTTTGAAAATGTATGACGTTTTTGACTTACTGGTCATTAAAGTACTAAAATAATTCTGTCCAAGTTAGCTTTGCAGTTTCAGTGAGAAAGCCAAGCCAACTGGAACAGATTTTCTCCCCTCATTTTGTCTCCTCTGTTTATTTCCTGATTGGCAGATGGACAGATGTGTGAATGTAAATGCAAACCACTCTGACAGCTACTGGAAAGAAAGAGTTGCTTACGATGATAAAGTATCTGCACTCAGCATGCTTCTACTGTGCCTGTGCTATATACAGGTGGATGTATAATGCACATTATTGGCTGCTGTCTTAGCTAACAAAATCCTGTGCTCACACAGCAGGGAATTATATGTAATTAATTTTTTCCTTTTTCTTTTTCTCAGGTTTATTGAGGTGTAATTGCAAATTAAAAAAATATATATATTTAAGGTATACAATGTGATATTTTGATAATCAAGCTAATTAACATGTTCATCACCTCATATAGTTACCAAATTTTTTGTGCATGGTGAGAACACTTATGGTCTTCTCTCTTAGCAAATTCCAAGGATACAATACAGTATTATTAACTATAGGCAAAAGCTTGTATGGCAGATCTCTACAAGTTATTCATCTCATGTAACTGACACTTTATACTCATTGAATAGCAACTCTCCATCTCCTCCTCCCCTAGTGCCTAGCAGCTACCGTTGTACTTGCTGATCCTATGAGCTTGACTTTCTTAGATTCCACATATAAGTGAGATCATATGTGTCTTTCTGTGTCTGGCTTATTTCAATTAGCATAATGACCTCCAGGTTTATTCATTTTGTTGTAAGTGGTAAGATTTCCTTATTTTTAATGGATGAATAATATTCCATTGCACGTGTATGTGTGTGTGTGTATGTGTGTGTATGTATATATATACACAAATGTATATATATATATATATATATATATATATATAAAAATATACATATACACAAATGAATGGATTAAGAAGACATGAGATATATATATAGGTTGGCCAAAACGTTAGTTTGGATTTTTCCATACCATCTTAGGGAAAACCTGAAAACTCTCTCTATGTATATCTTTATCCATTCATTTGTCAATGGACACTTAGGCTGTTTCCTTGTATCTTGGCTACCGTGAATCATGCTGCAATGAACATGGGAGTGCAGATATCTCTTTGAGATACCGATTTAATTCCCTTTGGATATGTATCCAGAAGTGGAATTGCTGGATGATATGGTAAATCTATTTTTAATTTTTCAAGGAACCTCCATACTGGCTATACCAATTTATATTCCCACCAACACTGAACAAGGGTTCCCTTTTCTCCACATCCTTGTCAACACTTGCTATTTGTTGTCTTTTTGATAACAGCCATTCTGACAGGTGTGAGATGATATCTCTTTGTGGTTTTGATTTGCATTTCCCTGATGATTAGTGATGCTGAGCATTTTTTCATGTGCCTGTTGGCCATCTGTATGTCTTCTTTAGAAAAATGTCTGCTCGGTCTTCTGCCCATTTTTAAATAGGATTAAAAAAATTAAGTTGTATGAGTTCTTTGGATATTCTGGATATTAACCACTCACTGAATATATAATTTGCATATATCTTCTCCTATTCAGTAGGTTGCCTGTTTTTTTTGTTGTTGTTGATAGTTTCCTTTGCTGTGCAAAAGCTTTTTAGTCTGATGTAGTCTCATTTGTTTATTTTTGCTTTTGTTGCCCTTGCCTGAGGAGATATATCCAAAAATATATTACTAAGACTGATGTCAAAGAGCTGACTGTCTAGTTTCCCTTCTATGAGTTTCAGGTCTTACATTCAAGTCTTTCCTCCATTTGAGTTTATTTTTTGTATATGGTGTAAGATAACGTTTCAGATTCATTCTTTTGTATGTAGTTGTCCAGTTTTCCTACCACCATTTTTTGAAGAGAATGTCTTTTCCCTGTTGTATATTCTGGCCTCCTTTGTCATGGTTTAATTGACCATATGTGGATGGATTAATTTCCAGGTTCTCTGTTCTCTTCCATTGATCTATGGTCTGTTTTTGTGACATCACCATATTGTTTTGATTATTGTAGTTTTGTAGTATAGTTTGAAGTCAAATGGCAATATTTCATTCTGTTTTAATGGCTGAGTAATATTCCTTTGTGCATATGTGTGTGTGTGTGTGTGTGTGTATATATATAGTATATATATATATATATATATATATATCACATCTTCTTAAGTCAATTATCTTATTTCTTTTGCTGTCATTAGGATTTCCAATACTATGTTAAATAAAAGTGGCAAGAGTGGGCATTCTCATCTTTTTCTTGATCTTAGAGGGAATGCTTTCAGCTTTTTACTGTTGAGTGTTATGTTAACTGTGGGTTTGTCATATATGGTCTTTATTATGTTGAGGTACATCCCGCCTCACACACTTTGTTGAGATGTTTTATCATAAATAGGTGTTGAATTTTGTCAACAAAGTTCAAAATATTTTTCTGCATCTATTAGAATGATTATATGATTTTGATCATTTTGTTAATGTGGTGTATCACATTGATTGATTTGTGGATTTTGAACCACACTGGAATTCCTGGAATAAATCCCACTCGATCATGGTGTACGATCCTTTTAAAGTACTGTTCAATTCAGTTTGTTAATTTTTTTTGAGAATTTTGACATCTATATTCATCAGAGATATTGGCCTGTAATTTTTGTTTTATGTAGTGTTTTTGTCTGGTTTTGGTATCAGTGTAATGTTGACCTCATAGAATGAGTTTGGAATTTTTCTTCCTCTTTAATTTTTTGAAATAGTTTGAGAATAATATGTATTAAGTCTTCTTTATTTATTATTATTTTAAAAATCTATTTCCCCCTTTGGCAATTTTACACTGTAACAGCAGTTTCATACAGACATGAGCAAAAAACTAAGGAGGGGGATACATCTATGGATGACCAAGGGACTCTGTAACAAGCTATGATCCTTCAATTACTGTTTAAATATGTCTGAAATCTTGACATTTCAGGAGTCAACAAAAAAGGGAAGCAGGGTACCACCCAGATGAAATGGTGCAATTTCACCTTACTGTCCTCTCTTAATTAATTTCAAGGTGAAACTCAAGGGACCATGAAAAGGTGGAATGAAAATGAGACACTTCAAGCCTGTTCTATTTTTGTTTCCTGAGTTCAATATCCTTAAAATTGGAAGGCAGAATCCAGGTGTTAGCATGGTATTAGCCTGGGGAGATGTGAGAGTGGAGGTCATGCAGTAAAAGGGTACTAAACTATGCATATGGCATGAGGGATTAATTGCCAGGAGCATGTGAGAAGAATTATGGCAGTTAATATCCAGAGCCTGAGCAAACACCAACATGAGAAAATCATCACATATCTACAAACACAGGAGGGTTCCAAGCCAATGGATAAAAATGGGATTAGCTTCTTTCTTTATAAATGATAGAAGATGCTCTGGGGAAAGAAAACACCAAAGATGAATTGCATTGTGTAGCCTAAATATTTTCAAGTTTCGATTTGGAACCATGATCATGGTAATTAAGACTTTAAAAAAGGGGGGGGGAGGGGCACCTTGCAGTGTTTTCTGGTTTTGTGGTACACCTTCCAATCAAGTTTGCCTATCTTGTAAATCTGAAGCTATAGTGCTACAGAGTGAAGATTCAAGTTTATCATCCAGATCCTGAGGCACTATTAGATCCTAAGTGCTAAATGGTAGTTCAATAATGTTCTCTCCATCCTATTTACTAAAGCAGAAAATTGGAATTATTAGTCTTAGAAAAGCGTTTGTCACTTGTAGGTAGTGAGGGGGCAGAGACACTTCTCCCCCAGGAGAACATTTCATACTTAGAGGGTGTATGAAAATACATGTTTAATATTACACAGGTATTAAAATTGAGACACCACAAAAAAGCCATTAGTTTTGTAATGTAAACTACATTAGGAAAGCTGAAGGAAAGATCTTTTATATAAAAAATAAACTTTCCCCTGTCTCTCGTGATTTCCTTAGGAAGACAAGAGCAAGGCCTCTGGACACAAGCAGGGAAGGGGGGAGAGATTTTTATGTTCAGCAAGAAAGAGTATAGTTTAAAAAACATTGAGAAACATAGGCCCATAGCAGGGTCTCATACAACAGGTCCCATAACAAGAGCGCCATGCTTACCCTTTACTTAACTGGAAAATCCAATCTAATGGAGACTTCCTGACCGTTTTGATTAATAGAAGATCAATTGTTACTCATTTGATGTTTTTTTTCTTTTATTTGCATTAATTATCAATATTTTTGGTAGTATATAGACCTGACCTTCATGTAATGGTCTGTTTGAATCCAGAGGGTTTCTTTATGGCACTGCAAAATTCTTTCACTGCTGGGGGCAGCTTGCCAGTATGGAAGAAAGAGGAATTATTGAGCACAGATGTCCTTTTTGATTTGATTCTTAGCAAAATGGGGTAATGGAGTGCTCAGTAATGCATGGAATCTGTTACAACTCTTCGCTTGCATTGCTTGGAGGAAGCACACGAGTAAGAAATGTCTATTCTTTCTTCTTTTCATTTCTCACTAAGCTTGTTAGGAGAAGAAATGACATTAAGGAATTCTGTGTGTTAAATTTGTCCCTTCTTCCAAAGCTAGCACTGTTCACAGTTATAAAACCATCAAAAAATTTGATAAAAGGGGGCTTCCCTGGTGGCACAGTGGTTAAGAATCCACCTGCCAATGCAGGGGACATGGGTTCGAGCCCTGGTCCAGGAAGATCCCACATGCCGTGGAGCAACTAAGCCCATGCAACACAACTACTGAGCCTGTGCTCTAGAGCCCGTGAGCCACAACTACTGAGCCCGTGTGCCACAACTACTGAAGCCCACGTGCCTAGAGCCCGTGCTCCACAAGAGAAGCCACTGCAATGAGAAGCCTGCATACTGCAACAAAGAGTAGCCCCTGCTCGCCGCAACCGGAAAAGCCCGCATGCAGCAATGAAGACCCAGTGCAGCCAAAAATAAAATAGATAAAATAAATAAATTAAAAATTTTTGATAAAAGAAAAGTATGTCATGTAATTATCAGAGAGTTTGAAGAATAGTGGTTTCAACCATGTTTTCCTTAAAACTCTGAGATCTCATACCAAAATTAAAATGCAGAATCCCTAATTTATAGTTAATCATTCAAGAATTTTCATCAGCCAAGTTTGTAGGCAAACTGTACATTAGCTTTAAGGATCATATTTTTATTTCTCTTTTACCTTTTTAAATTTTGAGTGTGCTTTTTTAATAAAAACACTTTCTAAATGTCCTTTTGATGATAGTATCTGCTGTATTTGGCAGAAATGTGTCCTCTGATATGCATGTAGGAGCAGAGGGTAATCCTTCCATTAAAAGCAGCAGGAACGCAATGCTTAAGAGGGATCTATGTTCATTCCTGGGTTTCCTGACTTAGAAAGGATTTGGAGAAATACAGAGGAGGCCAAAAATATCAATAAAGAATTTATTCTGAGGGATGCTACTAGCTGTTTCATGAACTGGCCACTTCCACGAATAGTTCCATTATTAATAACCATCCTGGCATAGTAATGGCTTCTAGGAATAGTCCTAACACTTACTCTTCCAGGCATTGTGACATCAAAATGCAGGGCTAGACATCACATCACACTGTGAGTGTGTCCTACTATGGCTGGCCCTGGAATTATGTGGGCCAGGCTTACTGAAAGGAGCTGGAAGCTTAGCTGTGGAATGTTCTTCCCAGAATCAGACATGTAACATTGTAAACAGAAGATTCAGTTCTCACTGATGCCTACTCAAAACCATTAATAATATAAAACAATATTTGGTTAACCATATTAGGAAAAGTGCTCTTTCTATTTCCTTCTACAAAGAATAATACTACAACATCGTCATATAACAAATAAGCAGCAAAAACATGTATAAAGAAAGTATAATAGAAATGGATCATTCATTCATAGTAAACGTTATTTTTCTGGATTTGGTGATGTTTGTGATATTTGTCAGCTTTTTAAGATTTGCAATTTATTGGAATTTCTTTTTTCAGATTGAATTTTGTACCCCATTTCTTATTTATATTTTTAAAATTCTTTTTCTTCAGAATGGCCCTCCAAATTGTGTAAGATACAGGACTCCCCAAACCTGGTTTGGTAACTATGAATATGCTATCCCATTTTATAATGACAAAGCCCAGACTTTTTGTTTTTCTTGATGTGTGTGCAAAGGTTTGAAACACACCCCTAGGAGGGCATTTCTCAAGTGTCTGGACAGCTCATCTGTCTGTCAGCATCCTCACTGTTTGCACAATTTTCCATTAGTAAGTCTTGGGCTCTGACAGGGCTCATGATTAAGTAGCTCATCCAATATTTGGTCCTCAGTGCTGTCCAAAAGGATTAATTCAACACAATTTATAAGGAGGAAATAAATCTTGTTAATTCAAATGAGCCTAAATAAGAGTAAATCTTTCTTGTTCTTAGAGACAATAACTGTGAATAAAATAAAATGAAAAAAAAAAATGTAAGGACTGTCCATCCATTAATAAAAGGAGCAGTCTTATTTGTATTGGTTACTGATGTGTTTCTGCTGAGTCTCATCTTTTTTTTTTTTTAAGATTTATTTACTTATTATTTATTTATTTTTGGCTGCATTGGGTCTCAGTTGCGGCACATGGGATCTTCGTTGTGGCATGCAGGCTCTTCACTGCAGTGCACGGGCTTCTTTCTAGCTGTGGCGTGCGAGTTTTCTCTCTCTAGTTGTAGCGCGCAGGCTCCAGGGCCCATGGGCTCTGTAGTTTGTGGCACGCAGACTCTCTAGTTGAGGCGCGTGAACTCAGTAGTTGTGGCACGCGGGCTTAGTTGTCCTGCAGCATGTGGGATCTTAGTTCCCCAACCGGAGATGGAACTGGCATCCCCTGCATTGCAAGGAGGATTCTTCACCACTGGACCACCAGGGAAGTCCCTCAGCTTAACTGTCATTTGAAATACATTTAACTACAACAACAACAAAATAGAGTACGCAATTCATCATTCAGCTGCTGTTTGCCCTCAGAACATAATGGAGCCACAGTACTTTGGTTCTCAGTGAGTGATTTCTCTTTGGGGCTTGGTGAGAAGTCAGATTCTCTTGGTACAGATATTAATCTTAATTGAATAGACATGATGTCAAAATACAGACAATAGAACAGAGAGGAAAGGCAGCTAAATAGCTCTGCTTGAGTGAGTTTCAACTCAACACTTGCTGAAGAAGAGAAGCCAGTGAAGCAACAATGGTGTCACTGTCATGAATCCCAGGAATGATGGAAATGCTGCTCTTTCACAAATGCCAGGCTCTGGAAATCATGACCTCAGATTAGAATTGTGAGTTCTCCCATACTGTGTACCCAATTGTGAGTTCTCCCGTACTGTGCTCGTTGGAGCACCCAGGAGCCCACCTGTGCTGTGAACACGTTATTAGGACTGGTGCTTCCTCTTTACCTTTATGTCCAAAGCCTATTCAGAGCCCATCTAGCCCTCTCCACTTCTCTCTCACCAACCTAACTTCATTTCTTTTTACCACTGTTGTTTTCTTGCTTGTGTTGTATTAGTTATCACAGTGCATGTCACTGGGTAAGTAGTCAAACATTTGTTGAATTAATGATCATGGTCACCTTACATTAATGGTAGTAAATGAAATTTATTATTAATGATAATGACGAAAATTATATAACAAAGAGCAATAGTAGGAGGTACCACATATTAAATGTCAAACACTTTTCACATATTGTCTTTCTGAATCTTCACAGAAAGTTTTCAAGGTAGTTATAGCTTTCCATTCAACATTTCCATTTCAGAACACTGAGACTCAGAGAAATTAAGTCATATATCCAAAAATTATACAGATAAGATCTTTTTTTGGGGGGGAATCTAAGAACCACATTATTTCTATATTCATTTTCTATAGAATAAAATTATGTTTTGTATATCATGTAAGTATACTGAATTTAATATATCATACATGTATATGTATATATGTATATGAATCTATTATCTGTTTCCTTTACCATAATATAAGCTCAGTGAAGGCAGAGATGGCTCCTATTTCATGTTTTCAAATACTTATGGCATCCACTAGTCTAGTAAATTCATCAATATACCTTTGTCTTCTCTTGAAAAACCCTTCTGGGTATTTTATCTGGTGTATACTTGAGACTAGCAGAATGTACAGGTTCCTTGATTTAAGGCAGATTCATTCAATTATATTTAAAGAATTTAATGTCAATCATTTAATGTCCAATACTGTGCAGAAAGACATAAGAAGAGAAATGTTGAGACTCTTATTTCCAGTTGGAAAGTGGACATAAATTAACTTTGTAATTGGAAAGAATGGACTCGTTAAACAGGTGATAGCTTTGCAATGGACTGTCTATCCGTGTACTCAATGGTTAGGTTCTTCAAAAGTATGTTTATTTTAGCGTAAGTTTCCATAAAAACAGAGCCTGAGTAAAAAGCTTGAATACAGGGGGTTTATATGGGAATAGGATCCTAGAAGCAAAAGTGAGGGAGAAAAGGAATGAACAGAGAAGGAAAGCCAGTACAAGGAAGCTAATACAATGGCCACTGTGATGGGTGATTGGTTGCTTAACGCTGTGGGAGAAAATATGTCTAAGAACCATCCACCTGAGGGGAGAAAGGAGAAACATTTATCCATGAGCTCCTCTCTCCATTGGTCAAGGATGGCCCACATAATGTTAAATCCCCTGCTTCTGGATTGTGATATGATGAAGAAGGGAGTAGGGTGGGGTGAGTTTGGGGGGGAGGGGAGAGGGAAGAGTTCTCCAGTGATAAAAAACTAGGTGTTTGCAGAAGTGGCTGGAATGTGAGCTGAAGCTGAGAGGATTTTTAGTGGTATTCAAGAAGTGTCAGATACACTTGAATAATTAAAAATGCTTTTATCAAGACTGATTTACATTTAAGAGATAAAGAAAAAATAGGATATATTGAGCAGGTTAAATGTATTCATTTTTATCATTACATTAACATGAACAAATCACCAGCTTATGAGGAAGAAGTAAATATAAAAAAAATTATCCAAAAATTTTCTAATAATGTCCAATTGATCCAGATGACAATAGCATAAATCTATTAGCTATATTAATCTCCAACTTCTATATTAAAATAATTTTTGCATATGAAGTTTTTGTCATAACCAATGACAGGTTCAGAACAATGATGTCCTAAACTTAATGCTTTTGTTAATACTGGTGATATTGTCTGCTCTTGCTTCACCAGGATAAGCCATCCATCTGGGGTGGATGACATCTTTACTTTTATTGAAGTGAAAGATGGGAGGCTGTTGCTGCTTCTTTATCCCTGGAATGTTAACTAATGTTTTCCAGTCTTCTATGTTTAACTTAAAACCTAATATTTTAAATTTATACATTAAAATAAAACACTGGAGATCCATGTGCATGTATGGAATATAATCCCTGTACCTCTGAACAATGCAGAGTAACATGAAAACTGGGGATGCTTTTGAAGGTGAGAAAATCACCTTGAATCATGCTATGAATGTGTTATGCTGTTTTTATTTCATGACCTAGCAGACTTCTCTAACAGCACTGCTTTCTAATATAGTCTAGTGACTGAAATAAGCAGCCTAGAGATCTCTACAGTATCATTTTGGGTAGGAATCCTGATCTACCGTTATAAGATCTTGTTTAAGCCTAGGACCCTGGTGTACTGGATAGAACCTACCATAAAACTATTAGACCTGGAGAGGTTATCATGAGGGAAAGGGACTATAAAAGTGAAAATACTAAAAAGTAACTCACAGCAACCTTACATGTGAATTGTGGAGAATATCTGAAGAAGGAAAATATTTATTCTCAGATTATAAAACACACTGAATATTGAGCAGAATTAGTAAAAATACATCAATTTCTAGTCACAGTAGTGAAAATTAAAATGTCAAGGATAAAGATTATATTAAAAACTATCAGAGGGAAAAGAAAGATTGCCTTCAAAGAAATAGCAATTAGATAAAAGGTAGATTTCAGATAAGGAAGAATAGATGTGGGAAGAAAATAAAGTAATATTGTCCAACTCCTGAGGGAAATTTATTCTTAGCCTGGAATTTTTTACCCAGTTAAATTATCATTATAGAGGGAGTGAAAATGAAGACATTTTTAGGCATACAAAAATCAAACCCATAAAACCTCATGTAAAGAACTATTAAAGGATAAATGTCACCAAAGAGAAGGAATAGGATAATATCATGACACAGATACTGATAAAATTTGACTAATGACAATAAAAGTGTTAACTACTTAAACTTTTTTTTTTACATTAAAAGAAATTATAAAATTCTAAGTAAAAATAGACTAGGAATGTGAAAGTATACTGATGTTCTTGTAACTTGGGAGGAGAATAGAAATACCGAAGAACTTTACATTTTCTAAGAAAACTTTGGGGATTCCAGACCAGGATGGCAACATAGGAGGCTCCTGAATTTCACTCCTCCAATGGATGCACCAAATATACAGCTACACATGAAGCAATTCCCTCTGAGACATCCAGAAACTAGTTGAGTTATTTCAACACTCTGGGTGACTGAGAAAATACCCACATTTAAACAGGTGGGCACACTCTCACCATAAAACCCACTCCCAGCATAGTTTCGTACCATCAGGAGGGAACCCCCAGCTCCCAGCTTCTCTGAGGAGCAAACCGTACATCTAGTGCCCCAACTTCTAAGGCTGCCACTTCAGGGATGGTCCCCCAAATCACCTAGCTGAAAGCCAATGGGGCTCACATTCATGAGCCCCCCAGGACTCTAGCAAACAAAGATAGCACTCACTGTGGCTATCTCCTAGGGCTCAATGCAGAGGCAGCAGGCAAAAACAGCCATGTCCTCGTCTTTCCCTGGAAGAGGTTTGACTGCATACTTTACAAGCTGCTGACTGAGGATCAGTCATCTGATTAACATGCATCTAGGTGCTGGCTGTGATTCTACCTGGATCCAGCTGAAAAGAGCCGGTGGGCACTCACTTTGCCTTCTCCCTCTGGCTTGCTGCAATATACCTGTCACCAGCATACCCCTGAAAGGAGCTTCTCCACACACCTAGCACCCCACCTTATACAGCTGCCATCCAAGGGATGAGTCCCCAGATCACCTAGATCTGACAGCCAATGGGGTGTTAAATAACAAAAATTCAACTGAGTAAATTTGAAGATCTAATTTGTTTTATTAAATGACTAATGAATCGGGAAGCATCCCATCTAGCACTAGAAAGGAGCTCCATCGAGCTGCAGAAAAGGAAAGGCTTTCAAAAGCAGAGAGGGAGAGAGGGAGCCAAAAAAAAAAAAGGAGATTATTAGTAAAGAATGCATTGTTTTAGGCAATTTCACCTTCTTAATGGGAATGGAAGGGGACTATCAGCAGATTTTCCAATGCTGACCAGGAAATTCCAGGTTGGCTAAAGTTTACATTTTTGGGGAAGTAATTAGATTAGGTATTAAGTCTCAAATAAGTCAAAGAAAGACCCTGTGGAAGGGTCACCTTTTTTAAGCCAAGTGCCTACCTCAGGGATCTAATGTAACTGAGTTTCAGCTTCTCCAGAAGTGTTAATCCTGGTACAGCAGGTGGTGTTGGCCACAGCACAGACAGCTCCTTGCTCAGCAAAAAAATAATCAAGGGCTACCCTATTATCAAGGACAACTTTGACCAGAGTCTAAGGCTCTTTTTTGGGCAGATATTATCTTAGCAATGAAATCTGCAATATCTTCAACAGTTAAGGAGATATTTCTGATCATATTCTCATTTACTCCTGACCAGGGAAGTATGGCCCTGCCAAAGGAAGTGAATCTTGAGTCATGTATGCCTCCTGGTAGGTCATTTCTAACAGGTTCTTTGCCACAGTACAGGCATCAGCCTTGCGGTAGGGGAAGCCTTCAACTCACCCAGAAAACGTATATACTATAACAAGAACATATTGATAACCCACACTATTTGGCAACTGAATGAAGTCCAGCTGTAGGTGTTCAAAGGATCCAGAGGGAGGAGTATTGAGCCCTCAAGGAACAAAAATAATTTTCCAGGATTATGGACCTAACAAGTCAGATGTTGATGGTAAACTATTTTTGCAGTTTTATAGAAGTCTTCCCACTAGTGTTTATTTATAATCTGAATCATCTTACATGCACCATGATGGATGAAGGAATGTAAAAACCAAAAAAATGGTGTTTACCAGGGAGCAGGGAAGAACCAAGCAGCTGTCTTGGGTTTCCCATAGTCCCAACTGTTCACTGAATTTAAAACCATTGTTTGCCCATTTTAATTTCTCTGATTCAAGAGCAGACGGTTGCCATGTTACAATGACATCAAGATACAAAAGGCTGGCAATGAGGGGTCATTTTTTGTAGAAGCAGAATGGACTTGATCCACATGTGCCATAACCTTTATGGAGTCTGTTGCTGCTCCCTTTGCATGAAAATCAGCTAGGGCATGTCCCTGATATTTGGGTTCAGTCTTTCAGTGTGAGACTCAATTTTATGACCACAATTTCAGAAGGTAAGAGAGTATCAGTAAGAAGATCATTTACTTGTTGCCCACTTTTTATTGGGGTCTCTGTGGATATAAGAAAACCTCTTTGTTTCCACAACATCCTAAAATCATGGACGACTCCAAAGGTGTATCAGCTCTCAGTATAAATATTAACATTAACTGTTTGCCCTTTTGATAACTGGCATGCTCCGATAAGGGTGTAGAGCTCTGTTTGTTGGGTTAATTTAGCTTGTGGGAGATTCTCCCTTTCAAGTAGTAATGGTATAACCAGCTTGGAAATTCCTTTTCGCATTTTTATAATATGACCCATCAACAAACAAAACTAGATCAGCATTAGTTAAAAAGATGTCTCATAATCAGGACAGGTGTCATGAAATGGGACATTATGACCTCACAGTCAGAGGGCTCACCTTTGTCAGGTAGAGGTAGTGATGTGGCAGGATTAAGAACGTTGCCATGTTTAGGATGTAGATTAGGTGGTGAAAGCAGAAAGTACTCAGAGCAGGTTACTCTGATCCCAAAGAAATCTTGAGTTAATTCAGAGTAAAGAAGACTTTGGACAGCATGTGGAGTTTATAGATAAATGTTATACCCTAAGGTGAAATTTCAGAGGCTTCTACTACTTTTGCAGCTGTGGTTTTAGTCTTAAGGCAGTTGGGATGGGCATGAGTGACTGAATCAAGCTGTATGCTCTAATAGGTGCTAGGCCCATGTTTATTGCCATGTTCTTGTGTGAGTACTCTCAGGGCTTGGTTATCTTTTTCATGTATAAATAAGGTGAAAGGTTTTGAATAGTTAGGTAGACCTAGGGCAGGTGGCTCTTGGGGTTCTTGATTTAGTCTTATAAAGGCCTATGCACGTTTATCTTCCCATGGAAGAGGTTCAGGGACTGAAATTTTTTTAAGTTCATAGACTGCGGAAGCCAATAGAGGAAAAATCAGAAACCCATAGTCTGCAATAAGCAGTCTAGCTTAGCCTAGAAATCCATGAAGCTGAAGCTGTCATTTAGTTTGGGCCTAGAAAATTCTTAGATTAGCTTAATCCTTTTTGGAGATAGCTGGATTCCTTCAGCCCTTAGATTAGGCCCTAGGTAATGAACAGTGTCCAAAGATTATTGTAATTTCTCTTTAGATACTTTATGTCCCTTTTCAGCTGTTACAGCAAATAAATGAAATCTTTTATGGACACTTCTTTGGTAACTGAGCACAACAAGAGATCATCTACATATTGTAAAAGGGTTGGTTTCCTGTGGAACTGGCAGGTGCTTAGATCTTGATAGAGCACTTGGAAGAAATAAGAAGGGGCCTCAGTAAACCCTTGAGGCATGACTGTCCCGCTACATTGTTAATTGTCCCAAGTAAAGGCAAATAGATATTGGCTGATGGGGTTTACAGGAATGCTGAAAAAAGGCTGAAAAAAGGTTTATATAGTAAACGATTTTGAGTCAGGTGGAACTTGTAACAGAAGATTGATCAGGTTTGGTATAACTGGGAAATGGGGAATAACTATCTTGTTAACAGCTCTTAAGACCTGGACAAATCGCCATCCCCTCCCATAAGGCCTCCAGACTGGCGAAATCAGTGTGTCAGGGAAACTGGTACAGGGAATGATTAGCCCCTGGGCGAATAGGTCTTTTACTATTGATGTGAGGCCTTATAGCCCTCAGATTTTAATGGCTATTGAGGCAATTTAGGAAGAGGTTTAGTCATATCTATCAGAATTTTTATAGGCTCTGTACTTTTTATTCTCCCAATGTCAGATTAGAAGTAGCCTGTGGATTTTCAAACACCTCAGTTAAATTAGGGGATATTTGTTGAAATTCTTTCTCTTCTACAGCAAGTAAAGATTGTAGAGAACATAAAAGATCAGGTTCAGGTTATTCAGCAAATTCTAAGGTGAGGTCTCCATTAGAAGCAAAATGTATTAGCCTTTTTAAGTTACAAAGAAGATCTCTACCTAATAGATTGACTGGGGCTGCATCACATAGCAAAAAAGAATGCTTTTCAGGAAAAGGTCCCAGAGTCCTTTGTATTAGCTGAGATAGAAATAGTCTCTGAACTTTATTAGATACCTCCACTATGGAAAACTTTTTTTCACTCTGAGGGATCTGTTGATTTATGAGAGTGGGGTTTAAAGTAGAAAGGATAGCCCTGGTATCTACCAGAATTTGGCAGGATTTTCCCATTAATTTTAATTTTAGTTTCTCCTTGGCTGTTTAAGGGTACTTGTGGTAGTAGTTTACTGGAGGGTCCCTTGGAGCCCCATCAGTCCTGGGAGGGGCCCATAAGGGGGCTTTTGCTTGGGGGCATTTGAGTGGATGTTGAGGAATTTGTATAGGCCTTATGAAGACAATTTTTTTTCTCCAGTGCCATAATTGATTATAATTGAGATATTGAACTCTGGGTCAGTTTTTGATGATGGACCCCTAAGGGTGTACAATGTGGGAGGTCCAGATATTATTTGAGGCCTCTAGCCTTGGAGCTGTTGCAGCCATAAGGTCATGAGTTTGATGAACCTTCGTTTATGATTTTGGTCCAAAGTTCTTTTTTAAGGAACCTCCATAGTGGTTGTATCAAACTGCTCAGCTATGGTCATGAGTTCAGTCAGTCTGGTGGCCTCCCATCCTATTTTCTGCCTTCTTAACAACCCATTAATATCAAGGGATAATTTGTTTACAAATACAGCAGCTAGAGCAGGTTGGGTGATGTAATTTATTGTACAGAACCCAGAATACCTTAGGAAGAGCACTTCCAAATAGGCTCTAAAATCTGCCATGCTATCAAGTAGCTTTTACAAGCACAACGCTATGAGACTAGATCTCAATTACAGGAAAAAATCTGTAAAAAATACAAACACATGGAGGCTAAACAATACACTACTTAATACCAAAGAGATCACTGAAGAAATCAAAGAGGAAATCAAATAGTACCTAGAAACAAATGACAATGTAAACACGATGACCCAAAACCTATGGGATGCAGCAAAAGCAGTTCTAAGAGGGAAGTTTATAGCAATATAATCCTACCACAAGCAACAAGAAACATCTCAAATAAACAACCAAACCTTACACCTAAAGCAATTAGAGAAAGAAGAACAAAAAAACCCCAAAGTTAGCAGAAGGAAAGAAATCATAAAGAAATCATAAAGATCAAATCAGAAATAAATGAAAAACAAATGAAGGAAACAATAGCAAAGATCAATAACACAAAAAGCTGGTTCTTTGAGGAGATAAACAAAATTGATAAACCATTAGCCAGACTCATCAAGAAAAAAAGGGAGAAGACTCAAATCAATAGAATTAGAAATGAAAAAGGAGAAGTAACAACTAATACTGCAGGAACACAAAGGATCATGAGAGATTACTACAAGCAACTATATGCCAATAAAATGGACAACCTGGAAGAAATGGACAAATTCTTAGAAAAGCACAACCTTCTGAGACTGAACCAGGAAGAAATAGAAAATATAAACAGACCAATCACAAGCAGTGAAATTGAAACTGTGATTAAAAATCTCCCAACAAACAAAAGTGCAGGACCAGATGGCTTCACAGGTGAAACTTTTGGGGATCCTCCCTGGGTTTAGGAAATTCTTTAACTATGGCTCTTAGTTCTGTCTTTGACCAAGGAGTGAAAGATATCTAAGAAGAATTGCCTGTAACCTTGGGCAGTTTTATTTTTAAAGGTAACTGGTTAATAGTCTCTTTAGAGTGGGAAGGCAGTTCAGAGAACTGGTAAAACGTCCTGAGTACTCAGGTAAAGGAGAGACGGGAGCAGCTGGAGTCTCGTCATCCCTATCGTCTTTTGTTTTAGGTACCTCTTGTGTTTTTAAATTTTCATTAGCTTTCCATTATGAGTCTTTTAATTGAAGCTATATTGGAATCTTGAAGCCTTTTGGAGGCTTCTGCATACCAATTAAAATAGGTATCCCGTTCAATTTGTTTAATTTGTGAACCCTTCTTAAATGAACGATCTTGTCTAATTGGAATGTTTTCCATAATGGCTATTGTAATTCTATGTTGCTCTTAGGATGATTTTGCCATTTTTGAAGATATTTACAGCTTCTGAGACCATAGTTTTTAGACATAAAATAAGCAGTTACACTGGAAGGTGTCACACTTGACCCTTTAGAATTTAAGGATCCCATTGGCTCAGCCTTTGAGTTTCTTGGAGCTGAATACCTAAAAGGGATGTACCGCTGGGTTAGGAATTGTGCATGTTTTACAGTTTACATCACTGCATGGAAATTTTCTTGAGGTTGGCAGGTGACCTAGTGTCAATCTAACCCATTCTGTGACCAATTTATCCTAACACAAGAGTGTCGGATTTAGGTGGTAGACGATCTAACTGCCTTTCAATGCTCTGTTGTCTGTTGACAATAGGCTCTATTTACATAAAACAAAAGAAACAAATGTGCACGTTAGCGAACTGGCAGTAAGCAAAAGATGTTAGTGCAGACTGGCCAAGACAAGGCCATGCACACCACCAGCAATTCACAGGGTAGACTAAACCAACAGATTCCAGTAAATGGGGACTGTGGACTGGAACTGGGGAAAGGGATTCCAAACAACTGGGGGACTGTGGACAGAACCGAGGGCTAGGGACTCGATTTCAGGTGGAACAGTGTCTGCCACTCAAGCTGACCCGTTAAGCCCTGGACTGGAAAGCTAGTTTAGATCAGGGGCTTGATGCAAAGACAGTGGAGCTCAGAACCAAGAGAGAACCTACCCATGGCCCTTGGAAATGGTGAGAAAGACAGTGAATTCAAAGAGGGCTTTGCAAGTACAAGTGTGTCTCTTTGTCCCTGAAGCCATAGGAAGTCTTCTTCGGCCCTACCACTGCCAACAAATCTGTTAAATAACAAAAATTCAACTGAGTAAATATGAAGATCTAATTGGTTCTATTAAATGATTCACAGATTGGGAAGCATCCCATCTACTGAAAGAAAGAAGCTCCATTGAGCTGCAGAATAGGGAAGATTTGTAAAGGCAGGGAGGAAGCATAAAAAGGGAAATTATTAGCATAGAATGCATTGTTTTAGGCAAGTTCACCCTCCTAAGGGGAATGGAGGTCGTCTATCAGCAGATTTCTTAGTGCTGACCAGGAAATTCCAGGTTGTCTGGTTAAAAGTCACATTACTGGGGAAGTATTTAGGTTACTGTTAAACCTTGGTCTGCCGCCATGAGGCCTAACACAAGGGACTCCATTTGGGGCCTGTCATTTCCTTTTTAACCGGAGTTTGTACTCACAGCCCCACAGAACTTCAGCAAGCAAAATAGCAGTTTTTAAATGGGTACAGGAGCCTCCCCTCCACACCCCGATGGTGATGAGAACGCTTAGGTTTTACTGTCTTACCAATTTTCATGTATAACATACAGCAGCGTTAATTATATTTCTCATGTTGTACATTACATCTCTAGTATTACTTACTTTATAACTGGACGTCTGCACCTTTTGACTGCCTCCATCAAATTCCCCCTTCCTCCCGTGGCCCCCTCCTGCCTCTGGTAACCATAATTCTGATCTCTTTTTCTGTGAGTTCGTTTGTTGGTTTTTGAAGTATAATTGACCTACACTATGTCAGTTCATGTGACACAACATAGTGAGTAGATATTTCTATGTATTTCAAACTGATCACTGCAAGTCTAATTACTCCATGTCACCATACAAAGATTTCACATAGCTATTGACTATATTCCCCACATTGTACATTTCATACCAGTGACATTTATTTGCAACAAGAAGTTTGTACTTCTTAATCTCCCTCACCTATTTCTATCCTCCCCCTACTCCCCTCCCCCTGGCTGAGGGGTCCAAAGTGCCTCTGAGTTGGTACTGATCTGCTTGTGGGAGGGGCTGGGCCTGGGGGTTCCCAGGGCTGGTTTCACATTGCTAGTGGGTGGAGGCAGGGCCCAGGGGTCCCAGGGGTCCCAGGGCAAGTGCTGGCCTGCTGGTGGGTGGGCTGGGTCCCTACACAGCAGGCTGCAGGGCTGCAGTGGTCCTGGGGCTGGTGTCCTCCCACTGGAGGGCAGGGCTGGGGCCCAGGGGTTCTTGGGGCTCGTGCCTGCTCACTGGTGGGTGGATCCAGGTGCTGGGGTCTCAGGCTGCAGGGCCCTCGGTGTCCCAGGGTTACTGCCTGTACACTAGTGTTTGGGGCTGGGTCCTGGGCTCGCTAGTGGGCCATGTGCCGGGGTAGGCTCAGGGGGTCTTCAAGTAGCCTGCCTGTTGGTGGCTGCAACTATGTCCCCACCTGGCTAGTTGCTTGGCCTGAGGCATTCTAGTACTGGTGCTGACAGGCTGGTGGGCGGGTCTGGGTCCTGGTGCTAATAAGCTGGAGGGAGAATTCTGACGTGTTGCTTGCCAGCCCTATTGTCCTCATGGTAGGTGTGCTCCCCTAAATGGCTGCCGCCAAGGTCTATGTCCCCAGGGTGAGTTCCAGTTGCCTCCTGCCTCTCTGGGAGGCTCACCAAGATCAGCAGCTGGGTCTGACCCAGGCTCCTTGCAAATGACTCCTGCCCTGGGTCCCCGAGCGCATGAGATTTTATGGGCGCCCTTTGAAACTGGAGTCTCTTTTCCCACAGACCTCTGGATCTCCAGAAAGGAAGCCCCACTGGCCTTCAAAGCCAAGCATTCTTGGTGGTTGTCTTCCCCATGCAGGACCCCAAGGCTAGGGAGCCTGATGTGGAGCTCAGATCCCTCATTCCTTAGGAAGGACCTCTGCAATTATAATTACCTCCCAGTTTGTGGGTCCCCCATCTGGGAGTATGGGTCACAACCCATCATGTCTCTGCCCCTCCTACCTGTCTCGTTTTGGTTCCTTCTTTATATCTTTATTGTAGAAGATCCTTTCTGCTAGATTCTGGTCTTTCTCCTCAATAGTTGCTCAGTAAATAGTCATAATTTTGGTGTGTCTATGGGAGGAGGTGAGTTCAGGGTCTTCATACTCCACCATTTTGGCCATACCACCAGGAAGTAAATTTTAGTTACCCAAACTCCAGCATTTATCCACTATACCTTAAATCTGTGAGCCTTTACCTTGTGACCATAGTTAATGTGATCATATAACTTATCATCCAGATTGGAACATTTTTGAGAATGAAAGCTGGCAGTGAATAACTAAGCTAGGAAACGAGGCATAAACTGGGCATGTCCTAGGCAAATCTGGACATATAGTCACACGAACTCTGATGAATACAGGAATTTTTCCTCCACTTTAACTTGAGTCTTCATGGAAATTGATGCCACATTCCCTAATCATTCTCTAGACCCTCTTCTACTTCATATCTGGCATATCTGAATTTGCAGAAGTTTCACAGCTCACTTATTTTTCTACGTCCTTTACTATAATGGCAAAATACCATCTTCACACCTATGATTTTTTAGAAACATTATTTTTTTCTAGGCTTAGTAAATTAGGTCCAGATGACCTATCCAATTTCATGTCATCAGCAAAAAAGAAAATAGGGCTGTAACAATGGTTTCTCATTTCCTGTTGACACAGTAGTATCTAAACATTTTCTAGGCAACAGCCTTCTCTATACAAATGAAAATCAGGTGCTTTTTGATGAACATAATAATGTCCCTTACCTTTTCATAAGTTCCATCTATGTCTCTTAATTCAAATGACAACAACAAAAAGGAGTAATCTTGTTAATCACAAGCCAATGAATTTACTCCCTTGAGTCAGTTCCCCACTCTTGGTCCAATCAACTTTGGTTAGGTTGAGGATAGGGACAATTTATTATATAGTCCACTGTCCACTCAGCTGTTGATTTATACATTTATGACTGCCTTCTTGTATAAGACCTACTTACTTTCTTTCTTCCTGAACCTTGGGTATGGCTTATAATGTACAAATTCAACTTGGAGTGAAATCTTAAAGTGTTGTGACATAGGGAGTTTGGAATGATTTCATTCCTGGCTGGCAGTGATTCCTCATTTTGATCTGTCAGATAAAAGTCTAAACACTTTAGTTGACAACAGGGCTTGCAGTTGCATACTAGCTACCTAAATTAAGTTTCCTTCCTTTCGGTGTGAATCAAATAACAATCACAGTCATAATCATAACCATAATAAAAAAATCCATCTCTCTGGGTAAGGCTTTTGAACCCTGTAGTTTTCATCCACTGTCTTCCTACTGCTACACAAACTGGGTTAACATTTCATCTTTTCCTACCTTTCTTAAGTTTCCCAAGTTCCTATGATTTAGAAAGAGGAGGAACATTTCTCTGTGTGAATGGAATAAAGGCAAAATCCACTTTTATCTTGTGTTATCCTTCCAGAATTTATTTTGGCAAAACCCTCAAAGTTCCTAGGACCTGCTGAGCCCAATCGAGCAGATATCTCTAGCAGATAATGAGTATTCCTCAGCGCAGTTAAAGGTGTTATTTCACATCTCACTAAAGAGCTACCAAGAAATGGAAGCTTCTTGACTTTTTCTCTTTTTCTTTGCCTTTAAGCTCCAGTAAATAGTTGCTGCCTGGCAGGTGAAGCAAGCCCCACAAAGAAGAAATGAGAAACTAATAAATGGTTATTCATCATGAAGAAGGCAGAAGTAAGGGGAAGTTATAAGGCAAAATCAGTGTGGTTTCATAATGCCTTATATTTACTGTGGAGAAATTTTTGCTTTTTATCATCACATCAGTGGTAAAGTGCTCACTCACTGGTGAAAACTCATTTACTCTTCTGAATATTTTTCTCACCATTGTTCTCACTCAAGGCCTTTGAGGCAAGAAGGCATCTTCCTTTGCCTGTTATGAAAGGAAATTACCAACCTTCAGTTTCTTAGGTTTCATGGTGTTCATAAAGAAGTAGTGACATATTCAGCATATTTCTAATTGGTTCCACTGATATTTCCTTGTTAGAGGTCTCAATCTCTCACTTCTGCTTCCATTACTGGAAGGTCTCTGACAAATAGAGACATTTGGTTGATGGGGGGAACCTAGAAGCCGATATATTTGGGCTTCCTGTTATTCCCTGAAACTGCCCTCAGGGCACTGTTGGGAAGACAGAGTCAGAAAGTCTTAAGAATGAAGCCCAAGCATCCAAGCATTAATGACATTAACCCAACTTGCAGGAGTAAGCAGAGGGAAATTTATACCACGGAATTCCAGAGAAACCAGAGGAAGACAGACTGGCCTGGTAGGCTCCCCACTAAGAGAGAGGCAGTGGAAAATGAAGGACTGAAATTCACATTCCAGTGGCTGTGTAGGCTAGAAAGTATCAGAGCATGAGGTTAGGAAAGCAGAAGAGAGAGCTATTAAGATTATAGAAGGCTGTGCAATTGTGGTATAATTCCTTTCTTATGACAACCCCGAACCTTCCATAATGTTACTATATTCATATAGAGCAAAGATGGTAGACAAGGAAACAAAAGCTTAGGCAGGGAGAGCTTGAGGAAGAAAGGCTGAACACTTTTTGAAGGATGCAGGTAGGGCTTTCCCACAGATTGGCCACATCTCTGAGGAATAGGAGAGCTCAAATTGACATGCAAGTGACTTGTTGGGTCCACCCAGGATCTTTGAACCATAGTGTAAGTACTCAACAGCATCTTGGAATAGATTGTTCCTCTAGGACTGAGCCAGAAGTGTGCTCTCTCACCATGTCTGCTGCATGCTGGACAACAGCTCTGAGGAGTGGAGCCTGACTCAGGGCTGGCCTGAGAATATCACTCCAATGTCAGAAAAAAGTTGTGGAAACCATTCCATGCTCAGCAGAGAAAGTCATCATTTAAGACAATGTTTCAGCAGGAGGGACGAATTTATACCTTATTAGGTGAGCTGACTCCATTATGTCTAGAAACTTTCTCTTAAAACATAAGTCTAGAAGGTGGTGGGTGGGCCTCTCAGCCTCTGTAAACACAGGCTGGGGGTGACACAGATGTAACTCAGTTGAAGTTACATGTTTGGATAAAAGTTTCCTTAGATCAACTCTTGGGCTCTGTTAAGAGGCTACAATCACTGATTTGAGAAGAAATAGTTCACCTGTTTTACTTGAGACAAACTTTCTTCCAGTTATTCTGATAGATCTGGTCAAGATAATCAAGGACTTGGAAATTTGGACTTTATCCCTTTGACTTTCTAACTCAAATAATACAGGTGTGATCATCCAGACACCAAATTTGTGTAAGGCAGATTACAGAAAAAGAAAAGTGCTGCCTGGGACTCCATGAAGTGGAAATATACACCATCTTGTTTTAGTTGCTGTAAGAACAGGCATCTTATAACAGACTGATTTTCCAGAATTAAGATCTGGAAAGAAGAAGAGGATAGAGTAATGAGCTATTCTCCACACTGAGCAAGAAAAAAAAGATGTCTAAAAGTACCATTTCTCTTTCTTTACAAATGGCAGGGCTGCTAGAGGGTGGGACTGGGGAAAACAGGGTCCCCACCAGGTGCTGCTCCCCCCAGGGCATGAAAGTCAGAGCCACAGTGGTGGGCCTTCCACCTAGGGGGTAGAGCCTGTAAGATCCCTTCTGGGAATCCAGCCCATCTTCTAGTGACCTTTCAGCTCCAGTGCTGCTGCGTTGGATCCAATAACACCTGAAAATTCCCCAGCCTCACAGAGCCTTGTGGGGGTTCCTCCAGGTGCAAAAGTCCTGCCTGCCTGGGCTAGACCCAAAGATGAGGGCAAGAGATTCTCCTTGCCTCTAAGCCAGGAAGCAGCACCGCAAAAGGCGAATTCTCATTTATTAAGTGCTTTCTATTTCCCATGCCTGTACTCATTGCTTTGGGTATGTTGCTTTATTCAATCCCAATGATAACCCTGTGAGTTAATAACATTATACCCACTGTAGAGATAAGGAAATTCAGGAGGTGTGAGACATTTTATATACTTTGCTTATCATCTACTAGTAGAAATGGGCCAAGGTAGAATTTGCACCTGGGTCTATCTGGCTCTAACCCTGGTATTAATAACCACTATTCTTTATCTGTTCAACCATAGTCACTAACAGAGGGTAGGGAGCTAGCATATTTAGGCCTCAGGGCTTGATCCTTTGCCTTTGTCTCTTCTCTGCCTCTACATTCCTTAAACTATCTGGTTCTGTTGCATGGTTTGTACCTCTGGCCTGGCCTCTCCTTGAGGTCTAGATTCAAATTCCCCTTTGTAGAAAGTTACACTAACTTGGCTGAGTTGTTACAGCTGTTTAGGGATGGAGCAAGCACTCAAGTCCAGGTTGATCTGACATCCAGATCTATGCTTTTTTTCATTGCTCAGGCTGCCTCCTTGGGTCACACGTTCTTTACTGTACAAAGGATCAAGCATTATGCCAAGCACCCAACTGGTAATTAATTACAGGCGAATAAATGAAAGAAGGGATGTATGAAGAAATAGGTTGAAGTCTGAGGATGCTCATCAGCCAGAAAAAGAGGGACATGGAAAAGAGAAAACTCTTACCTAAGTTCCTTCTATCAGTATATTTTCTGTATGAGGGTCCTACACTCCAACATGTTGTCCATATAGCAATTGCATTTTATGGATGGATCCTTGTACACACCAAGAATAGTAGCCTCTGTGCTCTTTGAGCTGAATTCACCACTGGAAGCTCTGACCACAGATACTAAGGTCCAGCATCATGCATCCGGTTCTCAGTTGGCCACCTTTACTTCTGTGCCCAGCCGATGTAGTGTGTCCTAAACTGAACTCTTCATATTTTCTCTCAAGCCTCTGCCCATCACTGTCTTTCTCTAATGACTTCAGTCACTCAGCTCGAAATCCTATCTGATTTTGTAGGCTCCCCTTTCTTTGCCCTTCACACCAATCACTTGCTAAGTCCTGCTGAGTATTTTCTGAATGGTGTAGTCTTTCCATCATTCCATACCTATTGTCTTCCCTCACTCAGGTTTCATTACTCCTATCGAATAAACTTCAGTGACTCCTTATTCCTTACAGAATAAAGGTCAAACAGGTAAGCTGGAATTCCAGACCCTTCTCCATCTGACATGAACCCCTTAGTCCCGGAAACTCTATTTATTGTACACCCTTTGCTTCAGAGCAGTGCTTTCTATAGACCGTATTCCAGAGAGCAATAGAACATCATCCATCCTTGTCCCCTGCTGGGGGCCTGCCTTCAAGGAGAGACAGCTAAGTAGGTGGGCCCCTGGACCCCCATCTCTCTTCCAAACAGAGCAGCTCTATTGTGCTTACTGGGATCCCATAGAAGATTTTGTTTAAGCTAAAGCTTCCATGGATTTATAGTTTGAAAACCATTGCTCTTCCAGAAAAACTGAGTCTCCTGCTCTTTCAAGTCCATGCTCCACACCTTCCCATATCTGGGTGCTTGTGCTCATGTTCATCAGTGCAGTCTCCACACATGGAAGTGTTGTAGTGATTATCACCAAGGAGACGGTCCTGCCAAGAAGCAAGCCATCAAAGCAAGGCAGGTGTGTGCTGTGCACAGAGGAACTTCACCTGAAGAGCCTAGAGAGCTTCTTTCTCTTCCACCTATGTGTTGTTTCGGGTCTTCCATGTGTGCTAATGCTGTTCCCCATTCCTGGAATGCTCAGCCTTTCATGTCCACATAGCCAAAGTCTATTCATCCTTCATGGCCCAGCTCAAATTCCGCCCTCCCCCGACAGAATGCCTTTTAAAACTACCATGGATTGTAATCTCTCTTTCTTTAGCCATATTTTATTTTATTTTATTTTATTTCATTATTATTTTTTTGCGGTACGCAGGCCTCTCACTGTTGTGGCCTCTCCCGTTGCGGAGCATAGGCTCTGGACGTGCAGGCTTAGCGGCCATGGCTCACGGGCCTAGCCACTCCGTGGCATGTGTGATCTTCCCGGACCGGGGCACGAACCCGTGTCCCTGCATCAGCAGGCGGACTCTCAACCACTGTGCCACCAGGGAAGCCCCTCTTTAGCCATATTTTAAATTTCTTCCTCTCTTATTTTACTTAGCGCTTCCCACATGGAATTACCTAACTAGTTATTTACGTTCAAGGCTCATTCCCCTCACAAGACTGTGACCTCTGAAAGGCATGATCTGATGTTGAGTTTGTATATCCTGTGCCAGTTGTTGTGGACGTCTTCAAATTGGCTAATTTAAATAACCAATTCGACCATTTTTTCACCTATTGCTGAAAATACCAGACTGACTACATCAATTGTCACGCATAATATGGGCACAATAGCACATGTAAGGCCAGAAACTATCAAACTCTTAGAGGAAAACATAGGCAGAACACTCTATGACAGAAATCACAGCAAGATCCTTTTGGACCCACCTCCTAGAGAAATGGAAATAAAAACAAAAATAAACAAATGGGACCTAATGAAACTTCAAAGCTTTTGCACAGCAAAGGAAACCTAAACAAGACCAAAAGACAACCCTCAGAATGGGAGAAAATATTTGCAAATGAAGCAACTGACAAAGGATTAATCTCCAAAATTTATAAGCAGCTCATGCAGCTCATGCAGCTCAATAACAAAAAAACAAACAACCCAATCCAAAAATGGGCAGAAGACCTAAATAGACATTTCTCCAAAGAAGATATACAAACTGCCAACAAACACATGAAAGAATGCTCAACATCATTAATCATTAGAGAAATGCAAATCAAAACTACAATGAGATATCATCTCACACCAGTCAGAATAGCCATCATCAAAAAATCTAGAAACAATAAATGCTGGAGAGGCTGTGGAGAAAAGGGAACACTCTTGCACTGCTGGTGGGAATGTGAACTGGTACAGCCACTATTGAGAACAGTATGGAGGTTCCTTAATCGACCTTTTGAGAACTCTTAGAGCAGCTAATTTAATTCCCTCTGGTTTCAGGAACAACCTTTGCAGTGATCCACACTGTCATTCAGAGACCAAAACTCCCTCTCCCACCAGCTATATTTATAGCACGGTCAGTGAAGAACATTCTTCCACACGGGTGTTGAGAAGGTTTCAGGGCAGATGTGGGCATTATTAATAAGTATCTTCAAGGTTTATGCCAGCTCCCTTTTGGAGACAATGATTTGTACTTCATTTTAAGCATGTAGTTTCTTCCTTTCTATTTTTTTGGATAAGATTTATACCTAATTCTATCAACTAAATTATCTTTGCCGAACATAGGTGTTTCTCACTCGGCAAAGAGCTTAGAAAATTTGAGCATAACTCTTATTTCCCATTTTAAGAAAGAAACTTGATGGTCATGTTGGTGTTCTTGTTGGTAATGTGACAGAGATTGTGTTAGAACTTGTTTGATAAAAATGAACACAAGGTTTGTAGTTGATGATAATGGAATAAATGTTACCAAAGGAACATGGATGACATCAACTCCTGAAAATAATGATAGAAATTTAACTCTCTAGACTAAGAAAAAAGTTAACTCAAATAACAAGAAAAATGACTTTTTTTGCTTTGGAAATCTGCCAAGATTTAAGAAATGATATTAAAGATTAATGATTGCTTTACTTATAGGGAGGTGATTTAGTTGAGGAGGATCTAATACTTAGGTTGAGTTTTTACATTTGCCATGCCTTAGAAGTCAGTCAGTAGACATTGATTGTGTGTCTACTAAGTGTGGGCATTGGGCAAGCCTAGATGGTGGACCTTCATATGACCAGAAAACTCAGAAGGCTGTGAGTCTCTTGAAAGCAGACTATACGCTCATTCATTCAACAAACATTTATCAAATGTCTTCAACATGCCTAGCACTGTCTAGGTTCTAGAAGTTGAAAGGCCTTTACAAGAGCAGAAATGACTAGATTGTGTGTCTTTGGGGAAAGACACTTAAAATTCATTCAGTACATATTTATCAAGTGTTTATTGTGTGCTGGGTGAAATGGTAGGGGGAGCAGGTTCCTGAATTTACAATAATGCTGCAGTGTGCTAAGTGCTCTGATGAGCTCTTTAACTCCTTTAGGCTTAACTCTCTGACCAGAGCTGACCATAGAATAGCTACCCAGCAAATGTTTGTGTGATAAATGATGAATGAATAAACTGTTTAAACATAATTTCCAAAAAAAGAGTAAATTTATTATTATTCTCATACAGACATAAAAATGAACACACGTTAGAGATTTTGTTTAACCCCTGAGGTAACCAGGCATATATGATAACTGATTCAAAAGAAAATTTGAAAAAAGACATATCTATAGATCAGGAATATTGACATGAGTATTTGAATGGTGGTAAACTAATTTTTTATCAGGGTGGGAGAGAAGACAATTGAATCCCTACTGAGCAGAACAGAATTTGCCTGTCTATAGATAAGAGTTACCTTGCATTGCTATCAGTTACTCATAATTTACAAGTTGTAAAAGAGCTCAAAGACAAGGCAAGTGTAGAAACAGGTAATCTGGAGGGGTGTCCTCTAGACAATGCATAGTTTTCCATGGAAGTACAGTTTTTTTGGGTTTTTTTTTGCGGTACGCGGGCCTCTCACTGTCGTGGCCTCTCCCGTTGCGGAGCACAGGCTCCGGACGCGCAGGCTCAGCGGCCATGGCTCACGGGCCCAGCCGCTCTGCGGCATGTGGGATCCTCCCAGACTGGGGCACGAACCCGTGTCCCCTGCACCGGCAGGCGGACTCTCAACCACTGCACCACCAGGGAAGCCCAGTTTTGTTTTTTTTTAATAAAATAGGTTGAATGGGGTGTGGCTTGCATAGCTTCATAAATGGAAGGAAATCCTGGGTTATCATCATAAATGGCTGAATACCAGACCACTATTCTCATGTAGTGCCCACTATACTGGAACTTATTTTCTGTTTTCTTTCTAAAGTTTAACTTTACTTCCCTGGGAGATAATAATGTGGTAAGGGAGTATTTTGACATTATGTTACAAAGCACCTCCACATACATTATTCATTCTTGTAACAACCCCGTGAAGTAGTCAGAGAGAAGATAATTATTTCTCTTTTGTGATGAGGATGATGAAGTCTCAGAGAAGCTCTTACTAAAACTGAGGAGGAAATGGTGGTCTTGGGACTCAAACTCCCATTTTCCAAACCTCTTGCTCTTTCTATCACAAAGAGCCAAGATTACCTCAGCAATAAAGTGTGAACAAATTATTTATGTTTATTTACATTACAGACTTTGGCCAGGATTTTCATTGGGGAAAGAAAGCTCTCTATCTTACACAAATATAAGAAAGGTGTATTTTGTAATCTCTTCTCTCACATCTTTCTTAAAACGACCCTGGATTAAAAAATGCCTGAATGTCATCACTCTTCCATAATTACTCTTTATTATCATATGCTTAAATGACATACGTCAACAGTCATTGAGCACTTTCTAACACCTAGAACTAAGAGGTAAAATGCATGCTTTGTATTTTCTATCAGGCCTCTCTGTAACCCTTGATATCTGGGGCTATACCTTTCATTTTCATAATTATCATTATTATCAATAACATTTACGAAGAGGCTCTGTGGCATATCTTGTCCAGGCACTGTGTTCATTTAAAAAAATTTTATCATCTGATTTATTCTCCACAATAATCTTAAGGGAGAGGTATTTTTATACCCATTTTACAGATGATAAAACTAAACCTCAGCAAGGTTAACTGACTTGGTCAAGATCAAAAGTAATGAGAGGTTAGAACCCAATTCCGACTCCATAGCTTGTTCCCTTGACCACTGCAGTTTACAATGCAAATCATGGTAAAGTTCTTTAGGCTATGTCCAGTGATTTGTTATTACTGTGTGAATGATTATCACTGAGAAGAGTCTGAAAATACATGAATGTCAACACAGTGGGAGACATTTGTTAAATTCAAATATTCACAACAAAGCACTGAAAGACTGATGTTTGAAACATGTGGGTACCATTGGAGGGAATGAGAAGGAGACTTTGAAAGGCATTTTAGATGCAGAGAAACATCAGTAGGAAGCTGGATTATTTTTTCTCCATAAAAAACCTGTGCTGAGGTAGGGCTTTTTCCTTGTTCATGATTTTCCATGGGAAAGCCCAGGATCCTCAGATGGGCTTTTCTCTTCCTCCATCACCTCAGGTATGTTCCCTATAGTACAATATCTGTGTTTGATTACGCAGGCAATGGGGTTCCTCTGATTTCCCTTGGAAGACGGTTTCTCAACCTAATTGTCTTCTATGCTTTGCCATTTCCCTTGGTGGTCAGCCTGCATTCTACTTAGCTTAATTTTGTTTCCTTAGTCTGGCTCCCTTCCTCTCGGTTATAATTATCCCCACTTGGGTAATAGCATTTTCTGCTATATATATATTTTTTCTCCTCTAAAAACCATGGGGAAAGGTAATCAGCTCACACTCTGGTCTGCCATTTGGCTGAGCAAGCGCTGTCCCCTTTGGACCAATCTCACCTTTTGCGTCAATTCTTCCTTAGTCTTTTACCCACACAGGAAAGCAAAGAGAGGAAACCTCTGGCTAATTATGTTCAAGCTCATTAGAAAGAACTGAGCACAAATTCAACAAAATCACCAAATTGCCATATTTTTTAGACTTTAAATTACCAAGTTGTGGACTAAAACTCTTACCTTCTTTCTGCCTCCCTTTTTCTGTCGGTCCCCATTCAGAAGGCTGAATGATTTGATTTTAAAGTCATCTATAAGCTTTGCTTTTTTGTTTTGTTCACTTTTAGGCTGCTGGGATGAAGACTCAAAAGGATTGAGTCCTATTTCCTGTTTGACCAGAGTTAGATCACTGAATCCCAATGTACCTCAGTTTCCTCATCTAATGGGTGGCAACAGGTCCTTTAACTTAATATGGGAAACCTTGTTATCCTTGGACTAGCTCTCTGGACTCTGGGTAGCTTCCTGTCTTCACTCAAGACATATCTTTAGCCACCTATCTAGCTTTAGATGGGACCTTTGGTTTTCTGATTGCCGTGCACATAAACCTCTGCTCCCCTATTGATTTGAGAACAGATTCCTGGACACATGCCCCTGCTCACACTGTTCTTCACACAGGCGGTCCTAACTTATTCCTCTGGCATCTACTGATATTACATTTGACCTGCCTCGTCTGCTCTGGATCAATAGCAACTGCACACAAATCTTCTTGATGTATAAGGACAGAATAAAATCTTTTATTAATGTGGATTGCTTCTGAGGACACTATGAATTCTCTCCACTTGGAGTTGGCAGATGGGGGCTCAAACTCCAGCACTGCCATTAATGTCCTGATTTATAAAAAAAACTCTCTAGTTTCTGGGAAACTCAGTTTTTGCATAAGTGAATGGGCAGTTATAACAACGTCTGCCTTGTATATTTAATCCAGGCCAAAATGCTTTCTGTTAAAGTGTTATACAATTATTTGCAAGTATATTTCCTGGGGAAAAACACCATTAGCCCATTCAAGATGGCATATAAATAATTCCTTATTGTCTGGAACAAATCTGTGATTCATAGATGCTAGGGTTTCCACAAAGGTTTAGGGCCAAAATCTCACCCTAAAGACATGTAACATCTACACTCAACCTATATTCCCACGCCCTTGAGGACAAATGGAATGGATCATGATCTTGGTATTTGCTAGTTCAGGATTCTAGTTGTTTCTTTCTGTGATACTCTCCCAACAAAAATGTATTAACTATTTCATTTCTTCTTCCTAGGTATTTTGGCTTTTCTTTTACATTGCTGCACATTGTGAGATGAGACAGGTCTTCAATATGAAAATTCTTGTACCATTCCTCTTGCCTCCATGAAGATACATGATGATAACTAGATGTTCTAATTTGTCCATTAACATGTATGTAGCCACACCACAGCAAGTTTAGTTCTTTTCTATCAAAGAATTGGCAGTTGATAATATGTTTTAGAGTAATTTATTTTTCTCAACAAATTTGCTCTAAAGTGTGCAAACAGTTGGCATGCAGTGCTGCAATATTATTTATTATTGTAGCTGATTTTCCATTTTTTTGCTATCATAGTTCATTTGGTGTTTATTTCAGATGTATGTCTTCTTGTCTTTACATGTGATGGATATTTTCTCCAATACAATCAATCTTTCAATGGATATTCTTTCTCAGATTTATTTCAGTTAGAAGTATAATAGTCTACTCCAGAACAGTTGATATGTTTGATTTTAATTGCTTATGTTATGTTTTGTTGCAATCACAGATGGAAGGAACTTTTCAAAGTCATTTAATCTGTTGCTCTGCCTTTAGGCAAAAAGGAGCAAAACAGGATCATCTATAGGATCTATGCAGAGGTATCTGCAAAAGAGAAAATTCCACTCTCCTTTTGGGCAATTACTTTTTTAATACAAAATTTGCAACCGTCTGCAATTTTCCTTCTTTTGGGAAAAAAGTATGTCTTTCCTTTAATAAATTAGATATGCTCATTGAATTGCATTTATTGTCATAACTGGGGTTTGGTTGTCACCTAGTTTTAGGCTTTAAATGCTTCCTTAAAGTTTCCTTTGATTTCTATGTTTTGTTTGTTTTTACCCTCGGGTGATTTACAAAATATCAGTCCAATTTTTAATTATACCTGTGATTAGTTTGCAGGCTTGAAATCAGGAACCAAATAGTAGTCTGTGACTCTCCCCTACAGATTATGTGGAATTTATCACATTTTTGCCTGTCTTTTCTTTCCCCAGAATGTATTCTCCTTGGCCCTCATTAATTTGATCTAGGATTATAAACCAGTTTATTATCACACTCTTACAATTGCTTCCTTACTGTCCTATGAATGCTCCATATTTCCTCCCCACTGACCATTCTTCTCTCTGCCTATCCAATGCCTACTAAGTTTACTCTCAGGGAAGTCAATAGCTATGTCTTAACAGCCAGAACCATGGCATTCTCTTAAACTGAAGCTTTCTTGGTTTTACTGCAATGGTGTCATTGCTGAACACTTAACATTCTCTCTCCCTGAGAGAATCTGGACAGCCCTAGAGACACGTTTTCTCTCTCATTCCCTTAATTTAGCAATTTTTCCCTTTACTGAGGAAATACTCTTCTGAGGGCTCTGCTTGATGTGTCATATGATCATTTGTTTTCTCCTGGCTGATAGGAACAGGAAGTATGCCCAGCCATGTGTGACCTCCTTAGATTGTTCTGCCTGATACTGTTGGTGGCTTTTTTTCTCCTGGCCTCGAGTATTTTCCCCAAATGCAAGTGATGATTACTACTCAGCTGAAGTCTTGAGGGGTACATTTGCAGATCTCCAGAGGTCTCTCTGTAGCCCTCTCCATTCCCTGCATTGCAAATTCTTTCCACTGTGGCCTCTCTGAAGTCTGAACTCTGTCTTCTCAACTCAGGGAGACTGCTGAACTCTGTTGAGTATACCTTCCCTGCATTACAGCTGGAAACTCTCTCCAGGCAGTAAGCGTATCATCAGTAAGATGATAAGTAAGCTTATCATCTCGAGGCAGTAAGTTATTATAGGGTTCACCTACTTGTTTTCCCCTCTGTCAGGGATTAATATCCTGCTCAATCTGCTGTTCAATGTCTAAAACTGTTGATTCATAAATTTTGTCTGTTTTTTTTTTTTTTTTTTTAAGTTAAGAGAGTGATGCTGAGCAGAGCCCTATGGGGTTCCTGGGCACGGAGGCCTTTTGTCCCCCATTTCTTGTAGGAAACACTCCAGACTCCATGACCCTCCCTGAGTTCTGAAGGGCAGATTTGAAGGGTTGCTAATCAAGGGAGAAGTAGCCACAAAACCACCTGAGGCCAGATTAAAGGGACCCGAGAAGCTCATCAAAATTAGGAGACCGGGCTTCCCTGGTGGCGCAGTGGTTGAGAGTCCGCCTGCCGATGCAGGGGACACGGGTTCGTGCCCTGGTCCGGGAAGATCCCACATGCCGCGGAGCGGCTGGGCCCGTGAGCCATGGCCGCTGAACCTGCGCGTCCGGAGCCTGTGCTCCGCAACGGAGAGGCCACAACAGTGAGAGGACCGCGTACCGCGGGGGTGGGGGTGGGGAATTAGGAGACCCTGCACATACCCTAATCTTGTCAGCAACCCCACCCTTTTGAAACTTTGCAGAAGAAAAAAGAATGCAAGACTGTTACTGTCTTGATCTTTATCACATACCTCTGACCACTACCCCTGACTATATAACCTCTTCCTATTCCCCAGTGAGGGGGGCACAGTTCTTGAGGCACTAGCCTCCTGTGTTCCCCTTTCCCTGGCAAAGAAACAAAGCCACTCTTTCTTTCTCCTTCATAACTCTGTCTCCATATTTCTGTTCCGCATCGGGGCATAGAGAGCCAAGATTGTGGCAACAAGGGTAAACAGTTCTTGTTACTCCATTCATGGACAGTGAACACATTTGAACTGTGACTGTCAATACTGCATGATACTTTAATTGTACTACATTAGGCCCTGTGGGCAGAGTGGTAGCAGAAGACAGCTATCGTGTTTCTCTTTCTCTGCTCCTCTATAACCAGGTTTCTTCCTTCTTATTCTGATGGTGGATACTTGCATTTTTCTACATCATTGGGATGTCTGTGTCTCTCTAGACCCTTTCCTGGTTCCTACTTCTTACTACCAACCTAGACATCTTTATTTAGCTAGTTTAAAGAAACCTCAAATAAAAAAATGCTCCAAGCTTATCAACTTCCAGACTTAAGTGGATTTCACTGCCTCTACTCAATAAAAGTAGCACTATTATATTAGATTCATCTTTATCTCCAATCTTTACTCTTCCCATTCAGTGAGTTACCAATTCAGCTATTTGTTCAGAAACTATTTATTGCACTGAGTGCCTATTACATATCAAACAATCTTCTAGGTACTGGAGATGTCCACTGAACAAAACAGACAAAATTCCTGATGTCTTGTAGTTTACCTTCTTACAGGGAAAGGCGAACAGTTTCAAAAACAAAGTATATAAAATGTTTGAAGGTGATATGGGCTATGGAGAAAAATTAGGCAGGGAAGGGGTAATAAGTGGAAGAGGTGGGAATTTTAATTTTAAATAGTAGGTTAAGAAAAGTTCTTATTAGAAACATGACATTTGAGCAAAGATTTATAGTTGAGGGAGGAAGCCATGGGGATATTTAAGGGAAGATTCAGGTAGAGAGGAGCTGGAACAGAGCCCTCAGGTGGAAGTGTGACTGCAGTATTCCAAAAACAGCAAGGAGACCAGCAAGGCTGAGGTGGAGGGACTTAGAAGATGTGAACAAGGAGATGATGGAGACTGTATTGCTTAGGGGCTTTTTAGCTATTGTAAGTCCTTTTTGACTTGGACTCTGAACGAACTAGGAGCCTTGTGAATCTTGTGAGCCCAGGAGTGTCATTATCTAACTCACGTCTTGAAAGCATCAAGACTGACTACTGTGTGGACACTGCACTGCACGTGGTCAAGAGTGGAAACAGGGATACCATTTAGGAGGTTGCTACAGATATTAATATGAGAGAGGACGGTGGCTTGGACTGGTAGAACAGCTATGGAATTTGAGGGAAGTAGATTTCTGGGATAGTTTGAAGGTAGAACCAACAGAACTGAGAGAAAGGAATGAGTCAAGATCATGCCCATCACTCTGAAGTTTATGTTTGAGCAACTCAAGGAATAGAGTTGTGATGAACTGAGATGGGGAAAACCATGGGTAGAGCAGGTATAGGGTAGAAGGTTAGGAGCTTGTTTGGGGGCATATTAGGTTAGAGATGTCTGTTAGATAGCCAAGTGGATATACAGAGAAGACAATTGTATATACAAATCTGGAGTTGAAGGCAGAGATCTGATCTAGAGATAAGAATTTAAAGTGTCAACATATAGGTGAAATGTGCTGTCATGGGAATTCATGGTAGGACTACCAAGATTCAGCAAGGGGATGAGTGTAGCTAGAAAAGAGATGAAGTCCTAATGCTAAGTCCTGGGAAATCCAAGGTTAAGAGGACACAGAGAAGAAAACAAACAAGCTAAGGCTACTGAGAAGGAGCTACCAGGGAAGTGGGAAGAAAAACACGAGAGTGTGATGTCTTGGAATCCAAGAGAAGAAAGTGTTTTAAAGAGGAGAAGGTGTCAACTCCATGTAAAATGATACTGATAGATTAAATGTGTCCAGTGTAGCAACCTGTTAAATAGTTCTTGCTTTTGTTCTCTCCTACTGTCAGTATCCTTTCTTCAAACTCTCAGAGCATCTCACCTGGAAATACATTTAAAAATTCCAGACAGGTCTTCTTGTGTTGACTCACCTGAACAACATATGTTATATATCACACTGTCATCAGAGTGACCTTTCTCAGTACTGCTCCCATCACATATTTCACAATACATTGTGTTTGTTGTCCCATCTCCTACACCAGATTTAGAACTCCTCAAAGTGAAGCAGTAGATTCTCTCAATATATGTTTAGCAAATGAATAAAAGAATGATGAAAAGCTCTCTTGGATTACTGCAGCCATCATGAATCCTCTGACTCCAATGCCACGCATGCTCATTTAACCCTTGATGGTTATTTACTCTTATTTCATATGCCTTTGTTTTGTCAGGTGGCTTAATATAAAAGTGAAGGTTTATAAAGCAGTATCTACAATGTACCAAGCACAACTCTGAGCATTTTTATCCCTTATTTTCCTAAGCATCATTTTTACCTCTCAGCAATCCTATGAAGTAGTATTATTATCACCTTTTTTTTTTCAGGCAAGGAATTCAGGACTGAAATAAGTTAAGTCATTTGTGCAAGGTTACACATGACTAGTGAATGGTAGAGCCATGATTTGAACACAAGCATTCTGTTCTATTAAACTATATTTGAAAGAGTCATGTATTGGGCACTCCTTGAAGCTACTGGCCATGTCCTACATTTTTTCTTACCCCTCTGATCCTTTTTCAATCCCCAGAATCCTGAGAACAGAGCAAGGCACATGGTAGGATTCCAAGAAATGTAACTGTCTAATGACCACTTTGTGGGATGGTCAAGGATATTCTCAGGAGAACCAGATCGCAGAGTAGCTAGCTTCTCCTACCTAGTCACTGCCCAGCATATGGAAGAACTGGCAAAAAGGCCAGCATGAGCAGAATCAATCTCCAGAAAATCTGTCATGCAGGAAAGGTACATGCTGTGTGTGAGAAAAATGTAAATGCCAGTCAAACTGAAAAGAGCTTTGTTAGGGAGAGAAAACTTTGCAACCAAAAAAAAAAAAAAAAAGGTTTTTTTTGGAAATGTCTTCAGATTGAGTATTTTTAATCATACTGTGTGCTTCTTGAAGAAAGAGGACACATTATAACAGTTTTTTTGAACTATATATGCCAAGCACTGTGCAAACTCATACACATTCATTCACTTAATCTCTATTTATTGAGTACCTATCATGAACTAGGACCTTTTCCAGGTACTTTGGATACGTCAGTGAATAAAGTAGACAAAAGTTTCTGTCCCTATGCAAAGGAAAAGAATAGATACGGAATAGATGGGCTATAAACATAATAAATCATTAAATTACATGACATGTTAAAAGGTGATAAATGTTACAGAGGAAAAAGTAGATTTATGGCAAGTGGGATCAGGGATGTCAGAGTGAGGGAAAGGGCAGGTGGAATTTTCTGATAATCATTGACTTCCTTCAAAGGTGATATGTGAACAAAACTTGAAAGAGCTGAGAGAGTTCTCTGGGTATATGTGGGGGGAAGGGGAATCTGTCAGCACCATCGTAGCCAAACAGCATGAAGAAGAGAGTGGTTGAGGTGAGATCACCTAGGGCCATATCAGCCATTGTAACAATTTCGTCTCATGATTTCAATTTGATCCTTAGACCAACCTATAAAGTAGTATTATCATCCTTGACTAAAAGATGAAGAAACTGCAGCCCAGACAGAGGTTAAGTGATTGGTTCACAGTTATATAGTATGCAAGTTGGGAAGCTTAAATTCTAAATTGAAGATCAGGTCTGAGGCATCTCAAAAAGGAACTTTTGGGCCTCCCTGGTGGCGCAAGTGGTTGAGAGTCCGCCTGCCGATGCAGGGGATACGGGTTCGTGCCCCGGTCTGGGAGGATCCCATGTGCCGTGGAGCGGCTGGGCCCGTGAGCCATGGCCGCTGAGCCTGCGCGTCCGGAGCCTGCGCGTCCGGAGCCTGTGCTCCGCAGCGGGGGAGGCCACAACAGTGAGAGGCCCGCATACCACAAAAAAAAAAAAAAAAAAAAAAAAAAAAGGAACTTTTGTGTTTTCAGTCCCCATCATCTAAACTAGTACCTAACATATAGTAGTTGTTCAATACATGTTGATGAATGGATAAGTAAACCTATAATCATTATTTTCAGGTGGCAATTTTCCATGTCCATATCCTTTTCTCAGATTCACTCTATAAGAATCTCATATTTGAAAGCTAACACTGATACAGGGAAGTTTAAAAGTAAGAACTGCCAGTTTAGATGTGGAAGGTAAGGAAGGCAGGTTTGTATTCATTTTGTTTGGTTTCTATTCTGTTTGTAATATTTACTAACTATGGGACACTGGGTAGTTTTCTTATCTGAAAAATGAAGATAAAAATAATATATGCATATAAGATAATGTATATATGTATATAAATGTATACAAGTATGTGTATACTAGGGCTGTTAATTAACAACAAAGGACTTAGAACAGTATGTGATATGTACTAAACACTTAATAAATGATGGTAATGATGATGATGATGCATGGTTGGAAGACAGGAAGGTTGTTTGCTATCAAGCCTCAAATAATTTATATTAAAAAAATCTTTCTTATTTAGGTTTGACTTTTTTTGGCAAAAGATTCAGCAAAGGAAGGGCTACCTTGAAGGTGATTGTTTCAGCTCAAAGTTTATGTTTTAATGAATGAGAGTGGGTCTAGGCTTGCGGCTGGGTCCCAGTAAGGGATGACTTTAGGATTGCTGATCCTTGCCTGTCTTAATCCGATCTCTGGGGTTGTCAGTCTTGCCATTTGGTGATGCTATGGACTCAATAAAGTACAAAAAATGAAAGAAGAGAAAGAATAAGGGCAGGTGAGATGGTGAGATACAGAGCTGGTCTCAAAAACACAAAAGTGACAAGAGTTTTATCAGAAATTTCACTAAATGAAGCATGAATGAAGACAAAAAGTGAATTCAGTGACATCCAGCAAATATTGATGCAGCACTGAGCAAACACCTGTCCCTGTGCTGGGCTGAGGAGTTATAGACACTAATAACATGAGGTCGTTGTGCTCAAGGATCTCATGATCTCTTAGGGGAGACAAACACATAAACAAATAATTACAGACTAGAGGGCCGGGATCGAACTATGAGCAGATACACATTGGGCAGAGAGTAAGGCTTGGTTTATTCGGTTTCATTGTGGTTATAGTCGAGGGCAGTGAGAGAGCTTCACAGCTCCAACTCTCAGGCACCACCCTTTTCATTTCTGGTTTTAGGGAAGGGAATTAAAGTCAGATATTTAAATAGTAAAATGTACCTAATAACCTCAGGCTTTTCAGAGTTCTTGATGCTTCAAGAAACTTCTGGCATCAAAATCTAGGTTCGGGCAAGTCTCTTTCAGCCTACCACTTGAATCTACATATTTGGAAAATGGGACAACAGCAAAACCAGTTTCTGTGGTGATAAAGGAATTAGCCTCTTAGAATTGTGATACTGCTTGAGGAAACTACCTAGCTTTCCTACGTTGTATACGCACTTCAAAGAAAGAGAAAGCAATAATCTCTCAGTGTAACAGGAAAAGGGGCAACTCAGAGACCCAACTCAGCTTTGAGTGTCTTATTTAGAAATTCAGTAATTTATTCCACAAATATTTATTGAATTTTTGCTATAGTCCAGGCACCATGTTGAGTGGTCGGGACATAATTCTTATCTTGAAGGAAGTTACAGCCCAGGAGTAGTATGGCATGAAAGCCAGGTTGTCTTGAACTATTTATAGACAGACAGTTTGATTCTACTTTGTCTACTCCACGCTTCAACCAAAGTCAACTTTCTTTCCTCCAGGCATGACGGAAATGAGGCAACAGTTCATGTCATAAAATATGAAGTCACAACTTCCCTGCGTCCAGACCAACATTCTTGGTCCCAGGGCTAGAAAAATTATGATCTGGTTTTTCCCCTTGGAGGTTGCAGCTGGTGGCAGACATGATCTTTTGGTTCCTGTCTAGAATATACTGGTCCCCTGGCAGAGTTGAGTCTCAGGCATATGTGCAAACTGGGAGCTGTATTTCCCTTACATGACAACCAGTGAACATTTCCTGTTGAACTGGGTTTCCTGGCAACTCCAGGTTGTGAATAATGACTAAGGCCATGTCCTCTTTTTTATTTAGAGGCGTGAACAGGTTGAGATTTTCTGCTGATGCCCTACCTACTGAAGTTTCTATTTTGGGAGAACATCCTTTATACATAACCATTTCTCTCAAGAAAATCTGTAGACTTTGATAAGTCCAAAATTTAGTTACTCTCTAGTTTGTGCCTACAAGAGCCACCATCACTTCAACTAAAGTCCTGAAGGGTTGAAAACTCTGCATTACGACATGACCATCGTTCTGAGAAGAGTCATACTCCTAATAAGCTACTTTACTGAAGGCTATTCTTGTGTTAGCTTTATATGATGTTAAATTGTATAGATAATGATGTCAGTGAGTGTCTGTGGTTTCAAGAATGAAGGCTTCTTTTTCAAATAAAAAATATCACCCACTACATTATAATACATGATAAAAAGCCACTATGAATGCAATACCACTTTGAAATTAAAGTTTTATTTATTATATGTAAGTCAGACATGTGTGCAAGACATTTAAGCAGGCTGTGGCAATGCTTGGTGCACAGAGGATGGATTCTGGGCTCCCTGAAATAACTCTGCAGCTCCCTAAAATTCTTGGCCTTCAGGCTGGGACCTGCAGCACCACTGCCATGCTGCTTCCCAGCTTTGATTTCTTGGTCTCCTTTCCTTTTAGAGCTTTTTAAACAACCAACAGGGCATGCTGTTAGAGATACAAATTCTATGCCAAGGAAAGCATCGTTAGCCATTAGAGGAAATAAAAAAGTCCAGTAAAGCAAGAAATGCAACTCGACCACTTTGGTACAAACAAAGCAATAACTATTTAATGGATGGTAAATTTAATTGTGGAGATGATTTTTTTTCAATATAGCAGTAAATGTGATTATACTTGAGCTCTGTGTTTCCGAGGCCAGCTGTGAAAAGTCACTTGTCACTTGCCTGGCTGTCTGGGTCACCTGCTCTACTCTCGCTGTCAGAGGCACTGCTAACCAGCCTAGAACCAAGCACACTTTTTTTTTTTAATTTTATTTTTTTATACACCAGGTTCTTATTAGTTATCTATTTTATACATATTAGTGTATATATGTCAAACCCAATCTCCCCATTCATTCCCCTCCCTGCTTTTCCCCCTTGGTGTCCATACGTTTGTTCTCTATGTCTGTTTCTCTATTTCTGCCTTGCAAACTGGTTCATCTGTACCATTTTTCTAGATTCCACATATATGCATTAATATACGATATTTGTTTTTTTCTTTCTGACTTACTTCACTCTGTATGCCAGTATCTAGGTCCATCACATCTCTACAAATGACCCAATTTTGTTCCTTTGGCTAAGTAATATTCCTTTGTATATATGTACCACATCTTCTTTATCTATTCGACTGTCGATGGTCATTTAGGCTGCTTCCATGATCTGGCTATTGTAAATAGTGCTGCAATGAACATTGGGGTACATGTGTCTTTTTGAATTATGGTTTTCTCTGGGTATATGCTCAGTAGTGGGATTTCTGGATCATATGGTAGTTCTATTTTAGGTTTTTTAAGGAACCTCCATACTGTTCTCCATAGTGGCTGTATCAATTTACATTCCCACCAACAGTGCGAGAAGGTTCCTTTTTCTCCACACCCTCTCCAGCATTTGTTGTTGGTAGGTTTTCTGATGATGCCCATTCTAACTGGTATGAGGTGATACCTCATTGTAGTTTTGATTTGCATTTCTCTAATAATTAGTGATGTTGAGCAGCTTTTCATGTGCCTCTTGGCCACCTGTATGTCTTCTTTGCAGAGATGTCTATTTAGGTCTTCTGCCCATTTTCTGATTGGGTTGTTTTTTTAGTATTGAGCTTCATGAGCTATTTATATATTTTGGAGATTAATTCTTTGTCCATTGATTCGTTTGCAAATATTTTCTCCCATTCTGAGGGTTGTCTTTTCATCTTGTTTATAGTTTCCTTTGCTGTTCAAAAGGTTTTAAGTTTCATTAGGTCCCATTTGTTTATTTTTGTTTTTATTTCCATTACTCTAGGAGGTGGGTCAAAAAAAGATCTTGCTGTGATTTATGCCAAAGAGTTAGAACCAAGCACACTTAATTGACCCCAGAGAAGTTTTAACAGGTCACCTTCTCCATAGCTTCATTTTGGGAAGAAAAGCACATGAAGCTTATTTAAGGTTTGCATACTTAGGTTTTACTGGTTTAGAAGGTAGATACCCTGCTTAATTTAGTCTCAAATAATATGAAGTCTTGACTGACTATAAAGTTTTTTATCAGGCTGGGATATGGGTGGCCTCAACGTAGCAGAATTAGCTAGACATTAGTCCCAACTCCCACACTTAAATCTCAGTGTAAGAATTTTCTTTTAGACAGGCTGGAGATTAAGTTTTGTCAAACTGTGAATATTCTCATTCTGGATTATGGATTGAGGGTAACCATTTGCTTCTATTTTAGTCTGAAGGCGTTTTCTGGGTTCTTTGCTGAGAGCTGAGTTTAACTGGGGAAGGAAGCTTGAGCACAGTGAGTGTGGAGAAAGAAGGGATGACATAGATAAAGGAGCAGGATTAACAAGGGGCAGACACAGCCAGTGACTACTGGACTTGGGACATTTCTATGGATATTGCTTATTATTTCCAGGGCTAGTTAGGTATATCTCTGGACATTATGTAGGAATACAAAACAATGTATAGACCATATTCTGGAGTCTGTGTGATCACAACGGGGCCTCTGTTTGGAGATAACTTGGGTAAATGTCTGTGTTTCTCATTTAGTGCTTGTTGGGTAAGAGGCTATCTTACATTACTGTGCTTGGATGATGCCTTCTTTTGGCTCTTTGAACACAGAATAACTCCTTCTGGTATCTGCACTGTTTGTTCTCTCTCCCAAGTACATCTTTCCATCAACTCCTCAAAATAATTGTTTTTCTCTCATCATTCACATCTTGCCTCAAATGTCAGTGCCTCTCAGAGGCCCTCCTCTGAATTACTGTGTTAGGGCATAAACACAGTGTTTCACAGTTAATGAAATAATGAGATTTCAAAATACAATATTCTCTTCTTTTCCAATTTGGATTCCTTTTATGTCTTTTTCTTCACTGATTGCTGTGGCTAGCACTTCCAAACCTACGTTGAATAATAGTGGCAAGAGTGGACATCCTTGTCTTGTTCCTGATCTTAGAGGAAGTGCTCTCAGTTTTCACCATTGAGAATGATGTTTGCCGTGGGTTTGTTGTATATGGCCTGTACACCTGAAACTAACACACCATTGTAAATCAACTATACTCTAATAAAAATTTTAAAAAATTTGATCCAAATATGTGTGTGTGTGTGTGTGTGTGTGTGTGTATATATATATATATATATATATATATATATATATATATATATATATATATAATATTCTCTCACAGGTAACAGTCCAGGTGTGTGGGTCATTTTGGCTCCCTGAGGACACACAGGGACCTGACTGTCCTCCCTTTTGTTTCTCTGCCATCTCTTGAACACTGTCCTGGACCACTTTACAGGCAACTTTAAGTAATTGAGACAGAATTTGCACACATCACTTGCACTCACATCTTACTGGCAAGAACTTAATCACATAACCACACTTAGCTGCAAGGGATGCTAGGAAATAAAATCTCCAGTTGGGCAACAATGTACTTTTATTCAAATATTGTCATTTGAACCTCAGGTGGCCATACTCCATACCAAAGGACATTCCCATGCTTTCAGCAGCATGAATTTATCTGGAGCCTTAGTTCTGCATTTCCCCAGGGATTATGTCTTCTTGGGCTTCTATAGTATCTAATTTTAATTAATGCTGACAGAAACGTTTCTGGTTTAGTTTTTCAAGAATATCCACTGACACACTAGAGCTCCAACACAAATTACCTGCATATTTTTAAACTGAAAACCTGGTCAGACCTTGTAAAATACAAGGAGCCATTCACTTGCCTTTGTCTTCCAGATTCTTGGCTCTTTGGTTAATCATATCTATAACTCAAGATTTCAGTTCTACTGCCTGTGTGTTACTGTTCTGCCTTCCCTCTTGTACAAGGGCACAGAAGAGCCTGCTCAGTCCTTCCTAAGTTGCTGCTTACAGCAGCATTTACAAATGAATCTGAGTTGGCTGTTTGCCATCTTCCTGTAACAACCTTAGCTTTTGGGTGACTTTCCATGAAGAATATGTCTTTTTGGACAGGAAGATGCTTTGTTCATTCAGAAGGATTCTAATATAAGGGGTTACATGTCTATCTTTCTGCAAAGTTTTTGCAGAGTTTGAGGTCAGCTTTAGTGATTTTAACAACTCAAACACATGACAAGGAATTACATAAATACTGGTTCAGCACCTCATATATTACCTGACATAAAATAGGAGCTCAATAAGTGTTTATTAAATGAATTAATACATGGACAAACTCCATAGACATATTTTTTCAACCATCTTTTTGATAAATATTATCTACATTTTACAATTGCCTTGGCTACAATGATAAGAGCAGTCACCTGTATAAACAGCTGGCCTGGGAAAGATCACCAAGTAACATTCAGGGCTATTTGGAACCATTAAGTGTTGGCCTTGCCTTCTGAGCTGCAAGGCAAACAGTTCTCCTCACAAGAGGATACTATAATTTCTCTCCTTCTCTGCTCCTCTAATTCATTAAAATTTAAAAACTGGAATATCTCCCAGGGGCATCCTAACAGTTCCTAGTGTTTTGTGTTATTTCATTGTTCAGCACACAGGTAATTTCATGCCACGAATGGCTTGACTGCTCTTTCAAACATACTGGCAATTTGTTAGGTTTTGAATGGGCTTTAACATTTTGTCTGTTTTTGGATGAGAACAACGAGCTCACTTGGTTTCAAAAAAACTGGAACCAATGTATACAACATAGAGGTCATCTGAATTTAAGATTCAGGAAAGAATTACTGAGCACTTATAAGGGGTCACACACAAGTTAAACAGTGCCAGATACTTATACATACACTACCTTGTCTAATTAGGTTGAAGACAATTTCAGCGTCTTTCCTCTTCTTCTTTTTTTTTTTTTTTTTTTTTTTTTTTTACAGTATGCGGGCCTCTCACTGTTGTGGCCTCTCCTGTTGCGGAGCACAGGCTCCGGATGCGCAAGCTCAGTGGCCATGGCTCACGGGCCCAGCCGCTCCGCGGCATGTGGGATCCTCCCGGGCCGGGGCACTAACCCGTGTCCCCTGCATCGGCAGGCGGACTCCCAACCACTGCGCCACCAGGGAAGCCCTCTCTTCTTTAAATTACCCAATTTTTGGACAACTTTTGCAGAATTGACCTTTTATTTTGGTGTTGTATGAATATGTTTAAGGACACACTTATAATTTCAGCATTTGCCTAATTGCTTATTATATTCCATGAAGAGCTTGCTGAAACCAGGAGCTGTCTCATCCATATCATAGCCTGACACAGGGCATTGACTCAAAATATGTCTGTTGAAAGAAAGAATGAGTGTATGATGCAAGAAACTGGTTACATCCTGTACTTTTTGGTTTCTCTTTATTCTACTAAATTTAGGGAGCACCATATGCTCCCTTATGATGCCATCTGTTAGGATTTTACCTTACTCAATAAGTTTGACAAGTGCAGAGGAAAGCTAGAAGCAGGACAATTGCATAAGCTAATAAACTAGCCTCACACAGTTGCTTGGGTGTAGATAGAAAACACAAAACTCCTGGGTCAGAGACAAAGGGCTTTATCATCCACTATAAGTGGTGTAGCGTTTCACAAAGCATACACTGTTGAACACTGGTGCAGCAAGAAGGCGCTATGGAAAATCATTTAATCCTCAAATATGTTTAGAAAAGAGTGCACACACTGCCCCACAGCTAGAGATTCATAGTATAGGGAGCATACCACATAAAGTTTAAAAGCATGGGCTCTGAAGTCAGGGAGGTTTGGGTTCAAGATCTGTTCATTGAGTTTATTACACTAAACACATTATTTCGATTTTATGAGCCATAGTTTCATCCTCAAAAAATGTAGATGATAATATCTTTTTCACATATTTGATGAAAAGATTAAATGAGGTAATGTATTTAAAGTGCTGGGCACATTGTCTGACATATAGCTTAATATGGCTCAATAAGGTAGCCATAATTAACGTAGAATAAAGGCTCTGCACTAAAGAAACCCACCAAATATGAAATCAGAGTTTCTCAAATATTTGGATCATACAGAAGTAAATCTATTTATTTTTTGCATTACTCATCTAACATTGCATGGGTCTATTACTCTGAAAGACACATTTAACGAAAATTTACTAGAGAAACAAAAGGGATCTGCCTCATTTAGAGATGGCTAGACCAAGGAATTAAAGTATAGAGAGCAGTTAAATTTCATGAATAACTTCCCTAGTATCCTTGAATCGCTATACAAAGCAGGAAAAGTTTCGCTTTTGTGATGTTCTGAAACTCAGGTCAGGGTTCTGGGCAGTTTCTGAGATGTGTTTAAACATCACAGATTATTGATTTAACTGTATTCCACCAAAAAGGTTGATTTCACTCTGCCACCACAGGGGAAATTCTTCTGACAGCAGGTTCTGTGAACCTTTATTCCAAGGGCATGTGGCTGGTAATCTAAGCTAACATACCAACCACTCCAGAATGCCAAATACTCTTCCCAGACACAAGTAAACATAGGTGGAACCCAGCAGTCAGGCAGCTCTGCCTCAATGACAAAAGAACTCTCTGAGCTTAGGTTGATCCAGACTCCCTGCTTGGAATTTAATAAATATTGTGGGTCCTGAGCTCCCCAGCTTTTGGGGAAAATCCTTCTGTTTAGAAAACTCTTTTTAAAAAAAAATCACTACTTTATTTTATTTTTATTTATTTATTTTCTTTTGACTGCGTTGGGTCTTTGCTGTATGCAGGCTTTCTCTTGTTGTGGCGAGCAGGGGGTACTCTTTGTTGCGGTGCGCGCTCTCATTGCGGTGGCTTCTCTTGTTGTGGAGCACGGGCTCTAAGCATGTGGACTTCAGTAGTTATGGCGCATGGGCTCAGTAGTTGTGGCTTGCGGCTCTAGAGCGCAGGCTCAGCAGTTGTGGCGCACTGGCTTAGTTGCTCCATGGCATGTGGGATCTTCCTGGACCAGGGATCGAACTTGTGTCCCCTGCATTGGCAGGTGGATTCTTAACCACTGCATCATTGAGGAAGTCCCAAGAAAACTCTTAGTTGAAAGTTCAAACACACCAGAAAGCCTTTGTCAGTGCTTCTGAGAACCTGCCCTATACTGTCAAAGTGTATTGGCTTAAAAGAGCTAATTATGCATCCCTCTTCAGTGATGTCTTGTTGGTAGCTTGAAATCAGCCTTGGTGAGAAATTTTACACCACAGAAATCAGAAAATGTTACAAATCATAGCTTCTCCCACCCCCAGAGCTACTTATCAGCACACTGCCTCCTTACACCCTCACAAGTGTTTGGGAGCTTTCATAGTATTGTCATGGCCTTATCACACAGGCATCACACTGATTGTTTTCCCCACTAGACTTGAGGCAAAAACTACATTTTCATTTTTCCATATGTTTAACATCTATCATATTGGTAGGTGTTCAGTAAAGGTGCTTGAATCCATAAATGAATTAATGATTCTGCGAATCAGTCACTTACATGTGATTATGTTTTCATGACAGATGAAAAGAATTGTGTGGGTATACGCTTTACATTATTAAGCAATGTGGTCAGTTCCGCCTGAGTATTTGTTGGAGTATTTGTATTGAATTACATTACAATGTCTGGAGCTGCTCCAACTATAATTAGTATGTATCTTTATCCCCAGAGCTGGATTCACCTGATTGCTATGGCATCACCCTGTGCAGTCATTTGGTGGGAGGGAATCAGAGCTAAGTCTAATTGCTTTCCTGGGTTACAAACTCCTCCCATTCCCTCAGGATCTAGATGGAAATGCTTCCTCCTCAGGAGGAGATGGAAGTTACAGCTTTTGACAGAATCGCCAACTGTTCATTAGAGTAGAATGTCCTGTGTCAGTACAGTTTCAATCAGAATGACCTGGTAAGGACTTTGTGATGAAGAACCACTGTTCTTAAGGTTTAAAGAGGGTACTGTTGGGCTTCCCTGGTGGCGCAGTGGTTGAGAGTCCACCTGCTGATGCAGGGGACGTGGGTTCGTGCCCCAGTCCAGGAAGATCCCACATGCCGTGGAGTGGCTGGGCCCGTGAGCCATGGCCGCTGAGCCTGCGCGTCCGGAGCCTGTGCTCCACAACGGGAGAGGCCACAACAGTGAGAGGCCCGCGTACCGCAAAAAAAAAAAAAAAAAAAAAAGAGGGTACTGTTAATGTATAACTAGGAACTGGCATTTTAGTCAGAACTAAACACAGAGACCACTGTTTAACCGATGATAATATTCTATCATAGATTAAAAATTAAGGTCCAAAGGAGGAAATGACTTATCTAATTGTACCATTAAGATGGATGAATAACCTTATGGCCACATGATTCATGGTCCTTTACATGTTGAGGCCAGTGATTGTGGCCGTTGCTTTCTATGATTGGTAGTGAGAGAAGTTAAATTAATTCTGATGAGAATGAAAGAGTTTTATCAGAAGTAATAAAAGCAGTCTTTTATTCTATGCTCATTATGGTGCCAGGCCTGTGCTAAGTGGTTTCCATATATTATTTAATCAGCAAAATCCTATGAGGGAGGAATAATTATCCTCATTTTTACAGATGAGGAAATTGGGACCCAGAGTGATTGAATTAAGTGCCCATGATCACATAGCTACTAAGAGGCAGACTGGTGCTTACATCCAAGTGTGTCTCCCACCAAAATCAAAGCTGTTAGCCAATATAGTACGTGGTCTTCCATTTCACCACAAGGTCAAGGTCAAAGAACAGCAAATTACATATATGTGTGTGTATATATATATATATATATATATATATATATATTTTACCATATATTTGTATCTTCAATTTTGAGGATGGTGAGGGTCAAATTCAAGTATCAGTAACATTCTAGAGAAGTTCTTTTGGAAATTATCATTTTCTTCCAGTCCAGAATTTCCCTTCTTTCTGTTGATATGTGTTAAATGTCCTGAGAGTGTATATAGAATGCATTTTGGAGGAAATGTAGACAGTAAAGGAAGCCATTGGATTGCTAGAATTAAAGTTGAGAGGCTGATGTTCTAGATCATTCTATGTGTGACTTTGGTCTTGTCACAGGAGATACCAACCAACTTGTATAGATTTAGTGTGTACAGTGAAAGCAGGGCTTTTTGGAGTCAGACCTAAGTTCAGATGTTAGCTCTGGTATTTACTCTCTGTGTGGTCTTAAGCAAATTACTTAACTTCTCTGATCTATACTTCCTTCAACTACAATACGGAAATAGTAGTATCTACCTTATAGTTCCATTGTATGGATAAATTGGGATATTTTATATGAAACTCAAAGGTAACAAATTAGTGTCAGTTCAAATGAACAGACATCCTATAAAAATATACTTTAAATAAGTCCAAAACTTTCCTATGCCTCTCAAAAATCACCTTTAAGTATTGTGGTGGTGGTGAAGTATATTCTTAGTAACACAGGAAAATACATTTAAAGTTCTCTCTTTTCATTGCTGATACTCTCAAAACCCTTCATCTAAGAAACAGCTGTTCTCCCAAATTTTCCTGGTCTCTCACTCTCTTGGTATCAAGGAATACTCTCCCTAAAACCAGCCCACATGGTTGGTAACTGCCATCCTCCCACATTATTATTTTTCTTTTCTGAGAGCTTCCTGTTTCCTTTTAGTGTAACGCACAGCAGAGGTGTGAAGGGCATGGATTCTGGAACGATTAAATTCATAATTTCTCAGGTTAATCCCTAGTCCTGCAGGTTACTAGCTATGCCTTATTTTCTCCTCTGTAAAATGGATAATAATAGTACCTACCTCATAGGTAATGATAAAGATTCATACATGTAAATGGGCTGAGACCCATACCTGGCATATTGTGAGCACCATGAAAGAATTAGGCATTATTTTATTTTCTATAGTGACCTGCTGATAATACATGAGAAGAAAAAATTGGCAAAACATTCTCTGCTGTTGCAGGGCAATATGGAATATAGAGGGACCAGACGTGATCTTTTTCTTTCACATAATGTGCCAAGCAGAGGGAGGTCAATCTTTTCCCTGATTCTCTTCTAGCAGGCACAGTATTTCAATTGTCTGTTCAACAATTTAGTGCTATCTCAGATCCTTGCCTTATTCACTTCTGTAAGTTGTTTTACCTCTTGAAAGAATCCTGGAGCAACTAGTAGTCACTAATCTGTCCTATGAAAGAAAGTCCCAGAAAATCCTCAGACAGTGTAACCCCAGATATTGCCAAGTTCTGCAATCACAACATAAAAACAGTAGAAAATTATACTTCAGCCCTTTGATGAGTTATTCAACTCATTCATTCAACATATGTTTACTGAGTACCTACCATGAGACTGGCACAAAAGATACATGAAAGCAAAGTCAACACTGTTCTTATTTCATATTCTCACTTTCAGCATTTGTATTATGACAGAGAAGATAAGGTATTTATCAAATCATCTCCCAGACAAAGGTAAGATTACAAATTGGAATAAGAGTGAGGAAGGAAAAGTATATGATGAAGGACAAGTATACGGTGAATGCGTGCCAACATTAGGAGGACTTGATGCCACAGACATAAAAGTAGAGTTTGACTCTTAGCTTGAGCTCTGAAGAATGCGTGGTACTGGGGTCCAAGATGGGGTTTTGGAGCTCCATCCTCTGCTACCTTGGGGTTTCTTGCTGAGGGAGCTGTGCTTACCAGGAACAGTAGCCAAATGGGGAACAAAGTACCAATTCTGTTGGTCACTGGGCATGTGTCCAGTCTTCTCCTGCGCAGGGCTCCTTGGTGTACTGTGCTATAGCACAAAGCCTATGATGGGAACTGTGGGCAGGACTTCCTTCTCTTTCCCCCAATATAATAGGTAAGTTTATGACAAAGATGCTCTCTACTACCCAAGCTAGACATATGTATGAGCTGCTAGAACTGGGAGCACAAACGAAGCACGAGTAGCCTCTGGAAGGCAGCTCTGCCCTGTAGTGTTTATGCCATGTGGCTTGGTAACACAAGCAGAAGTAGGAAGGGGTCTGCTACACTTGGGTGAAGTAAGTAAAAAAAAAAAAGTCAGTCTCTGCTTTAATCAAATGCAGGAAGTGCACCCCAACTGTGTCCATGTTGAAAGTATAAAGATTTTATTGTATAAAACACAAGACTGAATAGATGCAATTTATGTTCTCTACTTGAAAGGTTATCTACTTGAGTGGATTAAAAGGTTACACCTTATGTACTCAACTTGAGAATCTCAAAACCACATTTCTTTTGCAATGGGTCTTTAATTGTTTCTACTGAATGGGGTGTTATTTTCCTTGGAGTCAAGCAAATTTAAGGTGAAATCTTGGTTCCATCATTTACCTACTGGCTGTCCTTGGCAAGTCACTCAGCTCCCTGGGCCCTGATTTTCCCATCTGGACATCCACACAAGGGCTAGGGCTGCCTTGTACCTGTGAAGCATAGTTTAAAGCCACTTCATAGCCATTCTCTGAGTGGCACCTCTCCATAGCCCAGAACCATTGCGCAGCTTGGTAGCAGAGCTGGGAAGCTGACTCAAAGCTTCCGTTTCCATGGCTAGAAGCTGTTGGCACAAAGAATACGGGTTTTACCACAACACCATCCTGTATTCAGAACCACCTCTAGCATGTTTAGCTTTTTGTAATGCCTCCAAGTCTCAGTTCCCTACTGTAAAATCCCCCTACAAATATTTCACTCTTGGGAAATACTGGTCCCTCAAATATATCTACATCTTAATCCCAGAATCTGTAAGTATGTTACCTTACATGGCAAAAAGCACTTGGCAAATGTGACTGAGTTAAGGATCTTGAGATGGGAAAATCATCCTGGATTTTTCTCTTGGACCCAACAGAGAGTCCTCATAAGAGAGTGGTAGGATGGTCAGAGTCAGAGAAGGAGATGTGCCAATGGAACCAGAGGTTGGAGGAATGCAAGGAAAGAGCCATGAGTCAAGGAATGCAGCTAGACTCTAGAAGCTGGAAAAGGCAAGGAAACAAATTCTCCCTTGGAGCCTCCTGAAGGAACACAGCTCTGTTGACACCTTGACTTTAGGACTTCTGACCTCCAGAACTGTCGGATAATAAGTCTGTGTTGTTTTAAGCCACTAACTTTGTGGTAATTCGTTACAGCAGCAATAGGAAACAAACCCAGAAGATTTAGAATAATAATGTTAATGATAACTGATAATAATAATGATGATTAATGACAATCATGATTAATAATAATACAGAATATGGTATCTATGTCCCAGGCATTTGTCTGAGTTTTATAAATGTATATAGTTCTACATATTATTAAGCATATAGTTTACACATTTATTTATATTTTATGTATTTATATTTTACATTTGTATACATTTTATGTTATAAAATTATTATTATTAATGATTATTTACATAATCTTCCAAACAACCCTCAATAAAACATTTTGCATAGGAGGAAATTGAGGCACAGAGAGGTTAAGTAACATTCTCAAGGCCACACAGTTAGGGATGGACAAAGCTGGCATTTGAATCTAGGCAGTTTATGAAGCACCTACAGAGAGCCTGGCACATAGTTCTCCCCCGACAAATGGAGGCCATTATTGTTGTTATTCCCACCGCATCACATTGCTTCTAAATCTCGACAGCTGTAGGGGTCCTCACATGGAAGCAATGACTGGCTCTGCTGAAGTTTTCTTCTCTCGAATACAGATACAGACTCCAGAGCTTCGGGCCCTCCTGATCCCAGGATCAGACAGAACTAGTCTTTCCCCTCCTCTGTGGGGACCCAGCCAGGATGGAGGAGGTGCGGGAAGGAGGATGCCTGCGGGCTGTGCCAGCTATTACTGCCCTTCCCTTCCTATCCCAGCATCTTCCTCATCTGGAAACCACAAATTATCCAGGCAAATCCTGGTGATAGAATGATAAGAGTTGGGCTGGTGTCTGCAGCTGGGCTAAGTCAATAAAGGTGATAATGAACACTAAAGAGAATTTGAAGAATGACTGGAAAACTTGCTGCTATTGATATTTCTGGCAGCCATCTGCTGCAAAAGCAGGCTGAAGTGGGTCATTTCATGGGGCAAATCCTTTGGAGACAAACGATGGCAGCAATGATGAGAGTTTTTATGTGTGTAGTTTCGCTAAGCATTTTAATATATGTTATCTAATTTTATTTCGAGAAAAACCCTGTGAAGTCGGTCTCATTTCACAGATGAGAAAGAAACAAAACAAAACTCAGAGGATTGATTTCATTACTTGACCTCTTTGCCAGGTAGTGGCTTCAGAAACAGAGAGTGATTCTGGAATGTAATTAAGGACAGACTTTGGGTCCTGGGCTGAGGTTCTGGGGTTTCCCTCAGTCCCTAACCAGGATAGAGGCTGACGTGGCTTTGGTTCTGCTGCTGACAAACCCAGCCCAGCGGAGCTGTGCTCATTTGGATTGTTCCACCTCATTATATTAGAGACCAATATCCAACTCCACATCTTTATTCTCCTCTCAGTGCTTGGCTGGCTCTCCCTCAGTCCATTCCTAAGTCCTGTGCTCCATATAGTAGTGGGTGCTCTAAACTCTACAGTCCTGCCATACATGTGCTCCTCAAAGCTGGCTTTGCCCCTGGTGGGGCATCCCCAGCTTCTAGAACTGTGCTCTGCACATAGTAGTACGTGATAAATGTTTTTTTAAATTCTGGCTTAATTGAATTCTGTATTCATTTTTTTGAGATTTGTTACTTGCTTTATGGCTCAGAATGTGGTTAATGTTTGTAAATTTTGTGTGTGCACTTGAAAAGAATGTATTCTACAGCTGTTGAGTGCGTTTTATATTTATTTATTGACTGTGTTGGGTCTTTGTTGCGGTGCCCAGGCTTCTCATTTGCAGTGGCTTCTCTTGTTGCGGAGCATAGGCTCTAGGTGCACGGGCTTCAGTAATTGCAGCACGTGGGCTCAGTAGTTGTGGCTCACGGGCTTAATTGCTCCTCGATATGTGGGATCTTCCTGGACAAGGGATTGAACCCGTGTCCCCTGCATTGGCAGGCAGATTCTTAACCACTGCACCACCAGGGAAGTCCGATAAACATTTTTTGAATGGCCAATTCAAGGAAATAGATTCATGAGACACAGTTTTCCATTTATGATCCAGTAGAACATTTTTACCAAAAGCCATTTTCAAATCAACTCATTATTTTCATTTATTGGTTTGTGTAGTCCTGATCTGTAAGTCTTATTTCACAGTTACATTAGAAGCCTGAATTTTTGATTAGCCTTGTGATACAGCCACATGGTCATTATTTTAAAATCATAGTGTGTTAGAAGAGAAGGAAGTCCCATCAGAACAAGAAAGTCCATAGCATCCAGAAGAAAAAATGTGGGCTTAGAAAGGATGAGTTCAAGGTCACACAATGAACTATTGGTAGAGCCAGGGCAAGAACTATTAATGCACGTTTCCTATACAAAAAGCATGATAGTAGTTCTTATATACATACATTATTTCATTTAACCCTCAACTCACAGAACTTAGAAAGATTAAATAACCTGCCTACAATACAGTTTGTAAGGAAAAGATGAAAACAGAATTCTGACTCAGGACTTTGAGTCTAGAGCCCTATGCTTTAGGGAACCAGCTTTCCTGACTTTTCACCATACATTGAATTATATAAAATTTACCCTAGTTTACTCCTACATCTTTAATTTACACATCCTGTTGGCACAGAACCTCTTACTGTTTTTGTTAAAATAAATACAATTTCTAGCCAGTAGAAGAGTTGATTCCAGACCCCACCCTGGGCCAATAGTCACCAGTTTAAAATATAAATTGCTGAATTATTTTTCTAAGGTAAATAGAGTGACTTTTATACCCTCTACTATCAGAGCCTTGCCATGCTCATTATCAGTTGATAGTTCATCTGTGTTTTGTATTTTACATCATACAAAATACTTTCACATATTTTGTTCTATTGGATCATTGTAACAAGAAGTATGTAAGAAGCGGTATTATTCTCCCTATTCTCCAAATAATAACACTTAAGTCTATAGAGCTGCACTGCCCAAGGTCACAGTGCCCAAGGTCATGGTGCTTGGAAACGGCAGGGCCAGGGCCAGCCGTCCCAGAGAGATGGAGACTGCGTGCTCCATCCTTCCCTGTAAGGCCCGAGTGTCTGCATTGACTCCTGATGCAGGTGAGCACAGAGGGAGAGGGAGGTGCAGAGTCTAGGTATGGGCAACAGGATGTGCATGCCTGGAATATGCATCTTGGTGCCTTGATTCACCCTGATGCTGAGAGAAGAGATGCAGCTCTTTTCCAAGCCCATTAGCAAACACCATAGCACAGGGCGTACTCCTCAAAGGGGACTGGGTAGGTAGGTGCATTAGTCATCCTGGGCTGCCATAACAAAATACCTCAGACTGGGTGGCTTAAACAATAGAAAGTAATTTTCTCACAGTTCTGGAGGCTAGGAGTCCAAGATCAAGGAGTTGGCAGGTTTGCTTTCTCTCTCCTTGGCTTGCAGATGACCATCTTCTCACTGTGTCCTCACGTGGCCTTTCCTCTATGTATGTGCATGCCTGGTGTCTCTTCCTCTTCTTACAAGGACACAAGCCCTGTTGGATTAGAACTCACCCTTACGACCTCATTTAATCTTATTTACCTTTTCAAAGGCCCTATCTCTCAATATGGTCACATTGGGGGTTAAGCTTCAACATGTGAATTTGGGGGACACACAGTTGAAATTCATTGTGTTCCAAGAGTGTGCCCTTCTTTCTCACTGCCTGTTTAAACATCTTCTACAGCTGCCACGTGTACGGCCTTGGATGAGTTGTTTTTGAAACTACTAAGTGCCATTGCCTTTCCTCTCTCAACACTGTGTTTCAAAGCACACTATTTACACATTGAAATGAGAAAGCAAGAAGAAAGAAATGCTGGCATAAACCTGCAAGCAAAAGGGGAAAAAAAAGACTGTGGGGAAGTGGAAATAAGTAAACTGATAATTCTCTCGGAGTTGGAAAAAAAATCAATTGTTACCACATCATCCCTGACAGTGATCTAGTTGAGATCAATTCAGGTAAAGTTAATAACACCTGCCTGAGTTCCACTGGAGCAGATTGTCAATTTTCTAACCAGTCCTGTAAACTCTGGGTGGCAGCTTCCAAAATGAATACGAATGAATGCTGGGATCTCAAACATTACAAGAGGATTTGTTAAGAAATAACAAATCGCATTCTTTAAAGTGCCTGAGAGAGCAGGCAGCTTTGCGACTGAAATCACTCCAAGTAGGCAGCTTATTAAGGGCCACACAGATGCTCTGCTGGCCCCAGAGGTTCAACACGAAGCTCAGAGAGGAGACTGTGCCAGGACTATCTGACTCTGATAAAAGATGCCTGAGTTATGTCACTGTCTTCTTATTATTTTATTTTTGTAGTCTACTGAGGACTTGTACCAAATGGCAGAACTTCTGTTGAGCCTGTTTTTGGCAGGTGTTTGAATTGTGTTCTGAGCCCAACGTTTGAGGCCAGCGTTCCAGGTCAGCCTCCTGCACACACTGGTTGAAAACTATACCCTTCTCCATTGCGATGCAAAATCTAAAGCTGGTGCCCTCCCACAGATGGCTTCATTTCAAACTATTTGATGATTCTTTAATTTTTTTCACATACATACATCTTGGTTCCCAAGAGCTCAAAGTGTGAGCTCTGCCACTGTCTGCAATAGAGCCACCTGGGGCGCTGGTTAGAAAGGAAGATTCTGAGCCCCAAGATTCGAAAGGATTTGGAATGGCTGAGGCAGGGGCAAGAGATGTGAATCTTTTAACTAGCATTCCAGAAGATTCTAATGCATGCGAAAGCTCAAGAACCACTATTTTCTGTTACTTCTGTAGGTCCCATAACACCTGTACTGCAGAGAAAGGGAAGAGACCTAAGTTAATTTCTTCACAGGGCATAGATTGCTAGTTACTTAACAAAATCCATATTCTCTTCTTCTTGGGAAACAGCTAAACCACATTTCCCAGCCTCCGCTGTAGTCATACGTGGGCCTGTTAGACTGAGTTCTACCAATGGAATGTGGCCCTAGAGTTGCTAGATAAAATACAGGATGCCCAGTTAAATTTGAATTTTAGATAAATGACATAAATTTTTAGTATAAATATGTCCCAAATACTGCATGGAACATATGACTTATACTAAAAAAAATGGTTATTTATCTGGAATTCAAATTTAACTGGATAAAATACAAAATGCTTGTCCTGCATTTTTATTTGCTAAATCTGGTATTCCTAAACAGAAATAGAGTGACAGGCCTCACTCCCAGCCACGGCCCACAGGAGCCTCCCATGTGTGCTCTGTTTCCTTCCCCATTTGAGCTGGATCGATAAGAGACGATTCCCCAGGGAGATTTTGCAAGCCACGTGTTGAAGATGGCAGGACCACTGTCGGTCTGGGTTCCTGAATGACTGCATGAAGGAGAGCCATCACTGACTCATTCATCCTCTCTGTCCTATTCTGTGCGCAGGAAAGAAACATCTACTGTATCTGAGCTATGATGAATGTTCGGTTCTATTTTCCTCAGCAGTTAGCCTGCCCAGCTGATGCACTTAATATATGACAGGAACTGCACATATGAAGTAACAATTAATACTCCCACAATTCTCTCAAGCTTGTATTGTCCCCAATTTACTCATGGGGTGAATGAGACTCAGAGCTGTTAAGCAACTCACCAAATACTTTATCACTGATTTATCCTAAATATAATAATATTTTTATGGTGGTAAAATATACATAACATAAAATTTACCATTTTAACCATTTTTAAGTATACAGTTCAATGGCATTAAGTACAGCCACATTGTTATGCAACCAACACCACCATTTATCTCCAAAAGTTTTTCATCTTCCCAAACTGAAACCTTGTGCTCATTAAGCAATAGCTCCGCATTTCAAGCTGGTTACCTTCAGAGACTATTTGTGATCATCTGTGATAAATTTGAATAATAAAAAGAACTCCTTTTAATCAGGAAGTGTTCACATTTTAGTGAGTTTCACGTTTTAGTTTTAAATTAATTCACTGATTGATGGGGAGGGGGTGTATCTAAAAGGTTCAAAAGGGAACACCCTGAAAATTCAGCCTTACTAGTAGCTCTGTACCCCAGCCAGCCAATTCCCTAACTGGGAAGCAACATTTATTGCTTCTGTTTGTGTGTATGTACGCGTGTGTGTGTGTCTGTGTGTATGTGTGTATACTTTTAGTTGTATCCTATGCATACACAAACATACACACACACACACATACACACTTACTTCTATTTTAATCCAAACGATAGCATACTATTGTGGAAAGGAATGAAGCCAACCCATATAAGAAAAAAAGCCACCCTGTTTATCAGAGCTTGCTACAGCAAGAGAGTCAGCCACCATCATTGTTTGACAGAGACTCAAAGTCTGGCAGGAGACTGGGAAAACTTTATAGGGAAGAAAAAAGAAGCCTTCAAGTGTGCCCTGGTTGAAGGTCATTGGCCTGGGGAAGCTAGAAGTGGGCTAATTAGAAGCAGAGCCTCCTATATGATTGGTTGGCTGGCTCTGACTTGTCCAGAGATGGAAGTCGGGACAAAAGGTAGGTAGGCTGGTAGTCACTAACCAAGTTGTGACCAGAAGTTGTGGTTCGGCTTCCCCGGGCTGGTTGTTGCAGGGGTATAGGTCAGAGTTTTACTGTCATGTATGATCTGACCACTATCTGACTGCATATTCAGTCTTTCACCATGTACACTTTCCACTTGTTGATTTTCTTCTATTTCTGTTAGACTACAGTAATATTGACCTTTTTGGTATAAACTTCTATGAATTTTGACATAAGTGTACATTCATGTAACCATTACCTCAGTCAGGATACAGAACAGTTCTATCACCTTCAGAACACTCCCTCTTGCTAACATACACAGGCCATCCTTGACTTTTCTACAGCAATTACCTACTGAATCTGTTACACCATACGATGCCAGCATCAATTTATTTCTATTCAACAAACAATGAACTTATTTTTCTGCTTGACTACTATACAGTTGTAATAAATAGAAGAAGGATGTTACAAAATAGTACCAGATAGATAAATAATGAGGGTTGGGATTCCAGAAGTTGTGGGGTGGGGACTGCTCTCATGGTTACCATGGAGGTGTAAGAAGGGATGGTTAAGTGTAATTCGAAGAGGATTAAGTGCCTCCAAATACACATTGCATTGCATGAGCATAAATAGATCTGTGTGATTCTGTTATTTTGCAATTATATCAAATATTCTGTGTCATGCTTTGCACTTAGTGATGGAGTATGGAAATTAAGGTCCCATTTTTACCCTCTAGGATTTAAATTAGTGAGGAAGTCTGCCAACCAAAATAAAATACAGTGTACTCAGTGCTATGACAGACACATGAAAACAGTACAGCTAACCTAGAATGTGGGGCAGAGAGTGTCAGGGAAGGATTCCCATCTAAACGGAATCCTGAAGTATGGGTAGGATTTAGTCAAAGAGGAGGGTGGTATGCATAGAAAAACACATAAAGGTCAGCAGATAAGAAAGTGTGAAGTGCTCAGTGCCACGTATGGGGTGAACGAGGGCTACCAGGCAGTGCCTTGTGCCATGCTGATATTCTGGATTTTTTTTCCCCTGAAGGCAATGGTAATTTTAAACAGAGGGTTAGCATGACCTTTGCAAAGCTGTGTCTGACTCACCGAGGCAGAGTTAGGGATGCCTTTTCCTGTGCCCTCACTGAATGTTCTACAAACCTTTTCTTCAACAATTATCTCACTGAATTCCCACTGTTTGTAATTGAAAGGCAGAAGAGCACATAGGAATCGAGCCAGACAGAAAAGGGTTCAAATGCCCATTCCAGTATTTTTCCTTCTGTCTAGCATTTATTTCCTTTGTTTCCTTGGGCAAGCCACTTAACTTCTCTGAATGCCAAGTTCTAATCTGTAGGATGGGTTCATTCCCACATCATAAAGTCAGAGTTGAGATTAAATGCCATAATCAGTGCAAAGTGCTTGCCACTTAGTAGGTCTTCAATAAATAGTAGCTATAATGGTTTGCAATCTCATCTCCCCGATTGATTAAATTCCAGAGTGCAGCATCTTTGCATCCTTTGCATGTTTGCAGCCCACATCTATCAAGTGTCTGTCACAAAGGACGTGCTCAGTAAACATTTGTGGGATGACTGCATAAATCAGATTAAGAGTTTAGAAAGATCAATTTGGGCTTTGGAGAACAGATTGGTGAGATATAAGTTTGTAGGTTAGTTTACTCAGCAAAAAAATCACCCTCCATTTTAAACAAACAGGCTCGTTTGTGAGACTGAAAGAAGCAGTTTTGGTTATTATAAAAAGCAATTAGCAGGAAACAGTAAAATTAGGTTTCTCTTGGCATTTTAATTTAAAATAGTCATTGATTATAAATAGCATTTAAAATTATTACTAACAGCATAATAATAATAATCAAAAGAAACATTATTTGTGAATTTTCTTTGTGTCAGGCCCTGTGTTAGTTTTTTTATTTGGACTGCCTAATTAATTCTCACCACAACGCTAAGAGGCAGGTAGTCTTACCTGCATTTTACAGATGAAGAAACTGAGGTTTAGAGACACAGGGTAACCTGCCCAAGTTTCCCAATTCATGTACATGAACTAATATGATCCAAATAATATCCTTGGTGTTAGTAAAGGGATAGTGTGATGGCTAATTTTATATGTCAACTGGACTAGGTTATGTGGCCCAGATGTTTGTCAAACACCCATCTAGATGTTGCTATGAAGGTGTTTTTTAGATGTGATTAACATTTAACTGAGTCGATTTTGAATAAATTAGATTGCCTTCCATAATGTGGGTGGACATTATCTAATCAGTTGAGGCCTTACAGAAAAAAGATTGAGCTACCCAAGGAAGAAGGAATTCTGCTTCCAGATTGCCTTCAGACTTGAACTTCAACATCAACTTTTCTGCATGTCTCCAGCCTGCCTGCCTGCCCTGCAAATTTCAGATTTGCCAGCCCCCAATCATATGAGCCAATTCCTTAAAATAAATCTCTCTCTCTCTAAATAGGATATATATATATATATATATATATATATAGATATATATATACACACACACACACATACATACACACACATACTTATATTTATATCCTACATAGGATATATATTTATATGGTAATATATAATAGAATATGTATATTTGATGCATGTGTATATCTATGGGTATATACATATCTTATACATATAGTAGATACACATTATATACATATTGTATAATATATAATAGGATATGTATGTATGATGTGTGTATACATATTCTATACATATATTACACACATATCATACACACACACACCACATATACATATCCTATTGGTTCTTTTTCTCTGGAGATCTCTGATCAATATAGATATTATTACTCCATTTTACAGATGAAGAAAATGAAGCTTCAAAGTCCCACAGGTAATAAAGTTTATACCTCCAGATGATTTCTTTCTGATTTTATGTCTGGGACATACCACTGACATTTATATGATGTTCCCTTCCCTCTCCAATTTATTTTTGGAAGAGAAAGAAAGGAGATGTTAATAAAGGAAAATCAGTAGAAAATGGGAAAGAATCCTGAGGAAAGAGAAAGAGGGCAGGCAGTATAGACAGCCATAAAGTGAGCAGCCTTAGTTTCCTAAAGATGTCATAGTTGTTTGCCTGGCTTCCTAGGGTGGCTGTAACTTGGCATGTCCATTCCCATAGGGTCATATTACATGGTGATCCATAGGCCCTCTTTAATCCTATCAGACATATCTCCTTTCTGCCCACAAACATTCTCATTATTCCCAATCATGTCATCTTGCTTAATTCCTGTGTGGCTCTTATAATGATCTCTCATTATCTTACTTAGTTACTTGGTTTACTTGCTTATTGTCTGCCCTTCCAACTAGAATGTACATTCCATGAAGGAAGGGATATTTCCATTTTCAGTCACTGTTTATCTTTAATATGGAGCACATTGTAGAAGCTGAACGAATGAATGAATGAATGAGTGCCATGTTCATCCTCATCTTCCTGTCTTCACTCCCTCTGTTTTCTTCATCACCTTCCTAATGATACCCATCACTCCAAAGCCAATCTAAGCTCCCATATGTCCCAAATCCCTCCCTGATTATGACACCCCCCAGCCACACTTGCCTTCTTGCAGTGCCTAAAACATGCAGTGCTCTTCCATGATTCCAAGGGCTCTTCTCTTTGCTTAGAATACTCTTCAACCTCTCTCCTCCCTTTGCTCAGCTAAATCAGCTTGAGCATCCCTTCCTCTTTAGGAAGGCTTCCCTGACATTCAACATCATTGAAATCAATATCACTGATTGATCCTGTTATATATACATGATTGTAGTTAATTTCCTACCGTCTTTCTATGTCTTCATGATCCTTTCTCTTTGTAATAGTCAATACCTTAAAATAACTTTCTATTATTCACCAATTTTGAAAGAACTTGTTCAGTGTACACCTTGGCTACTGTATTTTAAATAATATTAGAGAAGTCCTGTGGTTTTTTGTTTGTTTTGTCTTTTTGAATTTTATTTTATTTTATTTTTTTATACAGCAGGTTCTTATTAGTTATCTATTTTATACATATTAGTGTATACATGTCAATCCCAATCTCCCAATTCATCCCACCACCCGCCCCCCACCAGACAAGTCCTGTTTTTCTCCTTTTGCTGGTACATGTACAGTAACAAATCCTTTGTGCCTGCAACAGAAATGGTGTTTAAGAAATATCTGATGGTTGAATAAGTGTGTTCAATGATCCATGCATTTGCAGAACTCTAAAACCCATTACGTGTTCAGTGATGAAATATAAAAATAGCTATCAACTTTTAAGGGGTCACTATGTGCCAGGCACTTTTCTACGTGCTTTCCAAGACTAACTCATTTAATTCTGGCAAAACTCTAAGAAGAGGTAGGTAAGATTGTTGTCATCCCTATTCCACAGAGGAGGAAACTGAGGGATGGAGAGGTTGTAGGGCTTGCCTAAGGTCACGTGGGTGCTGAGGGTTTCAACCCAGGCAATCTGCTCCAGTGCTTAACCTGAACCTAAGGCCCTAGTACTTATGGTCTTGTTGGGCAACATGCAAGAGTTTAGGGAGATAACTGGCAGCCTGAATTTTTACTATTTTAGCTCATTTATTATTCTTTTATTTATTATTAGTCATTTTTGTGTTCAACAAATATTTGTTGAATGCCAGGTTGTGTGTTAGGCACTGGAGATATAGTGCTAAACCAAGTCAACATGGTCCCCTGCCCTCACTGGTATATTTGAGTACCATGTTGTGGTTCTCAAACTTGGCTCACATTAGAACTATTGACACTTAATGTACTCTAGTTGACTTCACGTAATTAGCTGGCCTAGAGCCCAAGCCTCTATACTTTTTAAATTCTGCAATTGATTTAAATTCTGCAATTGATTCTAATATGTGGCCAGGGCTGAGAACCACCTCTTGGTGGCCAAACCAATCCAATACCATTGTATTTACAGTCACCTAGTAAGCTTATTTAAATCCAGAGTCCTGCCTCTGCCCTTATCTCCTCCTACCCCCCCCGACCTAATGACCCAGAGTCTCAGAGAGTAGAACCTAGGCATCTGTGTTTTTAAAAGCTCCTTTTATGATTCTCATGCAGTTGGCCAGCAGACTTACATTTTAGGATTATCAGAGCAGTGCTGACAGTAGACTTAACAGATGTTAAGAAGAAAGAGTTTGCAGAGGGCTGCAGTAGTCTGAGCTGCATTTATGAACCATAGTGCTTGAACTGGTCTTGAAGGGAGGATAGGATTTACAAATGTGGAAAGGAATAGAGGCTTTCACTCATGGCATGTATAATTGTACATACTTTATCATATAATGTCTTGTTTTAAATATGTTTATTCTATAGCCTTCCTACTCAAAATCTGGTCTGGGAGTGTGTTAGAGGTGGAGCATCTTGGGTTCCACCCCAGAATCTGTATTTTTAACAAGCTCTCCAGGTGACTCATATGTAATTAAAGTTTGAAAACCATGATTCTAATGTCAACATTGGCCCCTCCCACCCACCCAATATACTGTAAGGTCCTTTAAGGAATAGGGCATGACTTATTAGAAGAAGATTCATAGAAATAGTTTAGATACACTTTTATTTATTTAATCCACTCAACAACCATGTAAAGTACACTATTGTTATACCCATTTTTCAGAAATGAAAATTGACGCTTAGGGAAGTCAATTGTTGCTTGTTATTTCAAACCTAATGCTCTTTCCACTATAAGGCCAGGATTTCTTTCATTCTTTACTCTCCTTCCCAACATCCAACATGATGATAAACATAAGTTTCAGGTTCAGAAAATTCCTAAAAGTTGTAGATTTTTTATTTATTTATTTATTTATTTATTTTTTGCGGTATGCGGGCCTCTCACTGTTGTGGCCTCCCCCGTTGCGGAGCACAGGCTCCGGACGCGCAGGCTCCGGACGCGCAGGCTCAGCGGCCATGGCTCACGGGCCCAGCCGCTCCGCGGCATATGGGATCCTCCCAGACCGGGGCACGAACCCGTATCCCCTGCATCGGCAGGCGGACTCTCAACCACTTGCGCCACCAGGGAGGCCCAAAGTTGTAGATTTTTGTAATAAGCTGGAAGGAACTTTAGAAGTAACATTGCCAAACTCCGTCACTTAAATTTGAAGAAACTCTGGACCCTGCTCAAGGTCACAGAGCTAGTTCATAAAATGACACAATGAAACTAGCATTCAGATCTCTTACTCTGTATCTGGGCTGCTTTCCCCTATATCTTGGCGCTCACCTGTTTGTTGTTCTTACTCCTGCTCTTGCCTATTTTGCCTTTTACAAAGGTAGCTTCTTAGAAGAGCCTGATTTTTAGGGCCATTCTAAGACAGAGCCAAATTAGCATTTTGGGTAGAAAGCAGCTTTAAAATGAACCTGGGTGGAAAATTACCTACAATGAACTGTACTTAGAATCACTGTATGGTTTCCAGTTATTCCACAGATGTAAAAGGACATGGGCCTCCTTTACATAAGTAAGTCCAATCCTGAGCCCCCCGATGGGAGCTTAGCCACCTGCTTGCTGTCCTTTTCATTCCCCATCAGAATGTCTTCCAGTCCTGAACAGGTGGTGAGTCTTTGGCCTCTTACTAGCATGTAGAAAATTGTGATAGTAACTGTTTGTTCGGGGAAGACAGTGCTGTCATTTTTGTTCACCTTTGGTTCTGACCTGTCATTAACACCACATGTGCATCAAGGTGGGGGTAATTGCTTGGCTTAACAAAGGCTGCTCTCGCTGGATGCACAAAGCTAAGTGTTAGACTAAGTCTCCAAAATCTTTCAAGGAGTGGCGCTCCAAATCAGAGCTTAATTCTCGGCTCACAATTATGCCTTCCTTCCAAATTTCGTTTTCTCCATCTTCCTTGCTTTTCTTAATGCATTCTTAAAGCATGCAATCAACTTGAAAGGGCCAAGTGCTCAAATGCAAGATAGAAATGAGAGCTGTTGCCTTCTTGGTTGCTCTGTACTTGGGAAATTCTCTACACCAGTCTCTTTCTTTGCTTTGGTGTCCTTCCACAACCAGCAAAACTCTGCCCAGGATTATAATGAGTAGTTTTACTCCCCACTGCTTCCTTTTAATCCAAGGTGGAAGTAATTAATACAATTCTAATTGGGTAGAAAAAAAGGGAGGATCTTTGTGACTAAGCAGGGAACAAGGTTATTATCACCTCTACCCAGGCTTGATTCGTCTGCTAAAAGTGCCACATGCTTCAAACAACGGCTTGATGTCTTTGGTATCAGTCTCTTTAGAGTAAAACGCCATTTATCCAAGGAAAGCTCCTCCAGTTCTGAGCTTCTGCATGAGGCTGGGGGAGAGAGAGATTCCTATATACCTTACTGAGTACATAAAAACAGTGAAAACCAACAAGGGCATTGAAGCTCTGAAGATTAGGTCTACCATATTGGTGAGTTTGCCACTCAGTAGGGAGGAAAATTTCTATTAGCTGGCAAGTCCATAGAAGGCCAGTCTTGACAAACAAAAGATATGAAGGAGGAGAAAAAGAAGCAAAGCAAAAAAAGAAGCAAAGCAATGTGCAGGAGTGGGATGACAGTGGATAATCTTAGACATGCAGCGGGTACTGGAGGTCATTGGCTTGAGTTTAGAAGAACCCTCTGGGGCTCATTTGGAACATGTCAATCTGACTTCACACTCAATCTAGCTAGCTTGGTTATCTAGTTTCTTAGTCTGCAGGAGATTCAAAGCAACAAATTAGAAAGCACGAAAAGAGGCTGCCAGAAGCAGCACACTGACAGTAGCCAGAAAGGACATGCCAGCTCTCAAGGCAGAGAGTGGTAATCTGTGACATGCAGGCTGAAGAATCTAAAAGGCACAGAAGTCAAAAGGCAGCCAGAGTTAGAAGAGAGTCCAATAAATAAGGTTCCTAACAAAGATTCAGAGTCTTCAAAAACTATTGATTTATTTTGTGTACTTTAAGAAGACAGAGAAAAATGTAATATTTTAAGAAATGTTCAAGAAATGAAGCATTTTGATGCTTAATGGAAGCCTTTTTATTTCTCCGGAGGAGTCATTGCCATATTTTCTTTTCCTGGTTTTGTTCCCATCTTTAACAAATATTTTTGAGCTCATAGTCCATGCCAGCAACTATGATATAAGCTGAAGATACACTGAAGAACAGAATAAGACATGGTCCCTGCCTCAAGCTCCTAACAGTTTAATCTTGAGGACACATAATCAGTGTTTAATAAATAATTAAAGTTTAATGAATAATGATTATTCCATTAGAATACAGACACAGGCAAACTTGTGCCATCAAAGACAGACATTCTATGCTACGTGAGCCCACAGCACAGGGGGGTGATGAGGTCAGAGGTCAAATAAGGATTCCCCAAGGAATTGGCACTTGTTGTTTGAAGGATGTGAAGTAACTGGTGAAGAGAAGGGGAGGTAAGAGCAGAAAAAACTGACCCCTGTGTTGGAAGGGGGGCGAGGATGAGCAGTCAGTGGGAGTCTGAAAGGTGAGTGGCGGGAATACAGAGAGGAGAGAGAGGGAGGGGAGCACAGGCTAGTTCGTCTTGGGATGAGGCTGTGAGGCAGGAACCAGACCACATGGGCCACGGTGGGCCTTGTTCATGAGTCCTGTCTTTGATCTGAAAGCAAAGGAAAGCCACTGGAGGCCAACCTGATCAGATTTTCATCTTACAGGGCATTTTGGCTGCCCTATAGAGGATGAACAGGTGGGGAAAGTGTGGTGGGGATGATGGGCAAGTGGACGTGGCGAGAGCCATTGCAATTCAAGGGAGCAATGGCAGTGCTTTGTGATCATGGGGGAGACTGAGAGAGCTAGACAGACCCTAGGGATAGTTTAGGAGGTCATCATGAAGATTAGTGATTGATTTCATGAGGGGAGTGAATAAGAGGGGGTCCTAAGGACCACTCCAAGGTTTCTGGCCTGTGCAGGTGGTGTTCAGTCACTGAGACAGGGAGCTCAGAGAAGAGGTCACAATTTGGGGATCTGGGCTTGTCAAATCTGAGAGGTCTTTGAGACACCTTTCTCAGCCCCCAGGCCTTCTCATATCAGTTACCACAACTTCTTGAATGCCTTCTCTAAGTGCTCATCATCCCCATTGTGGGCCAGATGCTGTGGGTTCTCTTAGAGACCCCTGTGTATCTCTGTTATTTCCATGTCCCAGTTGGAAGGCAAATTTTCTGGGGGAAGGAATGATACAGTTTTTTCTTCCTTTATGTGCAACCTGGCTGCTGCACATAGTGGAGGCTTAACAAGGATGTCTTGAATGCATGAGAAGGAATGAGTAACTCCTGGGGGGCGCTCCCAGGGCTGCTGGTGTTTCAGAGATCAGGCTCCAAGTCTCAGAAAAGCCAAGGACACAGAGCACACAGCTGGCGTGTTGGGATTCGATCTCAGGTCTGTGAAATCAATTCTAACAGTCTTTATCCAAGTTCACAGGGGAGATGAATCGGTCAGAGCCCAAACAATGAATTGTACTGAGTGCTTTACATCTTACAAGGGATTGTTTTCTTTTTATTATCTTATACAGCAGGTTCTTAATAGTTATCTATTTTATACATATTAGTGTATATAGGTCAATCCCAATCTCCCAATTCATCCCACCACCAGCACCCCACCACCCCGCTTTCCCCCCTTGGTAACCATACATTTGTCCTCTACATCTGTGTCTCTATTACTGCCTTGCAAACCAGTTCATCTGTACCATTTTTCTAGACTCCACATATATGGTTAATAAACGATATTTGTTTTTCTCTTTCTAACTTACATCACTCTGTATGACAGTCTCTAGGTCCATCCACGTCTCTACAAATGACCCAATTTTGTTCCTGTTTATGGCTCAGTAATATTCCATTGTATATATGCAACACATCTTCTTTATCCATTCATCTGTCAATGGGCATTTCGGTTGCTTCCATGACCTGGCTATTGTAAATAGTGCTGCAATGAACATTGGGGTGCATGTGTCTTTTGGAATTATGGTTTGCTCTGGGGATATGTACAGTAGTGGGATTGCTAGATCATATGGTAATTCTATTTTTAGCTTTTTAAGGAACCTCCATACTGTTCTCCATAGTGGCTGTATCAATTTACATTACCACCAACAGTGCAAGAGGGTTCTCTTTTCTCCACACCATCTCCAGCATTTATTGTTTGTAGATTTTCTGATGATGCCCATTCTAACCGGTATGAGGTGATACCTCATTGTAGTTTTGATTTGCAATTCTCTAATAATTAGAGATGTCGAGCAGCTTTTCATGGGCCTCTTGGCCATCTGTATGTCTTCTTTGGAGAGATGTCTATTTAGGTCTTCTGCCCATTTTTTGATTGGGTTATTTGTTTTTTTGATATTGAGCTGCATGAGCTGTTTATATATTTTGGGGATTAATCCCTTGTCGGTTGCTTCACTAGCAAATATTTTCTCCCATTCTGAGGGTTGTCTCTTCAACTTATTTATAGTTTCCTTTGCTGTGCAAAGGCTTTTAAGTTTCATTAGGTCCCATTTGTTTATTTTTGTTTTTATTCCCATTACTCTAGGTGGTGGGTCAAAAAAGATCTTCCTGTGATTTATGTGAAAGAGTGCTCGTCCTATGTTTTCCTCTAAGAGTTTTATAGAGTCCGGTCTAATGTTTAGGCCTTTAATCCATTTTGAGTTTATTTTTGTGTATGGTGTTAAGGAGTGTTCTAATTTCATTCTTTTACATGTGGCTGTCCAGTTTTGCCAGCACCACCCACTGAAGAAGCTGTCTTTTTTCCACTGTATATCCTTGCCTCCTTTGTCATAGATTAGTTGACCAGAGGTGTGTGGGTTTATCTCTGGGCTTTCTATCCGTTTCCATTGATCTATATTTCTGTTTTTGTGCCAGTACCATATTGTCTTGATTACTATAGCTTTGTAGTATAGTCTGAAGTCAGGGAGTCTGATTCCTCCAGCTCCGTTTTTTTCCCTCAGCACTGCTTTGGCTATTCGGGGTCTTTTGTGTCTCCATACAAATTTTAAGATTATTTGTTCTAGTCCATAAAAAATGCCATTGGTAATTTGATAGGGATTGCACTGAATCTGTAGATTGCTTTGGGTAGTAGAGTCATTTTCACAATACTGATTCTTCCAATCCAAGAACATGGTATATCTCTCCATCTGTTTGTATCATCTTTAATTTCTTTCATCAGTGTCTTATTGTTTTCTGCATATAGGTCTTTTGTCTCCCTAGGTAGGTTTATTCCTAGGTTTTTTATTATTTTTGTTGCAATGGTAAATGGGAGTGTTTCCTTAATTTCTCTTTCTGATCTTTCGTTGTTAGTGTATAGGAATGCAAGACATTTCTGTGCACTAATTTTGTATCCTGCAACTTTACCAAATTCATTGATTAGCTCTAGTAGTTTTCTGGTGGCACCTTTAGGACTCTCTATGTATAGTATCATGTCATCTGCAAACAGTGACAGTTTTTCTTTTCCAATTTGTATTCCTTTTATTTCTTTTTCTTCTCTGATTGCTGTGGCTAGGACTTCCAAAACTATGTTGAATAATAGTGGTGAGAGTGGACATCCTTGTCTTGCTCCTGACCTTACAGGAAATGCTTTCAGTTTTTCATCATTGAGAATGATGGTCACTGTGGCTTTGTCATATATGGCTTTTATTATGTTGAGGTAGGTTCCCTCTATGCCCACTTTCTGGAGCGTTTTTATCATAAATCCGTGTTGAATTTTGTCAAAAGGTTTTTCTGCATCTATTGAGATGACCATATGGTTTTTATTCTTCAATTTGTTAATATGGTGTATCACATTAATTGATTTGTGGATATTGAAGAATCCTTGCATCCCTGGGATAAATCCCACTTGATCATGGTAATGATTCTTTTAATGTGTTGTTGGATTCTGTTTGCTAGTATTTTGTTGAGGATTTTTGCATCTAGATTCATCAGTGATATTGGTCAGTAATTTTCTTTTTCTGTAGTGTCTTTGGTTTTGGTATCAAGGCGATGGTGGACTTGTAGAATGAGTTTGGGAATGTTCCTTCCTCTGAAATTTTCTGGTAGAGTTTGAGAAGGATGGGTGTTAGCTCTTCTCTAAATGTTTGTTAGAATTCACCTGTGAAGCCATTTGGTTGTGGACTTCTGTTTGTTGGAAGATTTTAAATCACAATTTCAATTTCATTACTTGTGATTGGTCTGTTCATATTTTCTGTTTCTTCCTGGTTCAGTCTTGAAAGGTTATACCTTTCTAAGAATATGTCCATTTCTTCCAGGTTGTCCCTTTTATTGGCATAGAGTTGCTTGTAGTAGTTTCTTAGGATGCTTTGTATTTCTGTGGTGTCTGTTGTAACTTCTCCTTTTTCATTTCTAATTTTATTGATTTGAGCCTTCTCTTATTTTTTTCTTGATGAGTCTGGCTAAAGGTTTATCAATTTTGTTTTGTTTTGTTTTGCCTTTGTTATCAAAGAACCAGCTTTTAGTTTTATTGATATTTGCTATTGTTTTCTTTGTTTCTATTTCATTTACTTCAGCTCTGATCTTTATGGTTTCTTCCCTTCTACTAACTTTGGGTTTTGTTTGTTCTTCTTTCTCTAGTTCCTTTAGGTGTAAGGTTAGATTGTTTGAGATTTTTGTTTTCTGGGGTAGGATTGTGTTGCTATAAACTTCCCTCTTAGAACTGCTTTTGCTGCATCCCATAGGTTTTGGATTGTTGTCTTTTCGTTGTCATTTGTTTCTAGGTATTTTTTGATTTTCTCTTTGACTTCTTCAGTGATCTCTTGGTTATTTAGTAACGTATTGTTTAGCCTCCCTGTGTCTGTGTTTTTTACATTTTTTCCCCTGTAATTGATTTCTAATCTCATAGCATTGTGGTCAGAAAAGATGCTTGATATGATTTCAATTTTCTTAAATTTACTGAGACTTGATTTGTGACTCAAGATGTGATCTATCCTGGAGAATGTTCCATGTGTACTTGAGAAGCAACTGTAATCTGCTGTTTTCGGATTGAATGTCCTATAAATATCAATTAATTCTTTCTGGTCTATAGTGTCATTTAAAGCTTCTGTTTCCTTATTAATTTTCTGTCTGGATAATCTGTCCATTGGTGTAAGTGAGGTGTTAAAGTTCCCACTATTATTGTGTTACTGTTGCTTTCCTCTTTTATAGCTGTTAGCATTTGCCTTATGTGTTCAGGTGCTCCTGTGTTGGATGTAAATATATTTATAATTGTTATATATTCTTCTTGGATTGACCCCTTGATCATTACGTAGTGTCCTTCCCTGTCTCTGTAACAGTCTTTATTTTAAAGTCTATTTTATCTGATATGAGTGTTGCTACTCCAGCTTTCTTTTGATTTCCATTTGCATGGAATATCTTTTTCGATCCCCTCACTTTCCATCTGTATGTGTCCCTAGGTCTGAAGTGGGTCTCTTGTAGACAGCATATATATAGGTCTTGTTTTTGTATCCATTCAGCTAGTCTGTGTCTTTTCATTGGAGCATTTAATCCATTCACGTTTAAGATAATTATCGATATGTATGTTCCTATGACCATTTTCTTAATTGTTTTGAGTTTGTTTTTGTACGTCCTTTTCTTTTCTCGTATTTCCCACTTACAGAAGTTCTTTTAGCATTTGTTGTAGAGCTGGTTTGGTGGTGCTGAATTCTCTTAGCTTTTGCTTGTCTTTAAAGCTTTTGATTTCTCCATCGAATCTGAATGAGATCCTTGCCGGGTAGAGTAATCTTGGTTGTAGATTCTTCCCTTTCATCACTTTAAATATATCATGCCACTACCTTCTGGCTTGTAGAGTTTCTGCTGAGAAATCAGCTGTTAACCTTAGGGAGTTCCCTTGTATGTTATTTGTCATTTTTCCCGTGTTGCTTTCAGTAATTTTTCTTTGTCTTTAATTTTTGTCAATTTGATTACTATGTGTCTCAGTGTGTTTCTCCTTGGGTTTATCCTGCCTGGGACTCTCTGTGATTCCTGGCCTTAGGTGGCTATTTCCTTTCCCATGTTAGGGAAGTTTTCAACTATAATCTCTTCAAATATTTTCTCGGGTCCTTTCCCTCTCTCTTCTCCTTCTGGGACCCCTATACTGCGAATGTTGTTAAGTTTAATATTGCACCAGAGGTCTCTTAGGCTGTCTTCATTTCTATTCATTCTTTTTTCTTTACTCCGTTCTGTGGCAGTGAATTTCAGCATTCTGTCTTCCAGGTCACTTATCCGTTTTTCTGCCTCAGTTATTTTGGTATTGATTCCTTCTAGTGTAATTTTCATTTCAGTTATTGTATTGTTCATCTCTGTTTGTTTGTTCTTTAAGTGTTCTAAGTGTTGGTTAAACATTTCTTGCATCTTCTTGGTCTTTGCCTCCATTCTTTTTCCGAGGTCCTGGATCATCTTCATTATCATTATTCTGAATTCTTTTCCTGGAAGGTTGCCTATCTCCACTTCATTTAGTTGTTTTCCTAGGGTTTTATCTAGTTCCTTCATCTGGTACATAGTCCTCTGCCTTTTCATTTTGTCTGTGTTTTTGTGAATGTGGTTTTCATTCCACAGGCTGCAGAACTGTCGTTCTTCTTGCTTCTGCTGTCTGCCCTCTTGGGATTGTTATATATACTTTCCACTAACTTAAATGTGCACAAACAAGTTAAGGTTTAAGTAGGGACTATTTATAAAGATGTTGGAGGAATGTAGGAAAACACGAGATAGTGCAATAACCTGGTGAGTGGCAGTAGAACTGGTCCCTCTCTTGGGTCTGAAAGGTAGTAGAGAGTCTGGTAGAGATGGTCACCTTGAGAAGAACCTTGGCCTTTGGTGGTGGGGACAACTGGCTTGAGGTGACCTCACAGGGAGGGAGTCAGGGAGCCCCAACCTCACTCTTCCCTCTCCTTCTGCTTCCTTATGGGGGCTCCCCACTTAGCTGAATCCAATAGGAAGTGAGAGGCATCCCTTGGTGTAGTCCATACAAGCTGGCCTGTAGGGTGATATGCAGGGTAGAGTAGTGAGGAGAAGGGGGAGGGGCTCTGGAAGGCTAATGGAGGAGTCTGGTCCAGCCCAGAAGGCAACCTTTAAGCTTGACATTGAGGACTGAACATAATGTTTGCCCAATGAGTCTAGACAAGAGATAGAGTTTAATAAACTCATTTATGATGCTAGGGAGTTTTGATGAAGAATTCCTAGATGAGAAACAGCAAAATTGTCAAGGATAGAACATTGGAATCAGAACATATTTTTTGGTCACTTGCTTGCTGTGGACCTCAGGCTCCTCTTGTAGCAAATGGAAACACCATTTTCCTACTTCACAGGGATACAGAAGGGACCAAATTGGAAACTATATGTAAAAATGCTTTCTGAGATGTAAAGCACTGTGCACAATTCATTGTGGTAAAACATAAAATACACTAGAGATGCTAGTTACTAGCTGATTGTACAAGTTAATCTGTGCCTCAGTTTCCTTATCAGCAAAATAGGAGTGATAATACCTATATCATTAAGTGTTTTATGAGGATTAAATGAGATAATACAGATAACATAGACTTTAACACATAATACCCACACAATAAAGGATTATTATCATTTTATACCCATTTTTCATTCCCACCTCTGGAGGTACCTGAAGGCTACTGTACTTTACACATCGCTGTATCCCACGTGGAGCCTGCTGTAAGACTCCCTGTACCCCATCACAGTTTGTCAGAGGAAAAATGACCTTACTTGGCACTCACAAAATATTGCCTCATAGAGGACATTTGGATTGTATTATACTTAAAAGCCCCCTAGACAGTGTGGAAATATTTTGTAGGGAACCTCTCAAAAAGCCAGTAATTCCTGCTATTCAAGCCAACTTGAGCAGAGCATTAAGGTTTGAGGCATTCCTCTAAATGTAGTCATGTTTGTAATAATATGTAGTATGTTTGTAAGAATACTTGTTTGTAATAATATGTAATAAATGTGGCCATATTATATAGCTAGGGACATACTGGTCAGAATTCTTGATCCTCAGTAGAGGACAAGGTAGGAGAGGCATGGGGGATGGAGAAGAGAAAGCATGTTGATTTTCTCACTGAGATTGAAAATGGCAGGTAATAAGTTATTAAGAAATGGTCCTTAGGAGAATCAGAGCCTGGAGTAAAGGTAGGTGGGAAAGGAATTTACCACCAACACAAAATTTAAGGTGGCTGCCCAAAACTCAGTAGTCAATATAAATAATATTTTAATGCAACATTTAAAAAGAATCAAATCAACAAGCTACAGCCAGCCCACTGGCTGACTCCTGATTTTGTAAATAAAGTTGTACTTTATTTACAGGGCCAAGTAAGCAGGGCCAAGATTAGGAAGCAGGGCCAAGATTAGGATAAGGCAAGTAAGACAGGATTGTAAAGTGGAGGGTCAGAATCTGTCCTTACTTAAAATTTAAATAATTTTTCCATTTTAGATTTTTTGCAATAATTTAAAAATATCGCTTTAAAATAATATTTATCTTGGTTACTGAGGTTTTGGGGTTCCCTTAAACTTTGTTCACATGGGGAACACCTCACTCACTTTACCCTGGTCCTATCCTTGAGCAGAATTATTCTTTGGGGGCCTATTTTGTGTTTAATGCCAGGAATTTGACATATACTATCTTATTTGTCTTCTTTATGTCCCTGTGAGATAGTTATTGTTATCTTCATTCTTTACATGAGAAAACCATCTATGAAAGCAGAGTAACTTGCTAAAATGGCACGTCTGACTCCAGAGCTCATTCTTTCTCACTCTTAAGGCGTGACTGACCCTAAATGCTTCTCTTGCACCCAAGCTGCCCACACCAGAGCAGAATCTCTGCATAGGTGGCATCTGTAACTGGTAAGAGATTGTCGGTCTCTTCCCTGTGTGCCCTTGCCAGACAACACTACATGGGCCAGAGAAGAATTATATGCCTTGCACTGCTTCCTACTTTGTAGCAGCTGGAATGGAAATAGCAGATCCTTTTAGCTGCAACATCCCGGCTGCCAAAGGAGGAAAAGAGAGGCAGCTGTTCCTGTGAACACGTGCTGTGCCTGTTATCCAGATGGGCATCAGCGGGCTCCCGGCTGAAGCTCAACAGAAATGTTGGTTTTATGGGTTGAAACTCGATTCTACTCTGAGGAGGCCAGTATTACAGTTGATCTATTTAACTATTTCATAGTTCATGGTGCATGGGTGCCCTCTTTAGCACCCCAATGGTTAGAATATGGCCGAGGGATCTGTTTTTGCCTAGGGACATGCCAGACTCCTGAAGTAGGGATACTCAGAAAAGCATGGATGGCTTCCAGTTTAAAAATGTATTTGACTATTCCCTTGAAAAAACAAAGGCACTGGGAAAACATAGTCTGTAAGACATGCTATGGCACCAGCATAGGAACAGTTCTAACTTCTACAACTTCTAAGACAGATAAAGATGGATTGATAGCAATAACTGGTGTCAGAATCACATGTCACCTCATGAAACAGAGCAGTGCCACTGGCCTGAAAGAGGTAGGAACATTCTTCTTCCTTTGTTTCCTGTTTCATTCTGGATCAGAGACCCAGGTCATTATCAATCAGAAAATGAGGTTTCCAACTGTTATGCACTGCATGTTTGTGTCCTCCCCAAATTCATATATTGAAATTGTACCCCCTAATATGGTATTAGGAAATGAGGCTTTGGGTTGTAATTAGGGCCTGAGAGTGGAGCCCTCATGAATGGGATTAGCACCCTATAAGAGGAACACTGAAGTCATAAGAATTTGTCCTCTGCTATGTGAGGAGACAATGAGAAGACAGCCATCTGCAAACCAAGAAGGAGGACCTTCACCAGAAAGGGATATGTCAGCACCTTGATCTTGGACTTCCCAGCCTCCAATACTATGAGAAATAACTGTTGTTTAAGCCACCCAACCTATGGTATATTTGCTGTGGCAGTCTGAACTGTCACTGCCCCTCTTCTAAATGGGTACTATTTTGAGGGAGTGCAAATATTTCCCCTTCTGCTCACATCTTTTGAGCATTCTTTTTAGACTAGCAAGATTCAGAAAATAGCTTTCTCAGAAAATACGGAGAGACAGATGCTGGGAGCACTGCTTTATACACATGAGGTATTCACCAAATGTTTGTTGAATGAATGAATAAATGATTCCAAGAGATATTGGCCCCTAGGCCTAGGAAAGTGCCATTGATGGGAGTTGATGCTGGCAGAACACTCCTGGTAACACAAGTTGAGACTACAGACTTAGTTTTAAATATATTCTGAGTTATGAGTATAGAAGAGTATAGATATAATCCCACCTAGTTCATCAGAAGAACACAAGAGTAAAGCAGGCCAGCACAAGAAATTGTGATTGGATATGTGTTCCTGATAACACTATGAGGAAGGGACTCCATTAGTACATAAGGGCTGTGAATGAAGCCAAGCACCACCATGCATCCTGCCCACAGGTACACATGAGGCTATTATGTAGGAAAAACAAGTAACAACAACAAAAACCCACACAGGCAACAAAAAAGCCAAATTCCCCATATTTATAAAAATAGGGAAAGATCAATTGACCCAAAGACTCAGAGGAAGAGTGGGCCTCTGTAAATGACTTATTATGGAAATCTCCCCAAATGTTTGGAAAACTCTTGAAAATGTCTATGAGATATAATAAGACAAGACGTTTTATGAAACAAGAGTGGAAAGCTAGAAGGAAGAATCTGTGATGATGTCCCATAAGATGAGGATGATTTGTAAGACAAGGGAGAGGACTGAAGAAAATAAGGTGAGGAAGAACAACAAGACAAGTAAAATTAGGTAGCAAATTAAAATGCCCATGGGAAGCGTGTGTATTTCTTAAAGAAAGAAATATGAAGAAATAATACAGATATAAGCAAATATTAAGGAACTGCATAACAGAATAGGATTGAATCCAAGAGCTATTTCTTTGAAAAGAAGAATAAAATCAAACTTTTGAAATTCTCTTTTGAAAGAGAGAAAAAAGAGAAACCCAAATGTGTGAAAGCTGGAATGAAAAGGACTTATAATAATAAATAGAAGCATTTACATTTTGAAAAATACACTATACAACGCTCCATGACAATAACGTGGAATTTCAGTGAAATGGATGAATTTTGCCTGAGAAAAAATGTTTATCAAATTGATTTAAAAATAGGTAGAGGAGAAGAACCAAGATGGCGGAGTAGAAGGACATGCTCTCACTCCCTCTTGTGAGAACACCAGAATCACAACTAGCTGCTGGATAATCATTGACAAGAAGACACTGGAACTCACCAAAAAAGATACCCCACATCCAAAAACAAAGGAGAAGCCACAATGAGATGGTAGGAGGGGCGCAATCACAGTAAAATCAAATCCCATAACTGTTGGGTGGGTGACTCACAGACTGGAGAACACTTATACCACAGAAGTCCACCCACTGGAGTGAAGGTTCTGAGCCCCACGTCAGGCTTCCCAACCTTGGGGTCCAGCAACAGGATAAGGAATTCCTAGAGAATCAGACTTTGAAGCCTAGTGGGAATTGACTGCAGGACTTCCACAGGACTGGGGGAAACAGAGACACATTGTGTGCACATTGGGACCCAGGGGAAGGAGCAGTGACCCAAGGGGAGACTGAACCAGACCTACCTGCTAGTGTTGGAGGGTCTCCTGCAGAGGTGGGGGTGGCTGTAGCTCACCATGGGGACAAGGACACTGGCAGCAGAAGCTCTGGGAAGTACTCCTTGGTGTGAGCCCTCCCAGAGTCTGTCATTAGCCCCACCAAAGGGCCCAGGTAGGCTGCAGTGTTGGGTTGCCTCAGGTCAAACAACCAAAAGGGAGGGAACCCAGCTCCACCCATCAACAGTCAAGTGGATTAAAGTTTTACTGAGCTGTGGCCACCAGAGCCACAGTCAGCTCTACCCACCACCAGTCCCTCCCATCAGGAAACATACACATGACTCTTAGATAGCCTCATCTACCAGAGGGCAGACAGCAGAAGCAAGAAAACTACAATCCTGCAGCCAATGGAACAAAACCACATTCACAGAGAGATAGACAAGATGAAAAGGCAGAGAGATATGTACCAGATGAGGGAACTAGATAAAACCCCAGAAAAACAACTAAATGAAGTGGAGACAGGCAACCTTCCAGGAAAAGAATTCAGAATAATGATAGTGAAGATGATCCAGGACCTCGGAAAAAGAATGGAGGCAAAGATCGAGAAGATGCAAGAAATGTTTAGCAAAGACCTAGAAGAATTAAAGAACAAACAAACAGAGATGAACAAAACAATAACTGAAATGAAAACCACACTAGAAGGAATCAATAGCAGAATAACTGAGGCAGAAGAACGGATAAGTGACTTGGAAGACAGAAAGGTGGAATTCACTGCTGCAGAACAGAATAAAGAAAGAATGAAAAGAAATGAAGACAGCCTAAGAGACCTCTGGTACAACATTAAATGCAACAACATTCACATCATAGGGGTCCCAGAAGAAGAAGAGAGAGAGAAAGGACCAGAGAAAATATTTGAAGAGATTATAGTTGAAAACTTCCCTAACATGGGAAAGGAAATAGCCACCCCAGTCCAGGAAGCGCCGCGAATCCCATACAGGATAAACCAAAGGAGAAACATGCTGCGCCACATACTAATAAATTGGCAAAAATTAAAGACAAAGAAAAATTATTGAAAGCAGCAAGGGAAAAACGACAAATAACATGCAAGGGAACTCCAATAAGGTTAACAGCGATTTCTCAGCAGAAACTCTACAAGCCAGAATGGAGTGGCATGAAATACTTAAAGTGATGAAAGGGAAGAACCTACAACCAAGATTACTTTACCCGGCAAGGATCTCATTCAGATTCGATGGAGAAATCAAAAGCTTTAAAGACAAGGAAGACCTAAGAGAATTCAGCACCACCAAACCAGCTCTACAACAAATGCTAAAGGAACTTCTCTAAGTGGGAAGCACAAGAGAAGAAAAGGACCTACAAAAACAACCCCAAAACCATTAAGAAAATGGTCATAGGAACATACATATTGATAATTATCTTAAACGTGAATGGATTAAATGCTCCAACTAAAAGATACAGGCTTGCTGAATGGATACAAAAACAAGACCCATATATATGCTGTCTACAAGAGACCCACTTCAGACCTAGGGACACATACAGATGGAAAGTGAGGGGATCGAAAAAGATATTCCATGCAAATGGAAATCAAAAGAAAGCTGGAGTAGCAACACTCATATCAGATAAAATAGACTTTAAAACAAAGACTGTTACAGAGACAGGGAGTGACACTACATAATGATCAAGGGGTCAATCCAAGAAGAATATATAACAATTATAAATATATATGCACCCAACATAGGAGCAACTCAACACATAAGGCAAATGCTAATAGCTATAAAAGAGGAAAGCAACAGTAAGACAATAATAGTGGGGGACTTTAAAACCTCACTTACACCAAAGGACAGATCATCTGAAATGAAAATAAGTAAGGAAACAGAAGCTTTAAATGACACTATAGACCAGACAGATTTAATTGATATTCATAGGACATTCAATCTGAAAACAGCAGATTACACTTGCTTCTCAAGTGCGCACGAAACATTCTCAAGTATAGATCACATCTTGGGTCACAAATCAAGGCTCAGTAAATTTAAGAAAATTGAAATCATATCAAGCATCTTTTCTGACCACAACATTATGAGATTAGAAATGAGTTACAGGGAAAAATACGTAAAAAACAGAAGCACATGGAGGCTAAACAATACGTTACTAAATAACCAAGAGATCACTGAAGAAATCAAAGAGGAAATCAAAAAATACCTAGAGACAAATGACAATGAAAACACGATGATCCCAAACCTAAGGGATGCAGCAAAAGCAGTTCTAAGAGGGAAGTTTATAGCAATACAAGCCTACCTAAAGAAACAACAAACATCTCAAATAAACAATCTCATCTTACACCTAAAGGAACTAGAGAAAAAAGAACAAACAAAACCCAAAGTTAGAAGTGAAAAAGGAGAAGTTATAACAGACACCGCAGAAATACAAAGTATCCTAAGAGACTACTACAAGCAACTCTATGCCAATAAAAGGGACAACCTGGAAGAAATGGACAAACTCTTACAAAGATATAACCTTCCAAGACTGAACCAGGAAGAGATAGAAAATATGAACAAACCAATCACAAGTAATGAAATTGAAACTGTGATTAAAAATCTCCCAACAAACAAAAGTCCAGGACCAAATGGCTTCACAGGTGAATTCTAACAAACATTTAGAGAAGAGCTAACACCCATCCTTCTCAAACTCTTCCAAAAAATTGCAGAGAAAGGAACACTCCCAAACTCATTCTATTAGGCCAACATCACCTTGATACTACAGACAAAGACACTACAAGAAAAGAAAATTACATACCAATATCACTGATGAATCTAGATGCAAAAATCCTCAACAAAATACTAGCAAACAGAATCCAACAACAAATCAACAGGATAATACACCATGATCAAGTGGGATTTATCCCAGGGATGCAAGGATTCTTCAGTATATGATAATCAATGTGATACACCATATTAACAAATTGAAGAATAAAAACCATATGATCATCTCAATAGATGCAGAAAAATCTTTTGACAAAATTCAACACCCATTTATGATAAAAACTCTTCAGAAAGTGGGCACAGAGGGAACCTACCTCAACATAATAAAGGCCATATATGACAAACCCACAGCAAACATAGTTTGGAAGTCCTAGCCACAGCAATCAGAGAAGGAAAAGTAATAAAAGGAATACAAATTGGAAAAGAAGAAGTAAAACTGTCACTGTTTGCAGATGACATGATACTATACATAGAGAATCCTAAAGGTGCCACCAGAAAACTACTAATCAATGAATTTGGTAAAGTTGCAGAATAGAAAATTAGTGCACAGAAATGTCTTGCATTCCTATACACTAATGATGAAAAATCTGAAAGAGAAATTAAGGAAACACTCCCATTTACCATTGCAACAAAAACAATAAAATACTTAGGAATAAACCTACCTAGGGAGAGAAAAACCTGTATGCAGAAAACGATAAGATACTGATGAAAGAAATTAAAGATGATACCAACAGATGGAGAGATATACCATGTTCTTGGATTGGAAGAATCAGTATTGTGAAAATGACTCTACTACCCAAAGCAATCTACAGATTCAGTGCAATCCTTATCAAATTACCAATGGCATTTTTTTATGGACTAGAACAAATAATCTTAAAATTTGTATGGAGACACAAAAGACCCCGAATAGCCAAAGCAGTGTTGAGGGAAAAAAACGGAGCTGGAGGAACCATACTCCCTGACTTCAGACTATACTACAAAGCTACAGTAATCAAGACACTATGGTACTGGCACAAAAACAGAACATAGATCAATGGAACAAGACAGAAAGCTCAGAGATAAACCCACACACCTATTTTCAACTAATCTATGACCAAGGAGGCAAGGATATACAATGCAGAAAAGACAGTCTCTTCAATAAGTGGTGTTGGGAAAACTGGACAGCTCTATGTAAAAGAATGAAATTAGAACACTCCCTAACACCATACACAAAAATAAACTCAAAATGGATTAGAGACCTAAATGTAAGACCGGACACTATAAAACTCTTAGAGGAAAACATAGGAAGAACACTCTTTGACATAAATCACAGCAAGATCTTTTTTGACCTACCTGCTAGAGTAATGGAAATAAAACAAAAATAAACAAATAGGACCTAGTGAAACTTCAAAGCTTTTGCACAGCAAAGGAAACCATAAACAAAATGAAAATATAACCCTTAGAATGGGAAAAAATATTTGGAAACAAATCAACAGACAAAGGATTAATCTCCAAAATATATAAATAGCTCATGAAGCTCAATATTAAAGAAACAAACAAACCAATCCAAAAATTGTCAGGAGACCTAAATAGACATTTCTCCAAAGAAGACATACAGATGGCCAAGAGGCACATGAAAAGCTGCTCAACATCACTAATTATTAGAGAAATGCAAATCAAAACTACAATGAGGTATCACCTCACATCAGTTAGAATGGGCATCATCAGAAAATCTACGAACAACAAATGCTGGAGAGGGTGTGGAGAAAAGGGAACCCTCTTGCACTGTTGGTGGTAATGTAAATTGATACAGCCACTATGGAGAACAGTATGGAGGTTCCTTAAAAAGCTAAAAATAGAATTACCATATGATCCAGCAATCCCACTACTGGGCATATACCCAGAGAAAGCCATAATTCAAAAAGACACATGCACCCCAATGTTCATTGCAGCACTATTTACAATAGTCAGGTCATGGAAGCAACCGAAATGCCCATTGACAGATGAATGGATAAAGAAGATGTTTTGCATATATACAATGGAATATTACTCAGCCATAAACAGAAACAAAATTGGGTAATTTGTAGAGACGTGGATGGACATAGAGACTGTTATACAGAGTGAAGTAAGTCAGAAAGAGTAAAACAAATATCGTATATTAACGCATGTATGTGGAACCTATAAGAATGGTACAGATGAACCAGTTTGCAGGGCAGAAGTTGAGACACAGACGTAGAGAACAAATGTATGAACACCAATGGAGGAAAGCCGTGGGGAGGTGGGGATGGTGGTGTGCTGAATTGCACAATTGGGATTGACATGTATACACTAATGTGTATGAAATTGATGACTAATTAGAACCTGCTGTATAAAAAATAAATAAAATTAAATTAAAAAATTAAAAAAACAAAACAGGTAGAAAACTTGAATAGATCAACAATCAAGGACTAAATGGATGAGTTATTAAAGAATTACCTGGAAAAATGTTTAAATGGTTTAAAGCTTTGAGGAGACAAATAAATCTTTTTAAACATACCTTTATTACAGAAACTGTATAAAAGCTTAGAAAAATATGACAAGATATCCAAATCATTTTATAAAGATAGCATATGCTTATTCACATCTCTGACAAACATAATACACACTTAGAAAAAAAAAACACTTTTAAAATGGACTAAAATACAAACTAGCAGATTGAATTTAAAAGCATGTCTGTAAATCATCTACTGTCTGTAGCATTTATCTCAAGAATGTAAGATGATTTAGTAGCAGGGCATTTATAAGTAAATTCTTCATATTAATAGTTGAAAGAATGCAGTATGTGATAATCTCAATCAATGAAGAGACAGTATTGGTAAAAATTAATATCCAACACTTAAAAAAAAGAGGATGTCAGGAAACTTCCTATTAGCAATTAAAAATACCTACCTTAAACCAACAACAAATATCATTCTTTAACTGGGTGATTTATTTAAAAATATTTATTGAGAGGGTACTATGTACCAGGTGCTTTTCAAGCCATGGAGGATACACTAGTGAAAAATATAAACAAAAACTCTGCCCTCCTGGAACCTAAATTGGAATGAACTGATGTTTAATACAGAAGGCAAATAAGTAACTTATTTAGCATGCTGATATTTATAAGTGCTAAGTGAGAAAGTAAAGCATGAAAGAGGAATAAGGAACGTCTGAAATGGGAGGCACAGCAATTTTTGGTTGGTGGCCAGGGAAGGCCTTACTGCAAATTGCCATTAGAGAAAGAACGTGAAGAAGGTGAGGGAGTGGGCCATGTGGGCATCTGGGAAAAACTCATCTGAGACAGAGGGAATGTAATTATGTGATGGATGGAGCTGAGCAACCTGGGGTGGGAGCAGTATAAGTGAGGTCAGAGAGATAACAGGGAAGGCAGGGAGATGGTGGTAGGGTATCAGATCATGGATGGACTTGTAAGCCATTGGAATGGTTTTAACTCCTACTTTCAGTTAAATGGGCCACTGGGGGACGCTGAGATAGGATCACTCCCAACCGCTGTGTTGAGATTAGGCTAAAGGGGATGTGGGCAAAAACAGGGAAACTAGAAGGAACTTTTGCAACCATCCAATCTGTGATAGGGACTTGGACCAGGCTGGTAGCAATGGCGATGCTTAGAAACCATTAGATTCTGGATATACGTTGAAGGTAAGACCAACAAAAATTTCTGGAGGATGAGGTTGGGGATAGGAAAAGAGGGGTCAAAGAAGATTCTCAACTAAAAGGACGGAATTGCTATTTCCTGAGATGGGGAAGGCTATGGGTGGAGCTTGGTTAGGGAAAATATCTGCAACTCCATTTTGGAACCATTAGGCTTGCTATGGTTGTTAGACTTCATGTGGGGATGTTTTGTGGTCAGTTGGTTACACAAGTATGGGTTTCAGAGGAGAGGTCTGGGCTGGATATAGAGGTTTGTGAACTGTCAGCATATTGGTGTCACAAACTATGAAATGATACAGTCAAGGCAGGATGAAACTTTAGAGAAATTCCCACTAAAATCAGAGACAAAAATGTGTGCCCTCTCAACATTATTAGTCAGATTCTGAAAGAAGACTTGAAAGATACTAAAGCTATAATTATTGGTTAGCAATCCAAAATTTTAAACAATATTAGTTTGTTCTGTGACAGCCTATACTCTCAGTTTTTCTTTTACCTCTGTGTATCTTTCCTATCTCCTTTAAGGCTCATCTCATTGATGGACTGAATGTGTATGATGAATAACCTTTCAATTTTCTTTGTTCTCAGGATAAATGTACAGAAGGGTGGCTTCGAGGCAGTGGAATAGTCACTACTGTTTCCAAACAAGGGAATATGGGATTTAACATCAGACACTTCCAAGTCCAAAGTCTAGCTCTGCAATTTCTGAGTTTTGACTTTAATTATTCTCTCAGCCCATTTTCCTGATCTGAACTATGATACATCTGTCGTGACAGTAATGCTATCTACCTCTCAGGGGAGTTTTGAAGATTAAATGAGACAGTATACGTACAGTAAATAGGTAGATGCTTGGTAACTAATAAAAGATCTATAAATGTTTATTAAGTAAATATAAAAATGAATAAACTGTCTTAGGGCTTGAAGGATATAATCCTATTGATATATACTGATGTCTTCTCAGGATGACAACAGAGTATATTACTTAAAATAAGATGTAATGTGGAAAATCTCCAGGCTGCACTCTCTGCCTGAAGTAGATCCTCTTGTTCTTTCCCCCAAAGCAGTTTCCTGCTTTCTTTGAAATTCAGAGATTGCATCCTTAGAGGGCTTCCCAGACATCCTGCTGTGCTGGGATAGACAGTCCAAACTCTGAGAACAAAAGAAGGAATGTCTGCAGGAAAGGAGCTATGGAGCCTGCTGCCCAAGGGAAATCTTCCCCTTTTCTTGGCATTTTATGGCTAACAATGCCTGTGAGTCTCATTTCAGATTGTGAGTCTCCTGAGTAGACATAATGTTTCCTGGAGCCTTTCAGGGTTGAAATTAGGCTGTCAGCACCACATGGCTTATACACGATTTTGTGGTTTATAACACAAAGACATAATCAGAAATGGAACAATTTGAGTCTTCTTGGAGGGCTCTTTGCCCAGGATCCTTCAGTGTCCAAGATGAAGGGTGGCAGCAAAATCCCACTGATAATGAAGATTGTACATTCATTTTATTCATTTAACAAACACTTACTGGGGGGACAGAGGAAGATGGCGGAAGAGTAAGACGCGGAGATCACCTTCGTCCCCACAGATACATCAGAAATTCATCTACACGTGGAACAACTCCTACAGAACACCTACTGAATGCTGACAGAAGACCTCAGACCCCCCAAAAAGCAAGAAACTCCCCACATACCAGGGTAGGGCAAAAGAAAAAAGAATAAACAGAGACAAAAGGATAGGGACGGGACCTGCACCAGTGGGAGGGAGCCGTGAAGGAGGAAAGGTTTCCACACACTACAAGCCCCTTCGCGGGCAGAGACTGCGGGTGGCGGAGGGGGAAAGCTTCGGAGTAGCGGAGGAGAGCACAGCAACAGGGGTGTGGAGGGCAAAGCGGAGAGATTCCCGCACAGAGGATCGGTGCCCTCAGGCACACACCAGCCCGAGAGGCTTGTCTGCTCGGCCGCCGGGGCGGGCGGGGCTGGGAGCTGAGGCTCGGGTATCGGGTTTCAGTGGGAGCGCAGGGAGAGAACTGGGGCTGGCGGCAGGAAGAGAGCCTGAAGGGGTTAGAGCACCACGGCTAGCCCGGAGGGAGTCCGGGGAAAAAGTCTGGAGCTGCCGAAGAGGCAAGAGACTTTTTCTTCCCTTTTGTTTCCTGGTGCGCGAGGAGAGGGCATTAAGAGCGCTGCTTAAAGAAGCTCCAGAGACGGGCGCGAGCCGCGGCTAAAGGCGCGGACCCCGGAGATGGGCGTGAGACGCCGGGGCTGCTGCTGCCGCCGCTACAAGGCCTGTGTGTGAGCGCAGGTCACTGTCCACCCCCACCTTCCGGGGAGCCTGTGCAGCCCGCCACTGCCGGGGTCCCGGGATCCAGGGACGGCTTCCCCGGGAAAGCGCACGGAGCGCCTCGGGCTGGTGCAACGTCACGCTGGCCTCTGCCGCCGCAGGCCCGCCCCGCACGGCGTGCCCCTACCTCCCCTCGGCATGAGTGAGCCAGAGCCCCCGAATCAGCGGCTCCTTTAAACCCGTCCTGTCTGAGCGAAGAACGGACGCCCTCCGGCGACCTACGCGCAGAGGCGGGTCCAGGTCCAAGGCTGAGAACCGGGAGCTGTGAGAGCAGAGAAGAGACAGGGAAATCTCTCTTTGCAGCCTCGGAGGCAGCGGATTAAAGCTCCACGGTCCGCTTGATGTGCCCTGCGTCTGTGGAGTGCATGAATGGACAGCGAATCATCCCAAATTGAGGAGGTGGATTTTGAGGACGAGATTTAAGACTTTTGTCCCCTTTTCCTCTTTTTACAACGAATTATCCCAAATTAAGGAGGTGGACTTTGAGAGAAAGATTTCAGACTTTTTGCCCTTTTCCTCTTTTTACAATGAAATATCCCAAATTGAGGAGGTGGACTTTGAGAGCAAGTTTTTCGATTTTTTTCCCCGTTCTCTTTCTGTGAAAGTGTATGTGTATGCTTCTGTGTGAGGTTTTCTCTGTATAACTTTGCTTCCACCATAGGTCCCAGGGTTCTATCCATCCGTTTTTTTTTTTTATAATAACTTTTTTATTTTTAATAACGCTACTATATTTTATACTTTATTCTATTTTACTTTATCTTCCCTCTTTCTTTTTTCCTACCTTCCCTTCCTCCCTCCCTCCCTCCGCCCTTTTCTTTCTTGCTTTCTTTCCTTCCTCCCTCCATCCCTCCCTCCTGTCTGTCTTTCTTTTTCTCTTTCTTTCCTTCCTCCCTCCCTCCCTCCTTTCTTTTTCTTTCTTTCCTTCCTCCCTCCCTTCTTTCTTCCTTTCACTCTTTTTCTTTCCTTCCTCCCTCCCTCCCTCCTTTCTTTCTTTCCTTCCTTGCTCCCTCCCTCCCTCCTTTCTTTTTTTCTTTCTTTCTTCCTTCCTTTCTTTCCTTCTTCCTTTCTTTCTCTCTTTCTTTCTTCTACTAATTGTTTCTCTCTACTTTTTCTCCCTTTTATTCTGAGCCGGGTAGATGAAAGGCTCTTGGTGCTGCAGCCAGGAGTCAGTGCTGTGCCTCTGAAGTGGGAGAGCCAACTTCAAGACACGGGTCCACAAGAGACCTCCCAGCTCCACAAAATATCAAGCGGCGAAAATCTCCCAGAGATCTCCATCTCAACACCAGCACCCAGCTTCACTCAACGACCAGCAAGCTACAGTGCTGGTCACCCTATGCCAAGCAACTAGCAAGACAGGAACACAACCCCACCCATTAGCAGAGAGGCTGCCTAAAAACATAATAAGGCCACAGGCACCCCAAAACACACCACCAGACGTGGACCTGCCCACCAGAAAGACAAGATCGAGCCTCAACCACCAGAACACAGGAACTAGTCCCCCCCACCAGGAAGCCTATACAACCTACTGAAACAACCTTAGCCACTGGGGACAGACACCAAAAACAATGGGAACTACGAATCTAAAGCCTGCAAAAAGGAGACCCCAAACACAGTAAGATAAGCAAAATGAGAAGACAGAAAAACACACAGCAGGAGAAGGAGCAAGATAAAAACCTACCAGACTTATTAACAAATGAAGAGGTAATAGGCAGTCTACCTGAAAAAGAATTCAGAATAATGATAGTAAAGATGATCCAAGATTCTATTTCCAAGATCCAAAATCTTGGAAATAGAATAGACAAAATGCAAGAAACAGTTAACAAGTACCTAGAAGAACTAAAGATGAATCAAGCATCGATTAAAAACACAATAAATGAAATGAAAAATACTCTAGATGGGATCAATAGCAGAATAACTGAGGCAGAAGAACGGATAAGTGAGGTGGAAGATAAAATAGTGGAAATAACTGCTGCAGAGCAAAATAAAGAAAAAAGAATGAAAAGAACAGAGGACAGTCTCAGAGACCTCTGGGACAACATTAAACGCACCAACATTCGAATTATAGGGGTTCCAGAAGAAGAAGAGAAAAAGAAAGGGACTGAGAAAATATTTGAAGAGATTATAGTTGAAAACTTCCCTAATATAGGAAAGGAAATAGTTAATCAAGTCCAGGAGGCACAGAGAGTCCCACACAGAATAAATCCAAGGAGAAATACGCCAAGACACATATTAATCAAACTGTCAAAAATTAAACACAAAGAAATCATATTAAAAGCAGCAAGGCAAAAACAACAAATAACACACAAGGGAATCCCCATCAGGATAACAGCTGATCTCTCAGCAGAAACTCTACTAGCCAGAAGGGAGTGGCAGGACATAATTAAAGTGATGAAGGAGAAAACACTGCAACCAAGATTACTCTACCCAGCAAGGATCTCATTCAGATTTGATGGAGAAATTAAAACGTTTACAGACAAGCAAAAGCTGAGAGAGTTCAGCACCACCAAACCAGCTTTACAACAAATGCTAAAGGAACTTCTCTAGGCAAGAAACACAACAGAAGGAAAATACCTATAATAACGAACCCAGAGCGATTAAGGAAATGGGAATAGGAACATACATATCAATAATTACCTTAAATGTAAATGGACTAAATGCTCCCACCAAAAGACACAGATTGGCTGAATGGATACAAAAACAAGACCCATATATATGCTGTCTACAAGAGACCCACTTCAGACCTAGAGACACATACAGATTGAAAGTCAGGGGATGGAAACAGATATTCCATGCAAATGGAAATCAAAAGAAAGCTGTGGTAGCAATTCTTATATCAGACAAAATAGACTTAAAATAAAGACTATTAGAAGACACAAAGAAGGACACTACATAATCAAGGGATCGATCCAAGAAGAAGATATAACAATTGTAAATATTTATGCACCCAACATAGGAGCACCTCAATACATAAGGCAAATACTAACAGCCATAAAAGGGGAAATCGACAGTAACACACTCATAGTAGGGGACTTTAACACCCCACTTTCACCAATGGACAGATCATCCAAAATGAAAATAAATAAGGAAACAGAAGCTTTAAATGATACATTAAACAAGATGGACTTAATTGATATTTATAGGACATTCCATCCAAAAACAACAGAATACACATTTTTCTCAAGTGCTCATGGATAATTCTCCAGGATAGATCATATCTTGGGTCACAAATCAAGCCTTGGTAAATTTAAGAAAATTGAAATTGTATCAAGTATCTTTTCCGACCACAATGCTATGAGACTAGACATCAATTACTAGAAAAGATCTGTAAAAAATACAAACACATGGAGGCTAAACAATACACTACTCAATAACGAAGTGATCACTGAAGAAATCAAAGAGGAAATAAAAAAATACCTAGAAACAAATGACAATGGAGACACGACGACCCAAAACCTATGGGACACAGCAAAAGCAGTTCTAAGGGGGAAGTTTATAGCAATACAATCCCACCTTAAGAAACAGGAAACATCTCAAGTAAACAACGTGACCCTGCACCTAAAGCAATTAGAGAAAGAAGAACAAAAAACCCCCAAAGTTAGCAGAAGGAAAGAAATCATAAAGATCAGATCAGAAATAAATGAAAAAGAAATGAAGGAAATGATAGCAAAGATCAATAACACAAAAAGCTGGTTCTTTGAGAAGATAAACAAAATTGATAAACCATTAGCCAGACTCAACAAGAAGAAAAGGGAGAAGACTCAAATCAATAGAATTAGAAATGAAAAAGGAGAAGTAACAATTGACACTGAAGAAATACAAAGGATCATGAGAGATTATTACAAGAAACTCTATGCCAATAAAATGGACCACCTGGAAGAAATGGACAAATTCTTAGAAATGCACAACCTGCGAAGACTGACTCAGGAAGAAATAGAAAATATGAATAGACCAATCACAAGCACTGAAATTGAAACTGTGATTAAAAATCTTCCAACAAACAAAAGCCCAGGACCAGATGGCTTCACAGGCGAATTCTATCAAACATTTAGAGAAGAGCTAACACCTATCCTTCTCAAACTCTTCCAAAATATAGCAGAGGGAGGAGCACTCCCAAACTCATTCTACGAGGCCACCATCACCTTGATACCAAAACCAGGCAAGGATGTCACAAAGAAAGAAAACTACAGGCCAATATCACTGATGAACATAGATGCAAAAATCCCCAACAAAATACTAGCAAACAGAATCCAACAACACATTAAAAGGATCATAGACTATGATCAAGTGGGGTTTATTCCAGGAATGCAAGGATTCTTCAATATACGCAAATCAATCAATGTGATACACCATATTAACAAACTGAAGAAGAAAAACCATATGGTCATCTCAATAGATGCAGAGAAAGCTTTTGACAAAATTCAACACCCATTTATGATAAAAACCCTGCAGAAAGTAGGCATAGAGGGAACTTTCCTCAACATAATAAAGGCCATATATGACAAACCCACAGCCAACATTGTCCTCAATGGTGAAAAACTGAAACCATTTCCACTAAGATCAGGAACAAGACAAGGCTGCCCACTCTCACCACTCTTATTCAACATAGTTTTGGAAGTTTTAGCCACAGCAATCAGAGAAGAAAAGGAAATAAAAGGAATCCAAATTGGAAAAGAAGAAGTAAAGCTGTCACTGTTTGCAGATGACATTATACTATACATAGAGAATCCTAAGGATGCTACCAGAAAACTACTAGAGCTAATCAATGAATTTGGTAGAATAGCAGGATACAGAATTAATGCACAGAAATCTCTGGCATTCCTGTACACTAATGATGAAAAATCTGAAAGTGAAATCAAGAAAACACTCCCATTTACCAGTGCAACAAAAAGAATAAAATATCTAGGAATAAACCTACCTAAGGAGACAAAAGACCTGTATGCAGAAAATTATAAGACACTGATGAAAGAAATTAAAGATGATACAAACAGATGGAGATATATACCATGCTCCTGGATTGGAAGAATAAGTATTGTGAAAATGACTCTACTACCCAAAGAAACCTACAGATTCAATGCAATCCCTATCAAACTACCACTGGCATTTTTCACAGAACTAGAACAAAGAATTACAAAATTTGTTTGGAAAAACAAAAGACCCCGAATAGCCAAAGCAATCTTGAGAAGGAAAAACGGAGCTGGAGGAATCAGGCTCCCTGACTTCAGACTATACTACAAAGCTACAGTAATCAAGACAGTGTGGTACTGGCACAAAAACAGAAAGATAGATCAATGGAACAGGATAGAAAGCCCAGAGATAAACCCACACACATATGGTCAACTTATCTTTGATAAAGGAGGTAGGAATGTACAGTGGAGAAAGGACAGCCTCTTCAATAAGTGGTGCTGGGAAAACTGGACAGGGACATGTAAAAGTATGAGATTAGATCATTCCCTAACACCATACACAAAAATAAGCTCAAAATGGATTAAAGACCTAAATGTAAGGCCAGAAACTATCATACTCTTAGAGGAAAACATAGGCAGAACAGTCTATGACATAAATCATAGCAAGATCCTTTTGGACCCACCCCCTAGAGAAATGGAAATAAAAACAAAGATAAACAAATGGGACCTAATGAAACTTCAAAGCTTTTGCACAGCAAAGGAAACCATAAACAAGACCAAAAGACAACCCTCAGAATGGGAGAAAATATTTGCAGATGAAGCAACTGACAAAGTTTTAATCTCCAAAATTTATAAACAGCTCATGCAGCTCAATAACAAAAAAACAAACAACCCAATCCAAAAATGGGCAGAAGACTTAAATAGGCATTTCTCCAAAGAAGATATACAGAGTGTCAACAAACACATGAAAGAATGCTCAACATCATTAATCATTAGAGAAATGCAAATCAAAACTACAATGAGATATCATCTCACACCAGTCAGAATGGCCATCGTCAAGAAATCTAGAAACAATAAATGCTGGAGGGGGTGTGGAGAAAAGGGAACACTCTTGCACTGCTGGTGGGAATGTGAATTGGTACAGCCACTATGGAGAACAGTATGGAGGTTCCTTAAAAAACTACAAATAGAACTACCATATGACCCAGCAATCCCACTACTAGGCATATACCCTGAGAAAACCATAATTCAAAAAGAGACATGTACCAAAATGTTCATTGCAGCTCTATTCACAATAGCCCGGAGATGGAAACAACCTAAGTGTCCATCATCGGATGAATGGATAAAGAAGATGTGGCACATATATACAATGGAATATTACTCAGCCATAAAAAGAAACAAAACTGAGCTATTTGTAATGAGGTGGATAGACCTAGAGTCTGTCATACAGAGTGAAGTAAGTCAGAAAGAGAAAGACAAATACCGTATGCTAACACATATATATGGAATTTAAGAAAAAAAAATGTCATGAAGAACCTAGGGGTAAAACAGGAATAAAGACACAGACCTACTTGAGAATGCACTTGAGGATATGGGGTGGGGGAAGGGTAAGCTGTGACAAAGCGAAAGAGAGGCATGGACATACATACAGTACCAAACGTAAGGTAGATAGATAGTGGGAAGCAGCCGCAGAGCACAGGGAGATCAGCTCGGTGCTTTGTGACCGCCTGGAGGGGTGGGATAGGGAGGGTGGGAGGGAGGGAGATGCAAGAGGGAAGGGATGTGGGAACAGATGTATATGTATGACTGATTCACTTTGTTATAAAGCAGAAGCTAATAAAAAAATAATAAAAAGATAAAAGAATTAAAAAAAAAAAAGAAATAGCCAGGTGGTTTTCTGAAGTGGTTGTACCATTTTGCACTCCCAATAACTATGTATGAGATTTCCTATTGCTTCACATCTTACTCAACCTTTAAAGTTGCCGGTATTTAAAATTTTAGCTATCCTAGTTAGTGACTATGCAGAGGTATCTCATTGTAGTTTTGATTTTCATTTGTCTGATGACAAATGATGTTGAGGACTTTTTTGTGTTCTCAAAGGTCATTGGTATGTCTTTGTGAAATGTCTGTTTAAGTCTTTTGACAATAAAGTAATTTAAATATTTTTGTGTTTGAGTTGTAGGAGCTTGTTATATATTCTGAGTACAAATCCTTTGTCAGGTATATGTTTTGCAAATGTTTTCTCCCAGTCTGTGACTTGCTTCTTCGAGTGTCATGATGGTGTCTTCTGATAAGCAGAAGTTTTAATTTTGATGGACTCTAATTTGTCAAATTTTTCTTTTATTGTTTTTGCTTTCTGAGACCTAAGAAATTTTTGCTTACCCCAAGTTCAGGAAGATATTCTCCTTTTTTCTTTAGAGGCTTTATAGATTTAACTTCTATGTGTAGGTCTATAATTCATCTTAAATTAGTTTTTATGTACGGTAGAAGGTAGGGGTTGTGGGTTTTGTTTGTTTTTATTCTTTAAAATATGGACAAATATAGTTCTAGCATCATTTGTCAAAAATACTTTGTGTTTCCCAGTTGATTTGGTGCTTTTTTTTTTTTTTTTTTTTTGCGGTATGTGGGCCTCTCACTGTTGTGGCCTCCCCCGTTGCGGAGCACAGGCTCCGGACGCGCAGGCTCCGGACGCGCAGGCTCAGCGGCCATGGCTCACGGGCCCAGCCGCTCCGCGGCATATGGGATCCTCCCAGACCGGGGCACGAACCCGTATCCCCTGCACCGGCAGGCGGACTCTCAACCACCTGCGCCACCAGGGAGGCCCCTGTTTTTGTTTTTTTTAAAAAAGAAAGAAAACCTTAAAAAAACCCACAAAAAAACAAACAAATAAACCAAACACTTACTAAGCACCATCTGTTCCAGTGCAGGTTACCAAACTATTACTATCAACACATGCTACTTCGTCAAGGGTCTTAGAAGACAGATTTTCCTTTGACGTATCCAACCCAGCCTCATGGCTCGGGATAACAGAGGTGTTTGCTGTTCTCGAACACTGCTGCCCTATTTCTACCAGAGAGCTGACAGTGATGCAGCCAGGCCCTGCTTATGACCTGCCCCACGTGCTCCTGCTGCAACTCTAAGTGGAGACTCTAGCATGTTTACCAGTACATAGTATATCTGTTATCCAGCCCAAATAACAAACTATGTAGTGGTGTCTCCAAGTTTTAGTACTCAATTCATGTGCTAATACTAGTGACTTGAGTCTGGAGCAGTGATGAATTTGCTAAAGAAAAATGGACATTTGGCTCCATATGTGCCTGTGTGTTGTATGATTGCATAATTTTGTTTGCTTCTTTTAAAATTTTTACGTATGAATGTCTCAGAAATCCCAACTAGATTGATGTTTACGAACCTGGATCATATTATAACCTCAACATTTTTGGTGCCGCTTACAGTTACCTACTGTGTTTGGAGTACATTCAGCTGCATGATTCATACATGGTAGGCACAGAAGTATCCGTTTAGTGAATAGATCAAAGATAGATTAAATTTAAAAAAGAAAAAGGAAAGAGAGAGTAGGGAATAAGATGGATATACAGTGGATGTGTAGATAAGATGGTAGCAAGTGAAGGCAGGAGCTCTCAACTAGAGGGTGGATGTCGTGGAAGGAGAGAAATCTTCCTAGTGTTTCTAAGCCATATCTCAGATTGCTAAGGTTGGGAAACTCAGATTTACAGAAGAAAAGTATATTCTTAAGGAACCGGGATTCTCACACACCAATCATTTCCATTCAAAGTCTAAGATTCTTAGATCTTAAGAGGCCATGTAACATAATTTTAAGATGAAAACTTTCAATAGGCCATTGCCTGCTCCTATTAATGGACCAAATGCAGAGTTGTGAGTAGCTGCAGGGAACTTGTAGGTCTACAGCTCCTGGTACATAATTGCTGGTCAGTAAGTTCTTCTTTAATGGATGGACCAAGGATTCTGAAGGGGTGAAGTGGATATGAAAGTACTCTGAAAGCAACTTTCAGTATTACCTTGAATCAGTTGACTTGGGCAATTACCAGTACTTAATAATAGTCCACTACTATTGCTGAGCACAACCGCTATGTGCAAAACACTATTTATCACATAATTTTCCCATTTAAATGCTACAACAACCTGATAAGTTAGACAGTTTTTAGATGAGGCTTAGTAAGTTAAGTGGTTAAGGTTACATACTTGGTAAATTGTAGAGCTAAGATTCTTCCTTCTATACTGTGCTCTTACTATATTTACTTAGTTTGGAAATCACATTGGGCTGCCTCTGTGCCTGTTAATCAGACTGGACTGTGGGTTCGAGGCAGATAAGAAGAAATTTCTATGCACAATCCATTGCCATTGTGTTGCATTAAACTAGCAACCACTAATATACTAGGCAGCACTAAGCACTTAACATGGATTAATGCATTTTATCTTTGTGAGATAAGTGCTGCTGATACCTGCATTAGAAACAAACAAACAGACAAACAAACCCACAATCAACACTCAGAGGGAAGCAAAATTTGATTCTTAATCATAACCAGTAAGTGACATAACCTGTTGGGAGACAATTCTCCAAGAGCCTTCCATGTGTCCATTCATCTTATGAGCAGAGGCACAGATTGCCTTTGTTCTGGACTATCTTTTCAAGGATATCTGTATGGGGAAGAGTCTTGGAAGATAAGGATAGTGTTCCCCTTTGGAGCAAAGGTTAGGCAGGCTTAATATCTAAGCAGGCTTACTGCTCATTATAAAAAATTTGGGTTCCCAAAGCCCAGAGTCCCTCTCCTGTAACACAACCCACTGTGTGTACAGGTGTCAACTGAGCCTCTTTTCATCATCCCATGGGAATTGAGACTTGGAGAACTGACAAAAATGCTGATACTCTGTTCACTGCTGCTGTTGTGAGTAGTAGACTGGCCTTTGTCTCTGATGCAGGAGTCTTATGATTTATACCATCATCCATGAAACTGTGACAAACTTACTAGCTTGCAAATAGAGCACAAATCTCGGAACCTTCACAGCTATATCAAATAGAACCTAGATTCAAATTCAGTTCAGTCTGACTCTAAAACCCATGGTCTTTACCATGGCACTTTTGTGCTAGAAGTTGTGTGTTTAGAGGTAAAGTGATATAAGTCAACTAAAATTATCCTTTCTCCTTCCTCATCGGGCCATCTTTTCATTCAAACTATTTCCAGGGGATGGCAGCTTTGACTTTTAAAGCAAAGCCAGCTCTGTTTCTGTTGTCCTGTCCTCATGCCATTTTTAGAAGGTGCTTTGGACTCTGGCAGTGAATCTCCTTCAGTAACTAGGTGTGGGGTGTGGAGGAAGGAGTCTGGCTCCTTGGGGTCTGCTGGCTCTATGGGGATAAGATAGGGGACTTTACCTGGAGCCAAGGCAGGACAAATAACAAGCAACCTGACACCTTGCTGTTCATCTTACTTGTCCTCTCAACACAGGGGGGGAGGGAGAGGTCTAAATTACAGTCACTGGCTTCTTATTCCCAATAGTTTACAGTGTACTGGCCTACCTGAACTTGTCCTGTTAGCTGAATTTACCAATGATAGCCTGCATATGTATAGTTCTTCACAGTTTACAAATTACAAAAAGACAAATATTAGTTGTTTATTTGATCACAGTAATCATTTTGTAAGCCTCAGAGAGGTTAGGTGACTTGCCCAGAGTCACACAGTTCCAGAATTAGAGCTTGAATCCAGATCTACTGATTTCCTATTCAGTGTCTTCTCTGCAAAGGTTTCTCTCACTGAATTTTTTCAGTAAGAACTAGCCCTCATGCCCTTTGTAAGGATGTCCATGCTTTAACAAGAAATGAGCCCTCAGCTAACCTCAAATAAGCAACAAACAAGATAATTTCAGTCTATAGGTAAGTGATTGAAAAAAGGAGAACATGAAGGTGCAACTTGGAGGTCAGGGGGCACACAGTAAGCATTTGACATGTATTGACAGAGCCATAAATTAATGGAATTTCTCTATAGAATAATATATACCATCTCTGTCTCCCACCTTATTATTAGATAGGCACATATGTCATTAGAAATTTGATTCCTACCACATAGAAATGTTGTCAGATAATTTTCAGAGCAAAAGTATCTCCAGATGTGTCAGTGTCTTGAGAAGTTTTCTTTTCCTTTTTTTTCCCTTTCTAATTTCCTCAAAACTTTTATGTGAAAGTACTGTTTTAGTGGTTGAGGAAACTAGAATGATGAATAACAAGTAACCTCTTTCCTCGAATATTTTACATTCCTAAGGTAATTTCAGATATATATACAACCAGCTCCCACTCAAAAAAAAAAGCATGAAATAGTACTGTTGTAAAGAAAGGGTCAAATCACTGTATCTGAGCAGAGAACTGTTAAATAATGTACAGTTAGTGCTACTGGTGACGACTTTCTTAACAGATGCATTTGAACTGACTGAGTCTTACTGGATGAGTAGGATTCTGGTCGTTAGAGAGAGAGGACCATTCCTGGCAGAAGGCACAGCATGGACATAGGGAGGAAGATGAAAGCAAACATTAATTTGAGGAAAAGGCAGAATTACAGGGTTCGTGGAAAAATATAATGGACAGTGAAGACAGAGCTTTGAATGCCATTTAAGGACACAATGTACATTACTTTGTAGCCTTTGACGAGTCATTGAAGTTTTCTGGGGAGAGGTTTTATTTAATATCTCTCTACACTGTGACACTATGAATTACATGTATTGGCCTCATTTTGCAGAAGCATAAATGGAAACTTAGAAAACATAAGTAACCTTCCCCATGTCACCACACTGGTGACACAGCAAAGCTTCCAGCCCAAGTCTTCTTCCTTTTATACAGCAGCCACCCTGCGTGGAAAATGACCACGTTAGTAGTCTTTTCCACCACTATGAAGGAATAAAAACAGAGTGCTAAAGGTAAATGGCCTGGTATAATTGCAGTGGGGATAATTGGCAGGATTTTTTCATTATCTAATTCAAGGATTCTCAAATTTTAGGGTGCACACAAATGACTTGTGATCTGATTCAGTAGGTCTGGGAAATCACCTGAGATTCTGAATATCTAATAAGTTTCTGAGGGTGCTGATGCTTTTGATCCTTGAACCAAATTTTGCACAGCAAGGCTCCCTAATGTGCCCCTAGCCTCCTAGTCCTATATTGAAGGCACACATGCACTTCAAATTTAACATACCTTCCCCAAATGAGCTCGGTAACATTTTTTCCCTTTGTGTGTTACTCCACCTGGGTTATGTCTCTGGCTTGTGAAGCAGAATTGAATTTGCAAGAGCACCTAGTAGCGTCTGACCCATTTTAGGAGCACAAAAAGCTTGGCTACCCTGTTCTTATTGATGATCCCTCTTTTCCCCTATAATGTCTACTACCCACTCTCTTCTCTCCGTGACTCTTTCCAAATGAAAATATGAATTAAGTATTTTAGGAAGAAAGCCAGTGAAAAATTAGGATTTTCGGGCCTCCCTGGTGGCGCAGTGGTTGAGAGTCCGCCTGCCGATGCAGGGGACACGGGTTCGTGCCCCGATCCCGGAGGATCCCACATGCCGTGGAGCGGCTGGGCCCGCGAGCCATGGCCGCGGAGCCTGTGCTCCGCAACGGGAGAGGCCACAGCAGTGAGAGGCCCGCGTACAGCAAAAAAAAAAAAAAAAAAAAAAAAAAAAAAATTAGGATTTTCTTTTACTTCAAAGTTGAAATGTAAAGAGCTTTATGAATTACCATCTGTAAGCCAAGCTCAGGTGATGATTTGGAAGTTCAGAAATTAAGCTATGCTGCTTTAGGCAGTTTCTGCCTTGGAAGATCTGAGCCCTGCTTAAAGCAGCCCCAGCCTCTACAGGTTTCTCTCTGCTCTGTACCATCCCTATGAATTCTGATGAGCAGGGTTCTTGGCTGACAGTGCCAACAGCATCACAGCTCTCAGCCTTATTTGCTCTCTGCCATTAGCTTCCATTTCTTTTCCATTCCCCTGTCTTTTCTACTCCTCCTTCTCTCGGCACTTTGAAGCCTGTCTCATTATTCTTTGATCCCTAGTGTCCCTGACTTCTTTCTATCGTCTTTTTGTTGGTTGTCACAGGAATAGTATTGGCTGGGAGGGCTAAATTGTGAGGCTATAGGCAGACCTAGTCAGTGTTCACAGACCCATGGAATACTTGTTGCACCTGGAGAAAACTAAGTGATCCCCTGATCGATCCCTCTTAAGACAAAGAACAGAAAAACGCTGAGACTCAGAGAGAGACAGTGACTTTTCCAGAGAATCCATTTCCTGACCCAATTAGACACCGGAACCTTTTCCTACACATGTTCCTTTTTCCTCACAGATATACAGAAGGGAAAGAACCGACAGCTATAGAGCCCTTACTGTGTTCCAGATGTTGTACTAGGTAATTTACCTTTATAACTCACTTTAACCTCACAAAAGCTATGTAAGGTGGGAATTGCTTTCTCTGTGGTATAGATGAAGAAGCTAAGTTTCAGAGAGGGTAAGTAGATTTCTTAAGCCTGCTTAAGCTAACCAGTGGCAGAACTAAAATGAAAACCCAAGGCTTTCTAATAGCAAATCCATGGAAATGATAAAGATTAGAGTGGAGATTAATGAAGAAGAAAGTCAACAAACAGCAGAAAATATCAACAAAAGCAAAAGTTGGTCCATTTTTTAAAAATCAATAAAATTGATAAGCTTCAAGCCAGATGAATCTTGAAAAAAGTCAGAGAAAACACAAATTACCAACATCAGAAATGAAAGTATAGGCATCATTAGAAATGCTACATAAACAATGAATGCATAGTAAGAGACTAGCATAAATAGAATGAACAACTGTATGCCCATAAACCGGATAAATTAGATGCAATTGATAAATCCCTTGAGAGACACCAATTACCCAAGCTGACACAAAAATAAATTCTAAAATTGCCCTTTATTCATTAAATAAATTGATTTCAGTTAACAATCTTCCCACCAAGAAAACTCAAGGGCCAAATGCGTTCACTTGTGAATTTTATCAAACATATAAGGAAGAAATAATACCAATCTTATATGAACTCTTTTAGAAAATATAAGAGGCCTACACTAACCTGATGCCAAAACCGACAAAGATGAGAAGAACAGAAAACTATAGACTAATTTGCCTCATGAGCAGGGATGCGAAAATCCTCAAAAATACATTACCAAATAAAATATAGGAATATGTCAAAGTAATAATATATCAGGAACAAATGCAGTTTAACATTGGTTTAACATTTATAAATCATTGTCATTCAATACATTAAGAATAAAATTTGGGTTGGTTTAACATTCATAAATCATTGTCATTCATTACATTAAGAATAAAAGAGAAAATATTTTATGATCATTTCAGTAGATGAAAAAATTATTTAAAATATTCAATACCTAGTCATGATAAAAACTCAGCAAACTAGGAAATGAAGGAAGCTTCCTTAACCAGATAAAAGTCAGATATGCAAAACCTACAACTAACATATTACTTAGTGGTGAAATATGTAAGATTGTGAAAATGTAAGGATGTTTACTCTTATTACTACAACTCAGCATTTTCCTGAAGGTATTAGCCAGTAAAATAATTCACAGGAAAGAAATAGACATAAAGAGTAGAAAGGAAAAAAAAATTCAGACAACATGCTTGTTATGTTGAAATTCAAAGGAATTAAAAAAATAAGTACTAGAACTAATAAGTGAGTTTATCAAAGAAACAGTATACAAAAATCAGTTTTGTTCTACAAAGTAGCAACAATTAGAATATGATATTAAGTAAAAACAGTGCAGTTTGCTCTAGCATCAAAAATATGAAAGATATGCAAACACTCTACAATTAAAACTATAAAATGCTGCTGAAAAAAATAAGAAATCCCTTTATAAATGGAGAAATGTACCTTGTACTGGAATTGGGAGACTCAGTATTGTTAAGATGATGATTCTTCCTAAACTGATTTATAGATCCAGTGCAACCACAATAAAAGCCCGTTTGGTTTGGGGGTAGAAATTGCCAACCTGATTCTAAAATTTATATAAAAATGCAAACAATTCAAAATAGAAGAAACAATTCTGAAAAAGAAAAAGTTGAAGGACTTAATTTCACTGGTTTCAAGACTTTCTATAAAATTACAGTAATCAGACACAGTGCATAAGTATTAAGACCCACACTTACATGTGTAATTGATTTTTGACAAAGTTGCCAAGGTAATTCAATCAGGGCAAAAGTAATCTTTTCAATAAATGATACTGGAACAACTGGTTGTTTATATGGAAAAAATGAACCTCAGCTTTTACCTTGCACAACATTATAATTTGTTCAAAATGGATTATAGACCTTAATATAAATGCTGAAACTATGAAACTTCCCAAAGAAAACATAAAAGAACATCATCATTACCTTGGAATATGCAAGAATTTCCTAATACTGAAAATACATGAAAAGTAAAAAAAGTTTATTCTACTCTTAGATACCATTCAACGGAAAGGCAAAGTCACAGGCAGATAGAATATAGTCACAATCCATATTGTTAAAAAATGACTTGTCGGGCTTCCCTGGTGGCACAGTGGTTGAGAGTCTGCCTGCTGATGCCGGGGACACAGGTTCGTGCCCCGGTCCGGGGGGATCCCACATGCCGCGGAGCGGCTGGGCCCGTGAGCCATGGCCGCTGAGCCTGCGTGTCTGGAGCCTGTGCTCCACAACGAGAGAGGCCACTGCGGTGAGAGGCCCGCGTACCGCAAAAAAAAAAAAAAAAAAAGACTTGTCTTCAAAACTTACAAATAATTCCTATAACTTACGGATAAACAATTATTTTTAAAGCAAGAAAGTTGCGTGAAAGACTCAAGCAGATATTTAATATAGGAATATTTTTAAATGGCCAATAAACACATAATAAGGTGCTTACCATCAACTGTCATTGGAGAAATGCAAAATCATGCTACAGTGAGAAACTTGTGACCTCTACTAAAATGACTAAAATTAAAAAGACAACATGAGATGTTAACGGTGACACTGGGCAACAACTTTCACACATTGCCGGTTGGAATGTAAAGTAATTCAGCTACTTTGCAGTTTTGGCAGTTTCTTATAAAGGTAAACCTAGACATGCCCTATAACCCCGCAATTCCACTTCCAGGTGTTTACCCAAGAAAAAAACGTGATAGGTCAAACTAAAAGCCTGTGTACACACAAAAAGATTTATATGTTCGAAATAGCTTTCTTCATAATAGCTGAAACCTGGAAAGAGCCAAGATGTCCATTAATCGGTGAACAGATAAACAAGTTGTAGTATATTCATACAATGAAATACTACTCAGTTATAAAATGGAGCAATTTCTGATAAATCCAACAACACGGGTGAGTCTCACAAACATACAAAGAGAAGCCACCTAAAAAAGAGTACATATAATTCCATTTCTGTAAAACTCCGGAGTAGGCAAAACCAAGTTATGTTGATAGAAATCAGAGCAGTGGCTGCTTCTGAAGAGATATAGTGATTTGCTTGGAAGTGACACAAGGGATCATTTTGAGGTAATGGAAATGTTCTCTTTTGATATGTGTGTATGTTATACAAGTGTATATCTCTATCAAAACATGTTAACCCATACACTTAGGATTTGTGTATTTCACTGTATGTAATTTACACCTCATTAAAAAACTGAATCAAGTTATTGTCAGCTAAAACATCTCACTGGTTAGGCAGACAACATCAAATCTGTTAAAGAAAGCTCTTTCCTTGCTAAAGGGATGAAACATGATGTAGACTCACTAGTAAGCAGATCTATTGAGAGAACTGCTTCCAAAGTTATGAGAAATGTAGATGGAAGGGAAGAGTCAAGGGAGTGGGGAAAAATTAGACATGCACAAAGGGAGATAAGCAGGTGGTACATGTGATTGAGTAAAGGCAAATATAACTCTGGAGAAATTTAATATTCTTGGAAAAGTGTTTATTTTCCCCTCTTCAGGGTTCAATGTCCTTTCTATAAAAATAGAGTGCTGGACCAAGTGAATCTCCTCTCTCTACCATCTATTTCATAATGAGGAAGGAAAGGGGTGATTCGTGAATGCCTCTTGCTCTACAGGCTTAGGGGGTGCTTTCCCCAGATGGTGTTCATTGGTCAAGACATATTATATAGGAGGACATCTACTCATTTAGCAGATGCTTATTGTGCTACTGTTACATGCACAGAGCTCATCAAGGTGCTGAGGATACAACAAAAACAAATAAGGCAAAGTCCCTATCCTCATGGAGTTTACTTTCCAGCGCAAATGCAAAGACAGCAATCAGCAAACAAGCGAATACATACATACTATGTGCGAAATAACCAGGGGAGTTTCAACCTGCAGGCATCCTGGACTTCAGTGGTCCAGGCTGTGGGAAGGAGAAGGAAAGCCGAACCGGCGGTGCAGGGGAACAGACTCCCCTGGAGTGGTACCTGGGAGTATCTGGCAGTCCTTGTGTGCTGCCCCAAAAGGCAGGGTGAGCCCAGGGGGTTAATGGGACATTTACCATCCAGATGGGTCCAATCTAAGAGTGAGGTGGGAAGGAGGAGTGTTTGGAGATGGTTCTCCTGAAGTGAGGTAAGTAGAAATCTGTCTGTTTGCAGCCGACTGTAGTAATAGCAGCAGCAGAATTTTCTGTCACCAGCGAGTTTAGGGAGCACTTTACCATATTCCAGGCAGTGGGTGAAGCTCTTTTCTGCATTGTCTTAGTCTTCCCTTAGTCTCCATGAGTCAGGTACTATTACTATCTCTGTTTTACAGATGACGAAACCAAGGCACAGCAAGGTTAAGCGACTTGCACAAGGTAACATGGCTATCAAGTGTCACTGTTGGGATTGGATCCACTGTAGGCTGGCTCCATTGCCCATGCTCTTACCCACTTCCATCTACTGCCCTCTGGGTTAGGGGTTAAAGCATATGTCTGGACTTCATGTCAGATCTGAGTTTCCAAGTGACCACAGGCAAGTTGGTTAAAGTATAAATGTTAGAAATAATTATTATCTCTGCAAGGAAGGAGAGAGAATGGTAACTAACCCCAAGCCTTATGCTCTACTGCTCATTTATCTATTTGCTTCTGTATTAATTTATTTGTCAAGTCACACACTTACTAATACCTATTGAGCACTTATCCCATGCCAGGTGCCTCACTGCACACTTTACATATCGTCTCATTGGTAATCACAGGTCTATGAGGTCGCAACTGCAGCTCACCCGATTTTATAGCTAAAGAAAAATGCAGAGGTTATATTTGTATCTATGCCTAATTCCAAAGCCAATGTGCTTTTCTATTATACTTTTATATCGATACTCAAATTCAAGGCTTTGAATTGAATTATTTATTCATTTTCATTGCTGTTGTTATTCTAGGGGGTTGTGCTGGAGGGAGGGTAGAAGCTGTCAGGGCCCTCTAACAGGTAAGGGCTCTATTAGCAGTGACAAGATAGGAAAACATCCAGGGAGGCTGTCCGGAATATGAAAGGTGAGTATGATAGATGACAAGCTCCTGAGCCCTCGCCAAACATCGCTGAGAGGTTGCTGCAGAATTCAGGGCAAGGTGAGTTCCCCAAGCCATTCATGTCTCTGCTAAATCAATATCTGTCAGGGCCCAGCAAGACGGAGAGAGATGCTGCAAGGAGGTCGGACTTCTCAACGTTCCCTGAAGTCTGCGGGAGGAGCTCTCAATGGCAGGGATGTGTTTTACAAGGACTCAAGGATGCTGGGGGAGGGAAGCAGGCAGAATTATGACTCCCTTTCTGCTTCCACAGTGGGATGTAAATAGAGAAAAACGGGGAAAGTGTCCAGGACAATCGCCTCTCCCAGCAGCAGGTGTCTAGCCTGGGAAGGGTGCCAGGCAAAGACAAGGAGATTCGTGCCTGCGTGAGGCTATCTCCCACAGTCACAGAGATTCTCAGATGGGGAGGGGTTTTATCACGGCACAGGGTAAGAGGTCAGGTAAAGCCCCCGTGGTCCGAGGAGCCACAGTGTCACACAGGAAAACAACTCCCCTGCTACCTTCCCAGCCCCTTTCACTTTCTCTCTCCCCTCAACACACCGTTTTCCCAGCTGTGCTGTGCATGGCTCTGGGCATCCCCCAAACTGTCTCCATGGCTACAGGAGTGTGGAGTGAAGGGAGGAGAGAGAGGGGTCAAGAGGGCTCCACCACCAACACCTATCACTTAACAGAGAAGTTGCTTTTTGTTCGTTTGTTTTATCTATTACGGGTTGCAGCATCTAAGGTTTGGTTTGCAAAAAGCCTTTTGTTCTCCAACACACCTCTCCCAGCAAATCCATACCAATCACATAGGGTATTTTTGCCTTTTTTTAGGGCACAGCGCCTGGCAGGTACCTAGTACATAGTAGCCATTATTCATCATGATACCTCACAGCATCTACCCTCAAGCTTGCTGGCGTTAAGGGACACAGATGCGTTCCTCTTCCTGTTTCATGAGAAGCTGTGTTAGGACGTGCTTACACCTCACACTCCCTACTTTCTTTCCAGAAGGTGGTGTATACACCTGCTTGCTCTCTGGAGCCTGGACTCCAAACGGAGTCTCCTCTATCCAAGGAGCAAACAGGCTATGATAAAGACGAGACATGTCAAAGTGCCTTTCAATTGTAAAAGGCTGTAAAAATATGTGTTGTTGTTACCCTTATTGTATTTTTAGGAGGAAACAGAGTCACAGTGAATACTACTAGTGGGCATTTCAAATTCCCCTGAGCAGACCTGCTCTAGTTCTAAGCACAGTCTATGTTCCCCAAGTACTTTGCTCTGGGGCACTGATAGAAATGCTAAGAAGCCTGTGGGACAGGGTCTTTGCCTAAAGAGCCCCTACTAGAAAGCCTCAGTTAACCAGACCCTACTTGACTGTGGCTTCAATTAAACAAAATGACAGCAATTTTTTTGTTTTTACACTTTTGTGAAAAAGGTAAATGGCAAAAGACAAGATTACATTAAATATTTACTTATTTTTACTTTTGCAAAAATTTATCTTGCAAGGGAAAATTTAGGGTATGCCCTGTGGTAGTTCACTGAGTGCACATTTATGAGACTGTACTATGACCGCTGCTCCCTCGGGGCGGGGAATGGAGGGAGATGGAAGGGTAGGGAGTGAACTCAGACCCCGGTGCTATATTCAGAGTAACACAAACATGTGGGAAAATAACCCAAGTGCAAAGGGCTGACAAGTGACATACGGGAGGTACAGAAATTGTATTATAAAAATTTTAAGTAGGAATCAGAGCCATGTAGAGAATGACTTCAGGATGTTTCAACAGTGAGGGATGAAACAGCTACTTTAGATAGCCTGGTCAGGAGAGGCCGCTATGAAGAGGGAACATTTAAGCAAAGACCTGAATACAGGGATGTAGGAGGCCAGTGCTCCAGAAACAGGGAATGTGTAAGGACTTTGAGGCAGAAGTGAGTTTGAAGTCTTTGAGGAATAGAAAGAAAGGCAGTGTGTTACAGAGGAGTGCAAGAGAGAGAAAGCACCAAGGCATGAATTGAGAGGCATGAATTTAGAGAGGCAGATGCGGATTTGAACTTTGATCTAAGTGTGACAAAAACATCTATCTATCTACCTATCTATCTGTCTTACATCCAAAACACAGTGTGCCTGAGTCTTCTTTGAATCTAACCTCAGATCCCAGTACCATTCTAGGCACATAGTAAGTGCTCCATAAATAGTGTTAGTTGATTGAGCAAGGATCAGATCATAAACCAAAGCTACACAATCCTGATGGTAGAAAATCAGGCATTTCTGCCTGGAGGTGGGAGAAGACTGGAAGGATATTCCAGGTGTCCCAGGGAGCTCCCTGTGAAATGGCCACTGTGCAAGACCCCAAAGATGTTCACCTTCTCCCCAGCCCTCCTTTTGTTTTTCATAGGCCTTAGACATTCAACTTTTTTTTCTTCTCTTGAAAGCTGCCCCCATCATATGGGGGGGGAGGTCTCCCCACCAAAGCCTGGAGGAGCCTCCCCCGCTCCTCCCACTTGTCTGTTCCTGTAAGAGTGGGCAGCCCTGCTTAACCGAAGCGTGTTAAGCACTGAAGGGAAATAACACAAACAACAAGCACAGGAACATGGAAACGTTGTTAGGAGTCTTTCCCAAGTTTTTCTTCCCACTCCTCTTGGTAGATTTGGGAGTCTGCCTTCATTTTCTCCTTCTACAATCGCCCTGGCCATGTAAGGGGGAAATTTTCATCTCTCTGATTCAAAGGAAGAATCATCTAATTTTTTATGAAATTGTCACTGAGGGAGACTGACAGAGGACCCAGGCTGTTCTTGACCTGACGTTCTGAGACTTGGCCAAACTTGCTTCTAGAACCTGCCCCCAAGTGATTACATGAGAATGATTCACTCTTTCATTCCTCAAACCTAGAGGAAAGTTCAGCTTGCTGTGTGGACTCCAAACAGTTGTCATAAAATTCACCCTTTTAATTCTCTTCTTCCTGTCGGTGGGGAAATGGCGGGGAGTGTTAGAGAAATATAATTCAAAACAAATTCTGCTCACCACCCAGAAAACCTTTTGACAAAGGTCAGAAGAGAGAGAAAACCATTGTCTTATGGACTAAGCATGAAAGCAGAATGCGGTTTGCATCATAGGCTGACCCCTAAAGAGACTACAAAGACAGAAAGATACCTCCATCTGTTGAACAGTGACGTGGATATAACCCATTGCATTCATGTTTTCAAGATACATTTGCTAATTTTCTCCCACGCTTGTGACTGGAGGTAGGTTTTGGAATTTGGTGTCTGGTGATAGCTGAAGTTAGGCTCATCTCCTCCCAGGAAACTGGGAGATTGAACATTTTTATCTTCCATGATGACTACATTTCAAAAGAATGGCTCTCAGGTCCTTAAAGAAACATTCCTGAGTTGTGAGAATGGCAAGAGGCTTGTTTAGCACTTGCACTTACTGTAGGCCTTCGGGATGCTATGTGACCCAGAGCCTGGCAGGTTAGAGTGCAGGGCCTTACACATGCTCTGGAAGCAGAGGCTCAGACACATGATCTTCCACCTTTAAGTTCAGAGCTTTAGTGTTCTCAGAGTTCTTACTGCAGGGGTCCCAGCTAGTCATCCATGCTTCCCTTTTAGAACTACTTTTGGAAAACATATTAAATAGATGTTGTCTGCTTTATTCTCTAAAATGAAGTTGACTAAGTCTCTTTCCTCCTCTGTCCTCTGTTGGTTCACAAACTGGCCTCTGTACACACAGAACAAGGAGGGACCGAAGAAAGAGACAGGCCACTCCAGATTGGTAGTTGGCAGGTTTAACAAGCAAGGGGGCTTACACAGGAGCCTTGTCTTTGGCAGCCACTAGATAAGCAGATCTCCACACCTGCCCGCCAGAATCTTAAAAGTTTATAGAGAGGCTTTAACAGGGCTCAGTCACGTACACCATCCAGATGGTCTCAACAACACATTGCTCTCTCAGGGCTGCATCCTTGAAAACTGTTCTCACTGTGGGAATGGTGGGCAGAATGTACATTCCAAGGACAGGGGAGTGGGGAGGAGCCTCCAATTGCCCAGGTGTAGCTTGTGAGTCAAATGGAGGTCACGTCCTCTCTATGACCTCCTCTAACATCCTCTCCCCGAGTTTAGGAGAAAAATTGGAGGAAAGTCTCTCCCAGGCAGCTCCCTTCTTCTACCTACACAGGACTAAACAGATAAAACATGTCCTGAGTCTTAGATGGAAATCTCTGCGAACTTGGACTTTGGAGGATGAAGATTTAGATCTAGATCCTGTCTCTTCCCTCACCAGCAGAGCAATTAATCTGTTGGGGCTTCACTTGCATCATCTGCTAGAGGAGGAGAATAACCGCTTTGCCCTTCACACCTTCCCCATCTTTGTTCATCTAGATAATTCCTCTTCGTTGTATAGGGCTCGGCTGAATGCTTCCTCTTATAATACCCCACGCTTCTATTTAAGCTCATGGCACCTGCAGCTATGAGCTTGTCTGTCTTGCCATACTGTATGGACAGAGGACAGGGACTATTTTATTCACTGCTTATCATTAGGGACCATTGATTATAGGGATTTAAAAGAATTTGTGGAATTTGGGGTGAATCTGCCTGTTTGGGTGGTTGTAAAGATGGGATGCTCTAACAGAAGTAAAGCTCCTGGCACACAAGCTCCATTTTGTTTGTCCTTTGGAGGCTAAGACCCATTGAACAAGGCCTCTTTCCCGCCTAAGAACAGCCTTTGGACATTTTCTTACCCTTGACTATCACCCTTATTCCTTAGATTATGACTATGCTAAGACACGGTAGGTTTTTCTAAAACATTCAGCACTGGTTCAAACCAAGAAATTGACTCTCCTTTTTGGAAAGATTTTTTTCAGCCAGAGCCTTAAAAAAAAGGTGTGTGTGTGGAGGGAATTTCTGCCTATTTATCTATTAATCAAACAATCAAATTAATGTCCAATTCTAGGACATTTCATTTAGTCAAAGTTTAATTCCATTTTGGAGGGGAGGGAGGAGGAGCACCATGAGAGTCTGGGTAAGTTCTTTTCTCAGTCTGCAAGATTTCCCTGGACGAGATTGTTCCAATCTGCCAGTTTGCTGGGACAGTGGAGAGAAAGGCTCAGTGGAATGAATCTGACACCTTAAATGGCCCAAGAGAACCACATTTCTGGCATGCGATTGACCATTTGGAAGCAGAGCTTCTGATCATTTTAATATTGTAGAAACTGCTGGCTGGCTTACTTCTGAGCTACAGCTAAGTGCACACTGACTTTAAACATTAGTAGGAATACGAATTTTGGCAAAGGGGTTGTTGTTCCCACAGGATGTTCAAGGCTTCAAAGGAACAGATGAACATTTGCATAACCTTCTATGTGAAGACAGCAGCCAGCACTGATTTTTAATTTATTTCCCTCCAGAGTAAATATCTCTTGGTAACTCTTGGTCAGCCAGACAATAAGGGTTCAGTAAAATCATTGAGTCAGGAGGAAAAAAATAATCCAAAGGTGCTGAAGGTGAAGGGGAAATAAACATCCACAAATGGACTTTTTCCCCTCTAAATGTAGGTGAATAAGTGGTATAGAAATGGAAGGTTTGCCTCGTAGACTTTATCAAATGACATTGCATGTTCGAATTTGCTGAGTTTTCTCTCTTACTTTAGTATGACACTATTTATTATGGACTGAATGTTTATGTTCCCCCCCAAAATTCGTACGTTGAAATTTAATCCCCAATGTGATGGTTTTTGGAAGTAAGGCCTTTGGGAGGTGATTAGATCAGGAGGGTGGAGTCCTTATGAATGGGACTAATGCCCTTATAAGAACCCAAAAATCTAGCTTGCTTTTTCCTGCCATGTGAGGACATAATCAGAAGTCTGCAGTCTGCAACCTGGAAGAGGGCTCTTGCCCGAACGTGAATATGCTGGCACCCTGATCTCAGACTTCCAGCCTCCAGAACTGTGAGAAATAAATTTCTGTTGTTTATAACTCAGTGTATGATACTTTTTATAGAAACTTGAACTGACTCAGACACTATTCCACTGCCCATTTAATTAAAATAACTGTAATGATAGGTCTTTAATTACTTGAAGGGATACTGCTGGTGATATTTCCTGTCTCTTATTTTGGAAATTATTTCATATTTTTAAAGTAAAATAATTGATCATAAGACTATTCCATAATTTTGGCTGCTGGGTCTGTGCAAATGCCTGTTTTGGAGAGGAAGGGTATTACATCTTAGCTTTTATCCTGGAAAATTTCAACCTACTACTATCTCACTACCAATAGAAGAATAATCCCTGTCAACGGGACCATGCAAATATTAATGACCACTATTTGCTTAGTGTTTTATCATTTAGACTATATATTTGTTTATTGTATCTAACCCTCTCAGTAACACTGTAAGAAAAATATTATTACATGTTGAGGAAGTAATAAGTAACAGTAATAATAATGATGATAATAATGAGGAGGAGAAGAAGAGGAAGGGAAGACAATGACTTGCCCAAGATCATACACACCTGAGGACATAGCTAGAATATAAACCCTTTTCTTCTGATTCCAAATTTAATACTCTTTCCACTGTGCTCTTTAGAATCAGGGATACATGGGTGAAAGTGACTATAAATGGAAGGAATTTCAGAATTCTGATTCACAGAGTGGTAAGAAACCTTAGGGAACTAGGAAAACTTATCCAAAACTCTAAAAGAATTGCCACCTGTGCCCAGACCTTTGGTGGGAGAGTGGTTTTAAAGCAAAGCTCTGACGTCTGATTCAGTGTTCTTATTGCACTGCCTCTCCAGCTCCCAGTTCATGGCACATGGCAATACATGGTAGGTATGTGCTTATTATTTATTTTTATGCTTGCTTGCCTATTTATTTATTTTTCTTTATTACTGTTTTACTTCTCATTTGGTTATCTTCTAGGAAGCCAGAATGACATTTTCCAATAGAAGAGAAGGCCTAAAACTTTTTCATGTTGTATACTTAAAATGGAACAAATTTAGGTTTTACGTTGGGACAAGCATCGTTTCCCTATTTTGGCTAAGAAAATGAGGCTCCAGAGTTCTCTATAAATTATGTACTTTATTCCTGCCCCTTTCTTCTTCTCGCATCCCTTCTCAACTTTTAAACTTTTATTCTTCTGCTGAGGTTTCTGGTATTTTCACATAGATTGTGCAGCGTGCCAAATGTGGGTCAGTAAATGTTGAAAAATAAGAAAAAAAATATATGGAAAACTGATCAGTTTTGGGGGTAGACAAACAGTGAAATGCTTTCGTTTTTTGTGTTTTTTTTTTGGAGTTTGGATCAACCTGAATGCACTCCAAAGCTGGCTGTGACTTCTTTTCCCACCAAGTGAGTCAACAAGTTAGTCGAGGTGGGAATGCTGATTTATTGGAGTCGACATGTTTCAAAATCGGTATGGATTTAGAAAGCGTTGCTGCCCTGTACTGTCATAAAACACACTGTGGAAATTATTGAGCTGGGTCCTGCAGAGATTTTAAGAAGGTACAAGATGAGGTAGTAGTTTCTACCATAGGCTGAGGACCCTCGGGGCTGAAGAGTTATTGCAAATCCTTAACATTTCCACAGACTGAAAGAATAGTAGTTGTTCATCAAGATGACGGGCTCACAATATATAAAGGCAGCTTTGCCTATCCCGGCTTTCTCGGATAAAAGTTCTTGTATTTTGGGGTTTGCTGACCCTGGGCCTTTGTGGTTCCCTGGGCCTTCCCTGCTCAGGGAAGTGGGGAGAGCTTCAGCCCAGAAAGGGGCCTTTTGGGAAATCGGTCCAGGGAAGGAGAAAGAGAGGCAGCTGGTAAGATTGAGAGATAAGGGCAGAGACAGAAACGGCACCTGAGGCTGAGTTTGGAGCAAGTTCAGGGGAACGCAGAAAATAAGACTAGAGAGCTAAGGCACGATATGAAGAGAGTGAAGAAAAACCTGAGGAGAAGGGGATTTTAAGACGATTTGCTGTGTGTAATAAGTGGCTCTCCTTTAACTCCTCTCATGGAGACTTTAGACACAATTTAAATTGTTTTTAACGGGTTTTATATTTTTCAAGATATAACATAACACCTGTGTTTTGTATCTGACAACATCCTTGAATGTGCTACTAAATGTACCGATCATGACACAACCAGACGCTTTTCAAAAGTATGTAGATACCCTTGTAATTAATAACATAAAGTCCATTTAAAAGTGATATTAATATCATAATAGTCTAATATCATTATGTATTTGTTGAATCAGTATATACTATACTTCTATCATGAGGGGAGGCAATGATTTTTTTTTCTTTGTAGGGTTCTCCTGCTCAAAAAAGCTTTTAAAAGCAACTATGATAATGGCCATGACATAGTCTGTAAATCTGCAAAGCTGTATGTAAATACAAAGCCTTCTTATTATCAGACTTGATAATGTGAAACTTGCTTAAATTCTGGTGATAGGACCCATGTTTAAGAAAAGTCATCTAATTAATCCTCGACAGTGAATGATAACTATGAAATGGGCATAAACTACTGTGGAAGGAAGAGTCGTTCTGTCAGAGGTGGTCCTGACTTCAGGGAAGAGACAAGATTGGAGTGTGGTCTTCAAGTGTGTGGTGGATTCAGAAAGCAGACAAGATGGAGTGGATGGTCTAGGAGAAAAGGTATAAGCAAAGGGGGAGAAATTTACCCAGAAAGAACACCATTTTTGCCAATGGGACTACTGAATAAAATGCAGCATCCTCAGCAGAAAGGACTGTCTTGATGAAACGAATGCAGGTCTCCTGAGAAGTTGCCGCTGTCAACAGGGAGTTTTGGTGAGGATTGGAGCAACTGAACTCTCACACGCTTCTTGGAGTGGGGAGAAGGTGGTATAAGTTGGTGGAATCACTGTGAAGAGCTCATTTGGTTACATTTAGTAAATTTTAAAATATTCAGACCCTGTGCTATGCAACTCCACATTATTTTTCCAGAGGACACATACAAGAATGTTTCCTGCTGTATTGATGCTAATGATGAAAAGCTGGAAACAATTCAAATGTCCATCGACAGGAGGACAAAGAGGTAAACTGTATTATCTTCTTTCAATTGAACATAGACAGCAGTTAAATAATCTAAAACCATCCATCATTGGGACTTTCCTGGCGGTCCAGTGATTAAGACTTCACCTTCCAATGCAGGGGGTGCGGGTTCGATCCCCGGTCGGGGAGCTAAGATCCCACATGCTCGTGTCCAAAAAAACCAAAACATAAAACAGAAGCAATATTGTAACAAATTCAATAAAGACTTGAAAAAATGGTCCACATAAAAAAAATTAAAAAAAATAAAACTATCCATCATCATAGTTAAACCCAGGAACATAGGATACAATGAAAAAGCAAATCGCAAAAATGATGTTTACAATATGATGCTATTTCTATAAAGTCTGAAAACAGTGCAACATTTTGTTTGTAGAGGTAAACGCACATAATGATAGTATAAAAATATACAATGGCTTGCAGCAACTTCTCCAGTGAGGGAAAGAGCAGGCATGGGATTAGAGAGTACCCTCAAAGCTTCAACAATGTATCTTTAAAGATCTGCCAAAATTATGTGAATCTAATATATGAATTCTCTCCCCCCTTATATGTATGACTGAAATAATTTAGAATACAAAATCAGAAAACATTAAATACTACAAAATCATTATTAAAATAATAAAAATTAGAAAACATTAAATAATACAAAATGATTATTAAAATAAACAGTGATTTGTTTTTCTCCTTCACACCCCCTATTTCTATTCTCCAGAGGCAACTGCTCTGAGATTCTTTTGGTATTCATGTCCATATTTTTAAATAGTATGCTTTGCTGCTATTTTTTTCTTTATCAAATTTAGGAATTAGCTACTGTCTTCCTAGTTGTGACTGAAATTTAGCCTCCCCCCCATGTCTGCCCCTCCCATTCTTTTAAAATATATACATGTTTCACAGTTTGGGATTAAATCAATGGTCAGTGTTTATTATGATCACATAATTATTGTTTATGGCTGAGCCCAATAGTATTCCTTTACAGTGCTATCTTCTACTTTCCCTGTAGTAACTCACTGAGTTACATTATTTATTGATTTTCTATATACCTATTGGTAATTTTCTCAATAGGTTTATAGAGTGCCTATTCATAAATTTTCCAAATGCTCTGACAAAATAATCAATTTTTTTTATTTCCCTGGAGACTCCAGTCTGGTAAGTCTGTATTCTCCTGCTCCAGTAAGAACCAGTGTATCTCGAAGCCTGGTTCATACTTCCCTTATATGGACCTTCCTATGCCAAAACTTTCGTTAGAACTCTTGTTTCCTGGATCCTGTTTTCCTTCTAGATTTATTCTCCTGATTTGGTGGAGTAAATCTTTAATAGCTTCCTGAGTAAAGATACTCATTTGATTGACGGTTAGCTGGATAGAGAATTCCCGTGAGAAATCATTTCTCTTAGTATTTTTAAGATGTTGCTCAACAATCTTATAGCTCCCATGTTCACTGCTGAAATATCCACTGCAAATTTTGTTTTTGTATTTGTGTGTGTGAATTGCTTAACCTTGTGGAAAGTTTTTAGGATCGTCTCCTTATTCCTGGTTCTCTAAACTTTCATGGTGGTATAACTCCATATGAACACCATTCATTTATGTGTCAGATACTTGTGGGGCACTTTCTCCTGCAGACAAGGGAAACTTGTGTTTTTTGTTTGTTTTATAATTCCCTCCCCTCTATTTTCTCTTTCCTTTCTTTCTGGAACTCCTGTTGGTTGGATATTGGACATCCTGGATCAATTCTCTGATTTTCTTAACTTTATTTTTCTCCTTTGTATACTATTTTATGTTTGCTATTCTTCCGGGAGATTGTCTCAATTTTATCTTGCAACACTTGTTTTATTTCTGTTTCTGATATTCTATTTATTATTATTATTATTATTATTATTACTGTTTCCAAGAGTTACCTTATTATTCCCATATTATCTTCTCTTCCTAAGTGTTCAGCCTTTTTCCCTTGATTTTTCATGTTGATAACTGGTGATATCAAATATCCCTATTAAAAGGGAGACACTCAAAGGTTATTAGAAGGCCTCTGTATGTGGGGAAGATTTATTAACAAGTGGGTTCACAAGGCAGTGGCTGGACAGCGAGTCAGCCCTCCCAGGTGGAGGCCTCTAAATGCCAGCATCTAGAGATCTTTTCCTAGGCTTGGCTCTGTTTCTCCAATCTCTTTCCTAAGATGATACCTGCAAACTCTCTGGAATCAGGATGTGAGAGGGAGTCAGTGTCCTGTTTCCGTCCTGTACCCCAGCCCTGCTTCTTGCTTGTGTGCCTGAATCAAGCTACTAGGGCCCGGTTTCTTCAGACCATGAGACTCATTCTCCTCCCTGACCTGGAACTTATTCGTGAAGTTGAAAAAGGGTATGGGGAGGGGTCCTGGTGTCTTGTTCTCAGGCTCATGCCTCACTACTTCACTGATACTTGGTACCTCCAATTCTTGAGCTGCCCAGAGTTTTGCTGGGGGATTTGGCTTCTTTCTGTATTGTGCTTAGGAGTCCACATCCTCTGCTTATCAGTCACCCACTTTTCCCTTGTCTAAAAAGAAAAAAAAAAGACCTGACATCTCCTATCAGCAGTTCTCTCTTCTCCCCTTTTCTTTGTCATTAGAGATTTTTACCTTTTTCCTTTCTTTTCAGTGGGGTTTCTGAGGCAATGGAGTTAAATCCACATGTTTAATAACAGAGGTGAGTAAGGCAATTTACTGTTCCTCAGTTTCCTTCTCTATAGGACGGGAATAATGATAGAATCTACCTCATAGAATTGCTGTGAGGAATAAACGAGTTACTACGTGTCAAATGCTTAGAACAGTGTTATCACATGGAAAGTTTTCAGTATTTGCAATTGTATTTTCATTAGTATTATTATTCAATATGCCTTACTCAGCTAACAACTTCTTACTTGGCTCTTTGCACCTCTCTTGTAGCACGTATGATTAAAAACAAACAAAAGACAATGTACCTTGAATTAGAACATTAGATAAAACACTAGAACAGTATAGAACACATAGTAGGTTTTCAATAAATGTTTGCTAATTCTGAATCCGTGTCTTTATTTTCTCTTCCCAGTTAGACTCCAAGCACCGTTGTATATCCCAAGGACCCAATTAGTGCTTAAACATACTAGTTGTTCTCAAGGCTATATCAAGTTGAACCAAACTGAATTTGTGTTGGCAACTATTTTGGGAAACAGAGATATACTACAAAGCTTGATTTAGTATCAATAAACTGAGTTAAATACAGATTGTTTTTTTAAACCAAAGTTTTCGTGATGCTGCCTCAAAATAAAAATATTTTGAGGAAACATCTTATTACTTTATTTCTATTCCATGAATGCCATGCCATAAAAGAATTCAGCCAGCAGAACAATGCATTGTGTATGCTGCAGTTCTTTGTTTATGTTTCATGAATTTCTCTGGATGAATTTGTTTCAATGCTGCTTGCTCATCATAATGTTGAATTTTCTCTCTTACATTAATTCTCTTTAGCAAATTCGAGTCTGTGACAGTACTGAAATGTTTACTTCTAAGCTTTCCTGATTTGGGAAAGATTCCTTCTTCACTTATTCTTAGTAGATAGATGCTGTTTTAAGTCCCAGCTCAGTTCCCAAGAAGAATGTTACTATGTTACGAGTGTTCTGCAGAGCAAGCCATGTAGTATACATCTAGCATACTAGGGCCAAGGTGGATCCTGCCCTTCAGACTCTCACCAGGGACTCTGTGGTATAATATCAGACAATCCAAGGACATGGGCTCTGCGGTTTCAGGCACCAACAAAGGAAAGGAACCTAAGGCTATGTGCTACCATACACAAAGGTCACCAGAGTGGACACAAGGAAAGATGCTGGATTAACCTCTATTTCCGCTAGTGAATACCAGGCTTGGTATGTCTTTTTTTTTTTTTTTTTTTTTTTTTTTTTGCTGTACGTGGGCCTCTCACTGTTGTGGCTTCTCCTGTTGCAGAGCACAGGCTCCGGATGTGCAGGCTCAGTGGCCATGGCTCACGGGCCCAGCCGCTCCGCGGCATGTGGGATCCTCCCAGACTGGGGCACGAACCCGTGTCCCCTGCATCGGCAGGCGGACTCTCAACCACTGCGCCACCAGGGAAGCCCTTGGTATGCCTTTTAATTCCTCTTTCCAATGTATGCAAAACATAAACCAAGAAATAAAATTCTCTTTTTATAGTTAATTTCAAAATATTTGGACATACTTGCACAACTCCCCCCCCCCCCGTTTTCCTGTGGAACTGTATTTGATAGTTATTTTAAATTGTTTTAGAAAATAGTCCTCTTGTCTTGACTGCTTTTCATGTCAAGTAAGGTTTAGGGCAATGTTTGCTGCAGAAGCTCATATTTGGGAGAGAAATAAATAAGACTCTAGAAGCTAAATTCTGCAGTTTTTAAAAAGAGCCCAACCTAAGACCTTCTCCACCAGCATTTGAAAATTTTACCAAAATACATGTGTTCTTCTGCACACATGAGCTTTTTGTTACTGGGCTCAAGCCTGTCTGAGCAAACCTTTTGCAAGAAATGGGAGGTCAAGCTGTCCTAACACTTTTGACAGACTGTCTAACAGACATACCCTCATGTGTATCCCCCTTCCTTCTGCTCTGAGGGTACCTTTTGGCCAGAGGAAATAAAGCCAGAAATTATATAATTGGAATATTGGTTGTGAGACTCTCTGATCTGGCAAAGTCCATTCTGAGTCTAATAAAACAACTCAGGCTGATTTTAAATGAGAGGAATCTGATCTTTCTCATGGAGTCTGTAACTCTCACCTATCCCAAACAGTGGGACACTAGATATACTTTCACTTTGAGTTTCTGGAACCAATCTTGACTTTATGATAAGGTATGAATCATAGGCATTGTAGAGAGCTGGCAAAGAATGAGTGTGCTTGTAATTTCCAGGATCCCTGGAGACTCGGTTGGCAAGTTTAAGAGAGTAAACTAAAAACCTGAACAACTAGGCCACGTGGGATGCACTCGCCAAGCTATATTTATTTATAGGCCCGGATGTTATGCAAATGTTTGGCACTTATACGTTCCCTACAACAAAACAGACATCAAAAATAAGTTATGGCACTTCTCAAAACAGTGCATCCATCAGATACTACCAGTGGGGTGAAGCTGGCACACAAGAAGAAACCACCACCCATCATGAGTCTGTGGCTTTAACTGGCAGAGCTTGTGTGCTCAGAGGGAAGGCTGGCTTGTTTTTACTGCTCAGAAGAAAAGAACTGTTACCTTTTGCAGATGCATGTGTTTTTTGTTTGTTTGTTTGTTTTTTATGGTACACGGGCCTCTCACTGCTGCGGCCTCTCCCGTTGCGGAGCACAGGCTCTGGATGCGCAGGCTCAGCAGCCATGGCTCACGGGCCCAGCCGCTCCGCGGCATGTGGGATCTTCCCGGACCGGGGCACGAACCCATGTCCCCTGCATCGGCAGGCAGACTCTCAACCACTGCGCCACCAGGGAAGCCCCAGATGCATGTTTTAAAGGGCGCTGAAGGGAGTGGCAGACCTAGGCACAGAGGCAGAGGCACCATTCTATAGCCCCGATAAAGGATAAAGCCATATGTATCCTCATTGATTTTCTGACTTTGCTTTTTCCAGAGACTAGATGTCCTCAAAATTGTAAATTACATGAACATTTCTGAACAAACATAAGATTTATTGGTGTGTGGAATTTGCACATATTTTCTGATGATCTACAGGAGTTGAATACACCATGTTAAGCACAAACTACTAAAAAAATAAGGGAGACGTATCCAAACAATCTATGTCTAATGAATATTATCCATTGCATTTCAGATAAAAATTAATGTCTGTGCCACCAATCTGTAAGCCTGTAATATATTAGAATCCCATTAAATGTTAAACACTTCTTCACTCTAACGCTTGCTCTTATTTACCATATTCTTAATAAGAAGTACTTCATTCCTCATGTTTCAAAAAAATCACTAAGGGTTATGAAAAAAAAAACACACAGAGTTTCCTCTGTAACTCAAGGAAAGGCAAGGGACAACGTCTTTCTTCCTCTGAAGAGGTTTTTCATGCTAATAGCCAAGGATTACTCAGCAATTCCATGGGCATTCCAAGCACTAGGAGTAAATGTGCACATACTCAATATTCCTATTCAGTGTGACACTTGAATTAAGCTTATTTACTCAGCGCAAACATGACCTTGAATTATAGCATAATATTTTAATGTTGTGCTTAGGAACTTAACCCACGGGGAAGAATTTTAATTAGGGTGTGATAAGAAAAGGCACTTAATTGGGAGACTGGGATTGACATATATACACTAATATGTATAAAATAGATAAGTAGTAAGAACTTGCTGTATAAAAAATAAAGAAATAAAATTTTTAAAAAAGAAAAGGCACTTTATTTGGTTCATTGACTTGCTGCTGTTCAGGAAATAATTGGCACTGTTTGTAAGTCATGTGGAGGGTTTCACATTAAAGAATCATTTGGAAAATGGATCACTAGGTATATTTTGGAGTGGGAGTAAGTAAGGTCTGAGGTTCTTAGTTCTCTTGCTCATCCATGAATGAAATTAAACAATGCCAAAGATTTAAAAAACCCTCTACTTGAAAGCATATCTTTGGTAGAGATCCCATATCTTGCTCCTGTTTTTTTTTTCTTCCATCATTTTTCAGGACATTCACATGCATTAAACTATTGAAAAGGAGTCCACATGTCTCACTGTTATTTTTAGCTTCTCCATTCATTCAGAAATATTTTAAAGTTATTTTAGGGTCTACTAGGTGCTATTAAGGTTTTAGTGTTTGGAGCATGGTAGTTAACAAGGCATACCCCGGTCTTCCAGAGGCTTTCATCATATTGGGAGAGACTGACATAAAATGTCATTAAATGTAGTGTCACATCTGCGATAACGGGTCAGCCAGCATGCTGTGTTCGTCTCAACACATCCCAAACGAGGCAAAGTAGTGCATCCAAGGTTATTTCAAATATCCCATTTATTGTAGGTTTTTAAACAATTATTAAAACTATGCATATTATAGAATAAAATATAAATCTGGAAAAGCACGGGAACTGCATCATAAATGTAGATAATTCATATAAATTCAACCATCCCTTTTTAACATCCTTTTTAGTTCTCAGAAATATTTTCTTTGATTTCCAATCTAGAGGGAGAAAATAAACTCTTCAAAGGGCCTCATTCCCAATACTATGAAACCTCTCAGTGCTCTTGTTATTGATAGTTTTATATTAGTCTGTGAGATTATTTGATTAATGTCTACCCCCTATGCTATGTTATAAATTCCATCAGGGCAGGGACCCAGTCTTTTCTAAATTCACTTTTGTATCCACAGTGCCTTGCAAAGTGCTTGTCCCACAGAGGATATTTAATAAATATTTGTTGGATGGGTGAATTGATGGATGGATGGATGGACAGATGGATGGATGGATAAACAAATAAATGAAACAGGGATACAAGGTAGAACTCTGTTGCAGAAATGATGGTGACCTGGACTAGGGAAGTGACATTGGGACTGCAGAAACATGGATGGATTTAAGAGATAGGAAAGTAATGCAGAACTTGGTTACTGATTAAATGTATGGAGTAAGGGAGAAAAAGGTGACAAGGACGACATCCAGATATCTGGTCTGAGTAATTGGTGGGATGATAGTGCTCTTCCTTAAGACAGACAGATAAATTATATCCTAGTGCACTAAAAGGACTTGCAGATGTAATCAAAGAACAACTGTCCATAACTGGTGAGAAATGAAAGAAAATGAGAGCCATACTGAAACATGGGGTATCAGATATGTTCTAAATAGTGTTCAGGAGACTTAATAAGAAACTCTGCATCTTGATTTAGTAAGACATTAAATAAATCCATTTGTATTAATTTCCTAGGGCTGCATAACAAATTACCACAAACTTAGTAGCTTAAAACAACAGAAACTTATTTTCCCACAGTTCTAGAGGCTAGAATTCTGAAATCAAGGTGCTGTCAGAACTGTTCTCACTCTGTAGGCTTTAGGGAAGAAAGCTTCCTTGCCTTTCCCTGCTCTGGAGGCTTGTGGCAGCATGACTCCAATCTCTGCCTCTATCTTCACATGCATCTCCTTTCTCTGTATGAGTGTCTTCCTCTTATAAACATGCCAGCCATTAGATTTAGGGCACACTCTAATTCAGTATGACTTCATCTTGACATAATTACATCTGCAAAGACCCTATTTCCAAACAAGGTCACATTCTGAGGTTCTGGATGGACATGGCTTTTGTGGGGACATTACTGAGTCTGCTACATCATTCGACCTATTCCTGCGAACAGATGGAAAAATAGAAACTGAATGAAAAGCTTTTCAAAAATTAACTGATGTATTTGTGTCAATTATTTTTTAGTGATATTTTGAAGAGCCATTGGACCACAGGTGTATATTATTTTCACCTATGACTTAGATGTGGAAAAAGAATGTGAGCGTAGTAAAATGTAAGGAAGCCTCTTTAAAAGCTCAAGCTCAGCCATTTATTGGCTATGTGGCTTGGGCAAGACACACATCTAAATCTCAGACTAGGTAACTATAAATCTCTGCATTCAAATACCTAGAGATTCTGAATTAAATATGATAAACAGCCTTTTAACTACCTAGCTGAATTCAAAAACAGGAGAAATTGCATGGAGCCATAAATGAAGAGGAAAGTGCAAAGAGGTTGAGTATGTGAGTCCAGAAGCCCAGGATGTGGATGTCTGTCCCAAGCAGATATCAGGTTTGGTAATCGAAGGTCTTGAAGCAGAAGATGAATAGTTCCGGCATACAAGGCACGGTGTTAAAACCGAGACCTCTCCCCGCCTCCCCTTTCACCTCAGGTCATCAAAGCTACTACACCTTAAGTGAAAGGGTAGATTTTAAAAAAAATCTCTCAACAAGGCTCCATTATAGGTAGGAAGAAAGTGTCCCTGAGAATTCACCATAACGACCCTGAATCTTCTGTGGGTTGAACTGGTCTGAGAAATGGATATAGAATTAGTCAGTGATGACCCTCAGGTGCCCAGAAGAGGCATGTAAGAACTATTCTGGAGAGACACTATTTCAATGCAGGCTATAAAGAAGACCCCAAGATAAGCCTTACTGAAGATTAATTTATGATGAAAACTGTGAAACTCCCAAGGAAACAATCTACTACGAATAAGAATGAAAAGACAGTCATACCAAAAAAATGGCATTAAACTGCTAAACCCTTTAGATAATGATGTAATGCAATAGAAGCTATAAAAAACATGTTCTGTAAATAAAATTTTAATTTTAGAAGAGTTTTGGATTATAGAAAAATTGTAAAGATAGTATAGAGAGTTCTTAGACTCTATACTGTTTCCCCAGTCCTAGAATCAGCCATTTCTCCAAGAAACCCTGGTTCCTTCTAGCATTGCAAATAACACTAGAAACCAAGCTCTTGATGTTAGGTGAGTTCATTACTATGGAGCTTCATTGCTTCTAGGTTTTTCAGTTGACAGAACAAAGAAATATATGTATACTTACCCATGTGTGGACACTACCTACAAATATTTATATGTGTAATCTCTGTAACCATATTAAGCTAAACATGAGTTCACATTGATGTCTCCATTCTAATCCATTATCACATAGATCATTCTAGCCTCCTCCTCATGTTTTTCTGTAACCTCCCACTTCAACAGTGAGAAACCTGGCTCCCACTAACCACCGTTATTCTACATAGTTGTTCAAATCTGGTGTGCATATATATGGTGATATCAGAATTGTTAACCTGTGTCCCCATGGGAAACAATTTTATCCGGTAGGGTTCAAGGCTTATGTAGTTTCTTTAGCTAAAATACATGTTTTTAAGTGACTACATAAGTAAATATATTAACATATAATAAAAGAACAGGAATCATAAAAGTAATACACAGTTTTGAAGAAGAACCAAGTACAAATTCTAGAAATTAAGAATATAGTCAATGAAGTTAAAAACCCATTGTGTGCATTAAACAGCATATTAAACTCAGATGAAAAGAGAACTAGAAATGGAAAATAAAAGAGAAGTTCAATGACATCATGGATGGAATAAGAAAATTCACGATGGGGTTTCAGAAAGAAGGTATAGTGAGAATAGGAAAGAGAAAATATTTTAAATTATAGTAAAAACTTTGTCCAGAATTTATGAAATAGATGAATTCTCAGAAAATGTAAGCACATATTCCAAACAAAATTCATAAAAAGTTTCACCTTGATCCACCATTGTAAAACTGGGAAATACCTAGAAAAAAAATCCTAAGTGCAATCAGAGAAACATACAATTTACCTAAGAAAGAAACAAAATTGTCCATCAGTCATCTTTTCAACAGCACTGATAGAAACCAAAATACAATGGGAAAGATTTTCAAAGTGCTGAGATGAATAACTGTCAATGCAAAACTCTACACTTCAGTGTGAGGTTAAAATAAATACATTTTCAAATAAATAAAAATTGAAGTGGCTTTCCATGAATAGATTGTTGTTGGAAATGATTCTACCGAATTTACTTCCTTTAAGTGAATTTATAAAATGCACTTCAGGAAGAAGGAAACTGAACCCAGAATGAGGAATTGTGAAGCAAAGATATTGGTAAGCATGGGCGTTTACAACACAAGCACTAACCTTTTTAAACAACATTAATCAAGATGATTAATGTATAGAGTTAATAAGTAATACAGCACTAAACTACTGACAACAATAGGCTATAAGATGCAGGATGATCAGGGGTAAAGCATTCTAAGAATATTAAACTGGAGAGAGTCAATTTGATTTTTTTAAAGTTCAGTATGCATGTTAAACAGAAAAGTAGATTGTCTAATTTTCAAACAGGGAGGAAAAAAAGAGGAATAAAGTAAACATGATCAATGCAATAGGTGATAAAGAAGAAACAATAAATAAATAAGGCACAAAACAAGATGGAAGAATTAAATACAAGTACACAGTGGTAACACTACAATTAAAAAGATTTAAATTAGCAGTTAAAAGATACAGATTATCAGAGTGAAATTACATGCAGTTTACAAGGAGACTCACCTAAGTCATAAGGATACAGAAGAAAATGAAATTTAAAGGATAGAAAACGTATACCATAGGAACACTGTCATCCCCTTGTATCTGGGGGCTCTGCATGCATGGATACAGGGGGCTGACTGACTGTACTATGCCATTTTATATAAGGAACTTGAGCATCTGCAGATCTTGGTATCCACGGTGAGTCCTGGAACCAAAACCCTGCAGATATCGAGGGAGAGGGATGACTGTACTACCCCAAAGAAAGTTGATACAACTATATAAATGTTAGATAAAATGTGTTACAGCAAAAAGGCAGTATTCAGGATAAGGAATGATAAAACATTTCTTACCCTGCATATCTAATTTAAAAACATAAAATGTATTATATATAAAATATACATATATTTAAAACATTTTATATATATTTTACATACACATACATTTTATATATATGCAAATATATATATGTATATGAGAGAGAGATGTAAAATTTGACAAATCCACTATCATACTAGTAGATTTCTCTCATAATTGGTAGTAACAGGTAACGTTTATTAAGATTTCACTATGTCATGTACTACTCTAACTGCTTAACATGTGTCAGTATATTTAATAGTCATAACTTTATAGATAGATTTTATTTTTTAATAACTTTGTATTAACTACTTTAAAATGAACAACTTTATACAGTAGATATTATTAAACTTCACTTTGTAGATTAGGAACTTGAAGCATATAGGGACTAAATAAACCGCCCAAGGTCTCAACTTGTAAATGGAACCCAACAAATCTGCACTATTAACTTCTACAGAATAACAGTTATCTGTAAATTAAAGCATACAAAAAATATTAAGGTTATAGAAAATTTGGATAACACAATCAATAGCTTGATCTAATGAAAGTATACTAACTTTGTACTCTAAAGTAAGAAATGCATTCTTCCCAATTATACATGGTTCATTTATAAATACTGACCACATTTTAGGGTACAAAGTAAAAGGCAATGAAAAACAAAAATCAGAATCTTACAGACCATGTTTTATGACATTAAAATTAAATTAAAAGTCAATAATTAAAAACGATTGCCAATACTATTAGTTTTTCAGAATACATATTGCTAAGAAATATGTTGATCAAAGAAGGAATCATAGTATTTAGCAAATATTTAGATAGAAATAAAAATATCAAAATATATCTGGCTACATATACTATATATAAAAACTATCACATTTATAGATACTATGCATCAAAACTAACTGCAGCAAAACTATTCTAAAAGAATCATTGAAAGCCTTCATACAAAAGAAAAAAGCCCCCCAAATTAATAATCTTATTTATTAATAAATTATTAATAAATAAGCTAGAAAATGTCCAACAAACTAAACTCAAGAATTAATGAAATAAACGATAGAGCATATCAACAAATCCAAAAGTTAGTTCTTTTAAAGACTAATAAAATGGTTAAAACTCTGTCAAGGATGATCAAGAAAAAAAGGAAAGACCTTTAGATATTTCTAAAACTCCTAGAAACGGTATTAATAATTTAGGACAATGATTTGAAAATTTGGATATAATGGGCAATGTCATAAAAATATTAATGCTAAACACATTTAATGAGAAAAGAAAATGCATAAATTGTTAAAATTCTCCAACCATTGTTTATGTCTGTGTCTTTATAGCTGATTCATTTTTTTATACAGCAGAAACTAACACAACACTGTAAAGCAATTATACTCCAATAAAGATGTTAAAAAAAAAATTCTCCAAACATCTTTCTTTCAAAATACACCAAATCTAGATGCATTTTTAGGTGAGTTTTTCCAAAGAGTCAATCTCAAACTCATACAATTTTTTCCAGAGGCTAGATAAAGAAACATTCCTAACTTATTTAAGAAGTAATAGAAACTAACACACCATTGTAAAGCAATTATACTCCAATAAAGATGTTAAAAAAAATAAAATAAAATTGCCACTAAAAAAATAAAAAAGAAGTAATACAGTCACTAATATTTTGGTTCTTTTATTTTTGGGAACATGGGAAATCTAAGAAAAAATATTATAACCAGAAAGAGTTTATTAAGAATGATAAAATACAATTATATGAAATTCATTGGATTTTAAGCAGGACAACAAATAATTCAAAAATATAATCACAAAACAACCAAAACTATTTTTAAAATCTAGAATTTGATCTAAAAAACATATTCAAGTCTTTTATAAAGAAAGTATGGCAAAAAAAAGAAAGTGGCACTGCTGAAATAGATAAAAATAAACCACATTAAGTTTAGAGAGAGATCATATTAATGGGTGGCGAGACAATATTATAAATTAAGTGATTATCCCTAAAATTAAATTGGAACATTAAGTGCAATTTCAGTAAAAACACATAAAATGTGTTATTTCTTTGAAACCAAGTCAGTAAATACAAGGAAGAACAAATGTAAAGATCAATTAGGGCAAACGTGATGAGTCTTACTAACATAATTTAGACTGTAAGATAGTGTGATGTATGTATATATATATAATATATATATTATATGATATGTAAGAAAAGATAAATAGATGACTTCATGAGAATAAAAAGTACAGAAACAGATCCATCATGTATGAAAACTTGAATTATAACAGAGATTTCATACAAATCTGTGGGAAGAGAATAGATTATTCAATAAATGGCCCTAGAAAAACTGGAAAAGAAGTAAACAAACTGGAGAGAAATGAAATTAGATCTCTACTTCTTGCCCTGTGTACAAATGGTCTCCAAGTGGACTGAAGACATAACTGTGAAAAGCCGAACCTGAGTACATACCATTTAAGACACTATGAGCACAAGGAATAATTTCTTGATAAACAACTGGAATAGAACATTGAAAATACTGATTAAAATTTAAATCTTCTATGTGGCCAAGACCTATAAACATAGTGGAAGATAAACCACAGGTTTGGAGAAGATATTTATAATGCATACAACCAAGAATTAGTATTTAAAATGTATATGTAATGGCTGTAAGTAAAAAGTTTTTAAAGACAACCAGAAGAAAATTAGAAAAAGGGATAGAAAATTTCTGGAAGAGGAAAAACCAGTGTCTGATAAATGTACAAAAAACAGTTCAACTTCATTAATAATCAGGGGAAGACAAATGAAACCATGAAGTTATACCATGTTACCCCAACAGATTGGCAAATACTAAAAGACTGAAAATACAAAGTGTTGGCAAGGATATGGAGAAATGGGAGCTCTCATATGTTGGCAAGGATATGGAGAAATGGGAGCTCTCATACTTCACTGGTAGGTGTATAAAAATGTATAACCATTTTGGATTTGGCAATAACTAGGAGTTAACAGTAGTGTATACCCTTCAACAAAGCAATTCCTCTAGGACTATATTTTAGATTAGAACCATTCACACATGTGTAATGGAGTACCTGTATAAGAATATTCACTGCAGCATCATTTGTAAAAACAAAATATTGGATGCAATTTAAGTATCCATTAACAGGAAAATGGAAAAACAAAGTATTGCATAAAAAGTCATATTAAAAATTACATGAATATACCACCATTCCGTGTATTAACTTAGAAGATGTATTTCAAAGATCCAATGTTTAGTGAAAAACAAGAAAGTTGCAAAATGGCATGATTTATATACAGTTTGAATATGTGCCAAACTCATTCTATGTTGTGCATTATACCTGCTTACATAGTAAGCTTATGTAAACATGCCTGGCAATAATACAAACCGAATTTAGGATACTTTGTGGGTTTAGAGGGGTCTTAACGAAATCTGTTATGTTTTATTTTTTAATAAAAATATATCAACTCGTTTTCACAAAGCTATGAACCAAATATAACATACACTTTTTTTGGTAAAGAGATATTTTGTAAAAAGGTAAAAAAAAAAATTCATTGAAGTATTTCACAATAAAATATTTTAAGTGAAAAACACTGTTTATTAAATGAATATAACAATGAGTAATATAGGCTTGGAGTGTGGATGGGATTTTAAGGGGTTGAGAGGAAGAAAGAATTCCAGATGAGAATCTGGACAAGGGCAAACACACAGTGGCAGGGCCATGTAGGGGGAGAGTCAGGGAGAAACCTCAAGCTCTGAGAGAGACTGTGTGCAGTGGTGAGGGGCAGGGCCTTTAGAGTCAGAGACAAGACTTTGTTCCAGGTCCAGCTCTAGTGTCTACCTCATGCGGTTGTGTGAAAATTTAATCAGGTGTACAGGAAGAGTCTGGAGCTCAGCACTCAGTCTCTAGTACTTCCTCCATAAGTGGCCATTATTGTGGCGGCCATGAGGAGGGAGGGGGAGTATGGAGGAAGGAGGCAAAGGCAGCTTGGTACCAGATTCTCACAGACCTTGAAAGACTTCGGACTTTATCCTGAAGACAGTGAAAAGCCATTGGTGGTATTTTAGTATGAAAAGAAGTTAAGGAGACCACTGTGGAACCGCAGTGAGGGGATAAGGGTAGATGTGAGACCTTCCTAAAGGGGGCCAGTCAGGGTTTGATGACTAAAGGGAGGGAGGGGAGGCTGGCAGAGGACACTGGCATTTCAAGTCTGAGTGAATTAAAGGGGAAGATGCTCGTAGTATAAACAGAAAAGTTATTTTGGAAGTAAAATCTGTTTTACAGGAAGTAAAATAGTATCACTGGTCCGAATCCACCCCCAGCCCAGCCATCAGTAAAGCCTCTTGAGTACTCTCTTTCCATCTTTCCATGGTAGGCAGGGTAACCCTGTGAATGGTGTCTATGATTTATGGACAAAAAATCTGGGTTTAAATCTTGGCTCTGTTAAAATACTACCAGTCTCAATTTGTTCATCTGTTGAATGGGGATAATAACACCTACTTTGCAGGGTTCTTGTGAAGATGAAGTGAATTTTGTTCCAGGTCCATGATTCTGCTTAGAAATGTGCACTGGGTCTTAAATCAGAGAAGAGGATGAACTGTTGCCAAGAACTCCAAAGTGAATGGGCTCCCAGCTGATTGCAGGTTTACAGAAAAATGATGAACATTTCTGGCTTAGACAGTAATGAAGAGGTTCAAAACAGCAATTCTTCTTTCACACAGGGTAGTAATTTAGCTTGAGTAAGTTAAAACACCGGTGAATAATTGATTGCAAAATATGCATTATGATGTGCATAATTTAGTCAAATAAAAGCTCATGAAAAAGTCAATTTCAAAAAGAGATGTATTAACTCGGGCTATAGGCATAGTGCTTCTGTCTAGAACATCCTTTGAAATTTTAAAACATAAGTGGATTCAGGGAAATTTCCAATTACTTGAGGAGAAACAGTTTTGTGTGCATGCGAAAATATGTATCCTATATAATTAAATACTATTATATATTCTATTAGCATAGACACCATATGTCCAATATATTAGTTACCTTATATTCAGTACAAATCATATTTTTATAAATATTATGTGTTATAGAAATATACCTATACTTAAAGTAGGCACTATATACATTATATAACCAGATGGAGTACATATGTTAGGTAGTACTTATACACAGCCTACAGAATATGTAAGTTATACATATCTTGGGACTTCCCTGGTGGCACAGTGGTTAAGAACCCACCTGCCAATGCAGGGGACACGGGTTCAATCCCCGGTCCAGGAAGATCCCACATGCTGTGGAGCAACTAAGCCTGTGAGCCACAACAACTGAGCCTGCACTCTAGAGCCTATGAGCCACAACTACCGAAGCCCACATGCCTAGAGCCCGTGCTCTGCAACAAGAGAAACCACCACAATGAGAAGCCCGCACACTACAAGGAAGAGTAGCCCCAACTCGCCGCAACTAGAGAAAGCCTACATGCAGCAGTGAAGAACCAACACAGCCAAAAATAAATAAATTAAAAATAAATTTTAAAAAATTTCTTTAAGTTATATATATCTTTATATCTCTATAGATACTATACATTAAACTGCATACCTGGTATATAGAAGTCAGTGAAAAAGTATAAGTAAAAGCATTTTGCACGCCTTAAGACACTACAGCCATCTTACCATGCATATTATATGTACATATACCAATCTGCCAAAAGACTGTAATAGGGAAGAACAAATCTGACTCCATGTTGGATCTGTCCTTTTACTTTAACCTTTGTGCTCTGTTGCCTGTGCTTAGTCATGCTGGCTCTTACCTTTTGTAAAAGAATGTTGTTTATAGTCTGAAATATACATGAGAGCCCATTCTCAAGGCTCTGACCTTTAAAGGTATGACACTCTTCCATTCATATAGAGATAAAGTGTTGCAGAACAGAGAATAACATTTGTCTTGTTACAGGCTTACAGGAACATCATGACCTGACCTACTGGACAGATGCAAGAACAAAGGATTCTGACATCAAGAAGTCTGCAACAAACAACGACACCTCCTCCCTGTTCAGTATAAAAGCCGCCTGAATTCTAACTCAGGTAAGATGGTTCTTTGAGACACTAGTCTGCCATCTTCTCGGTCTGCTGGCTTTCTGAATAAAGTCGTTATTCCTTGCCCCAACAACTTGTCTCCCGATTTATTGGCCGGTCGTGCAGTGAGCGGAACGAGTTTGGACTCGGTAGCAAGCCCAGCAATATATAGAAGAATTATAGAGCAGGGCTTTTAACAAACTTCTAGTATGAAAGTGATCTACCCCCCGTTCACAAGTATTAGTCTGTCAGGGCTCAAAATCTCCAGTGAACCCACCTATGGATCACAAGTATTCTGACCAAAACCAAATAAAATTTTTTTAAAAATATGAACCAGTTCATACTGAAACCAAACTTTTATATTCTTTTATATTTTCTAAAATATCTAAGCCAAAAAAGGCCCTCTCAGATTATTAAAATGCATGAGTTACTGCATGTTGTAAACATCCCTGGGTCGTCATAAAATACGGAGTGTGCCAACGTTCCTTTAGTGGGAGCTCTACTTCGCTTCACCTGCGCTCTGCTGCCTGGGCTCTGGATCCACTGTGGACACCGAGCCTGGCTTTCTGTTGAGTCAAGGGTTAATTGCACTGCAGGGTTTTTGTGTTCACAGGCTTGAATGCCAGGATCTCTGAATAAGAGACCACGGCAGCTCTGCGTTATGGATGGATGGATGGACAGGTACAACAACCCAGCTCCGGAAGGCTGGGACCCTTCTCCCTGAGCCCCAGACTGCCCCTTATATGGCAGCATGCAGTCTGTTTTCTAGACCTTGGATTGCCACGGAAACAAACGATCAAAATTCTCATGAGTTGATGGATGGCAAGGGTCTGTGATGGTCAGCAGCACTTCTCTGCTTTATTGTAATTGACTTTAATGTCACAATCACAACATTGTCTGTTTCAAACTTTTTTCACCCTCCTCCGGACATCTGACTACCTGAATTTTCAGCACTCCAATACATGAGCAATTACATATTTGTGTATGTGAGTAATAATTAGTGAGCACTGGCTGTGCAGTAGACATGGTGGTAGACACTGAGAATACAAAGATTAATACCATATAGAGACTGTCTGAAAAGAACGAACTCATAACATAGGGAATTAGTACAGAGCTAACGACAATATAAGTGTGGCATGTGTGATACTAATGTTGTCAGCAAAAACCATGGGAGCACCAAGGAGAGTAATCAAGGCTATCTCAAATACTTCTCAGTGTCCCTGAAGGATGGGTTGGATTTTGATGAGTTAAGAAGAAGTAATTATGCAAGACAGCATGAGTGAAGTATCCGGTAGACTTACAGGGCTGGATTGCAGCAGGCAAGGAGAAGGGGCAAAAGATAAGCTGAACAGGGTGCAGGAGACAGAAAGAGTCTAGTGTGGATTTTTCCTATACACGGTGAGACTAGATGCCTTTTTTGTGAGGGAGGGTAGCAGGAATGGAATTCCAGGTTCCTTCCTACTGTTTCATGCTGGAGAGCAAGCTGTACTCCCAGACTGGCACCAAATATGCAGGCAGGCCTTCACAATAGCACCTTTTGGATTAGTAGCTCCAAGTAAGAGAGCTATAGAAAGGGGCTGACTACAACCCTGCCATCTCCTATAAAGCTGTGGACTCCTGTGGGGTCTTGGAAAGTAATCACTTTGATGTTAATTGATGCCAATGGGAGAGCATTTACAGTGATTTGGAAGGTCAAAGAAAACATTTAAAAAGTAATTTTCAAGATCAGGTCACATGATAGTTTAAGGGAGGAAGAAATCAGTGCCCCTGGATTTAATACAAATCACTCTTACTGTGGTGGTCCGATGGTCACTGAGGTCATCTTCACTCAGGGCCACTCAATCAGCAGGTGAACACAGTTCAAGTGTCATCGAGGGCACAGAGAACCCCTGCTTCTGAAGCCCGTCACAAGGAGCCAGGGAATCAAAGAAAGCTAGTGACGGAAAGCACTCAGAACCCCTCCTGTCACCCTGTTTCTGACAAATAGAGGACCACAACCACAGGCTGCAAAGCAAAGCAGTCTTAACCGTGTTCCCGGAGGAGCCAGGGATGACAGCTGCTGGCTATAAGGGACGGAAGATCGCAGACAAAGCCTCTACGCTCCGTCACCGTATTTTCCTGATAAAAAAGGCAGGGCATGTCCTCTGACAAAGAAGGTATTCCAACTTGTGATTACTTTTCACGGATAAACAAAGGGAGAAAATATTTGTACTGTGAACTGTCCTGAAAATTCCACATGGAAAAGGAATGCACATTCTTAGGGACATGCTCTAGGAGGACAGGGATCTAGCTGCTACAGTTTGAGGGGAAGCTGTTTCATGTTGCAGCCCTCTGTTTGAAGGGAGAGGAGTGCCAGCCACAGCAGGACAAAAGAGAGAGGGTGATATTGCCTAAAGAAATCATTTAATACATATTTATTACTGAATAAATGAATAAATTAATAGCTACAGACTATGTAAAGCACAGGCAATGGGAGAGGCAGATAAACAATCCTGTCCCCAGGCTGTAGAAGGAATTGCAGTCATGCTCCCAGGCCTTCCTACTCAAAATGTGGGCCCTAAATAGCAGCAGTGGCCTCCTCTGGGAACTTGTTAGAAATTCAGAATCTCCGGCCCCGCACAGACCTATTAAGTTATAATCTACATTTTAACCAGCTCCCCAGGTAATCATATGTCCAGTCATAGTCATTAGAAAGGACAGATGGATGGAACACAGAGTTATCTGAAGCAAACCAATCACTGTCTGCAGGCTGTAAAGACAGGCAGTGAAAAATCACAGGTTTCATGAGGAATAAACACACAGACAGAAACAATCACAGGTTGAAAGAGATTTTCACAGTCACAGATGATATGCGATACAGACCAGGCACAGGAACAGAATAAATGAAAACTGGCTAATGTAATGGTATATACAAACGTAAAAAAAAAAAATTTGAAAAAAAAATTTCCCCTGGTGTCCCCTCCTCCCTTTTCTTTTAGCATTCTTTTTAGAAAACTTGACATTGGAAATGCTTTCTCTGTCTGTTTGAAATGTATGTAAATCTTTTTAAAAGCTAAATAAGCCTCTGGCCAGTTTTGTCACCCCAGAATGTCTTCCTCGGGAGCCCACTGGCATCTCTTTGAAATGTGGGTATGGGAAGGATGGTACCTGGTTTCCCTGTCTCTGTGGGGGTTGAGCTTATGTGCCTGGCTCCAAGTTGTAACTAGCTTCTTGTCATAAAGTTAAAGTTCTATTTTTCCTTTGGATAAAGATAATTAACATGTATGTAATGGATTGTATTTGCCTGGCTATATAAGCAGATGGGGTTTCTTTCTGTCTTTGCAATCTCTTTAGTGGATTGCCTGTGATCATCACTGCAGTCTGGTTTAAGGCTGATCTCCAATGAAACGGTTTCATTTTTTTAAATAAATTTATTTATTTATTTATGGCTGTGTTGGGTCTTCGTGGCTGTGCGCAGGCTTTCTCTAGTTGCAGTGAGCAGGGGCTACTCTTCGTTGTGGTGTGTGGGCTTCTCAATGCGGTGGCTTCTCTTGTTGCAGAGCACAGGCTCTAGGCACGCGGGCTTCAGTTGTGGCACGCAGGCTCAGAAGTTGTGGCTCGCGGGCTCTAGAGCACAGGCTCAGTAGTTGTGGCGCACGGGCTTAGTTGCTCCACAGCATGTGGGATCTTCCTGGACCAGGGCTCGAACCCATGTCCCCTGCATTGGCAGGCAGATTCTTAACCACTACGCCACCAGGGAAGTCCCAGTTTCATTCTTTTCTACATTTCGCAGAGGATTCTTCTGGGTTGGCAGGGAGTTTTATTTTTAAATTATTTCTCCATCCCCAGTCACAAAAGGCATGAGGATTGGATCGTCTTTGCCACCAACTGTGACAGGTAAAATGACTCCCATCACAACTTCCGGGGAAGGCAGCAGAGTCAAGGGTGGATTGTCATTTGATTTGTATTTGACAGCTTATACTGTATAGTAGTAGGTATTCATTACATATATTAAAAGGGAATTAGGATGATGCGACAATGGAAAAACAGGAACTGCTTTTTAGGCCAAAGGGCAAAATTCTGAAAGCATAAATATCTTAGAACGCTTTTCCTTAAACTAGCAAAGTAAAGTGGTCCATGTAATTCTAAAAGTCACAAATGATGACAATGAGGGAGGAAAACCTGAGCAACCTGCCTTTCCCACCAGGGAGACTCTGCCTAGACTGGGAGGCCCTGGCATCACTGACTTTGCACAGGGGGACTGGAGCCCAGAGCAGTGCACCTGGCTACACAGCAGGTACATCTCCTTTAGAAGACCCCCCACAAGTGTTGTGTGGTCCATTTACTTATTCATTCAGTCCTATCCCTAACTTTTTTTTTTTTTTTTTTTTTTTTTTTTTTGCGGTACGCGGGCCTCTCACTGTTGTGGCCTCTCCCGTTGTGGAGCACAGGCTCCGGACGCGCAGGCTCAGCGGCCATGGCTCACGGGCCCAGCTGCTCCGCGGCACGTGGGATCCTCCTGGACTGAGGCACGAACCCGTGTCCCCTGCATCGGCAGGCGGACTCTCAACCACTGCGCCACCAGGGTAGCCCCCCCAACATTTATGAAGCATCCTAGGGAAAAAGTTTCAGCCCCGAGTGCTGGATGTATAATCGGATTAAAGCTCAGGTCTTACTCTCAAGAAGCTGACAGTTTGTTGCGGAAGAAAGACCCATAAAGGAAAATGATTATAGCAGAGGGTGATAAGGGCCGTGATTCGAACCTGCACAAGGAGTGAAAATTCAAAGCACAGCTCACAGCCTGGGACAGGTCCCGGAAGTCTCTGGGAAGATGGGACAGCTGAGCCCTATCTTGAAGCTGGGAGTCCAATCTCTGTAGCTGTGGCTCTCACATTCCTTCCCTTTGGTCTGGCTAAGTCCTAAAACCTAGATCCTCCAGGTCTCCATTTATGTAGCCTCTACTAGGAAGCCTTCAGAGGCCCTGCAAGGCCAGGTTAGGGGACCCTCCTTTGTGCCCCATCACAGTGTTAGCCTTCATTGTCAGTGCTCATTTACCTGTCACAACACACTGTAAGCTCCTTTAGGGCAGGGACTGTGTCATATTCACCTCTGCATCTCCAGCACCTAGCATGATGCCTGGTGCACTGGTAGTACTTAATAAATGCCTGTGAAATGACTGAATATTAGGTGAAAAGCAGTCATTGATGTATGAGAGAGAGGGAGTGGGAGGGGAAGAGAGGTGTTATTGACAATCCCAGTAGAGAGAACAGCATGAGCACATGAAGGCAAAAAATGGTTAAGTATTGTGATAAAGAATGACAAGTATTTTGCAGCTGCTGGACCATACATTGCAAGGGAGAGAATAGCAGGAGATAAAAGACCAAAACTAAGCAGAGACCCTGTTTCAGTCTCATGGTAAACGGAGTCAAGTGCCCTTCTCCACTGACCTGTTTCCCTTTGACAGGGTCTCAAGGATTGGCCATTGAAGTCAACATTTGTCTAATATAAACGTGGTACAGACAATTCTCCCTACCACGTGACCCACAGAGATGCAGTACCTATAGCAGTGGAATTTCAAAACAAATGTGGCCCTAACTACAGCCCATTGTGAACCTTTGGAGGACACTTCTCCAGAAAAAGAGCTATCCACCTGAGAGAGAATCCTCATGCAAACTGGATCCAGGAATTGGGCACAACGTGCCATAAGAAATATCTAATTAGCACCTACTATGTACCAAGTTGCAGAATGTCTGAGAAGACCCTGCTTGGCCACTAGGAGTTTTCAACACAACTTGTCAATGGGTAAGGTCCACGGTGGTGGAGGATCAGAGGCCAGCTGTGGCTTAGTATCTTTGTATCCCAATCTGACTCAGTTTTGAGGCTCAGTACCGTATAATACTTATTGGGACAAGTATTGACCTCAGAGATGGTCTTGAGAGGAACCATGGAAATCAGCCAGTTCGTTGCACTGGGATGGGGTCTGGATGAAAGGTCAGAGGATCTGAGTTCTGTCTCTTACTCTGTGTTTGCTAGCAAGTCATACGCTCCTGTTTATGAGAATGCAATGAGATCTGGGATGCAGAACTCTAGAATAATAAACTATTATTTATTATAACAAAGCATTTTATTACTTATAAAAATCAGTGCCAAAACTGATCAAGCAGTCACTATAAGCCCGGCTAAATACAAAGGCAGTAGGGAACACAGAAAAGAACACTTTCTGTTCCCACCATTAAGGTTCTTTTTACTTTGACGGCAAAGACAAAATTGACATACACATAATAGAGAACAATTAAGCACTGATTCTTAATGCAGTCTGAGTACAGATAAAAGGAATCATTGAGAGAAGGAATTTTTGAGGAAGGCTGTAAACTGAATGGCACAGAATAAACTTACCCTTTCTTTTTTCCTCTCCTTTCTTACTTACCCTTTCATACTCCCACATTAAAAAAAAATAACAACTTTTTATACTTATTCATCATAAAAACTCTCAATAAGCTAAGACTAGAAGGGAACTACCCTAATTTGATGAAAGTCAATTATGAAAAACCGACAGCCAATATTATATCTATTGCTTGAATTCAAGGTTGTCTGCTCTCACATTTTAATTCAACACTCTACTGGAAGTTCTAACAAGGCAATGAGGCATGGAAAGCTAATAAAAGTCATTGGGTTTGGAAAAAAGGAAGTGCAAATATCTCATTGCAGGAAACATGATTGCCTCTATAGAAAATGCTAAGGAAACTACAAGGCAACTAATATGTGAATTTATCAAGGTTATAGGATACAAGGTCAAGATACAAAAAGTAATTGTAGTTTTATATATTAGCAGCAAACTTTTGGAAAGTGAAATAAAAAATAATTATAGTAACTTCAAAAAATAATTATAGTAACTTCAAATTATAGTAACTTCAAAAATAATTATAGTAACTATAAAATACTAAGACATGAATTTAACAAAATATGTTCAATACCTATACACTGAAAAGTACTAAAAATTGCTAAGAGGAACTAAGAATACTTAAATAAAAGCAAGATATACCATATTAAAGGATTGGAAGACTCAATAGACAATTATTTTCAGTTTATTTAGAGTTCTAGAATAGGCAAACTAGAGTTGAAAAAATTCAGAACACTCTGGAGGGGTAAGACTGGGAAAAGACATGAAGAAATTTTCTAAAGCTATGGGACTATCCCATGTATTAATAAGAGCATGAATCATATAGATGTACACATTTGTCAAAACTCAAGGAATTTTATATCCAAGATTTTCATGTTTAACGAATGTAAATTTTATCTGAGTAAATATGCAAATCATATTGAAGTCTAGTTAGTAAGTTTGCTTTTCACTGTGGTTTGGGATAGCAATTCTGAAACTACTCTTTGTGTATTATAAGCTTGAGCAGATGAGTAAATGTACTGAGAAAATGGGAACCAGGTTTCTATTTAGGGTATTCTCATTATTACACATTTGTATGTGTTTAAATATATATATTTATATATTATTAGATATATATGTACATATATATGTGTATATATATATATGTGTGTGTGTATATATATATATATATATATATATATATATATATATATATATATACCTTAGATATGTCCATGGAGGTGGTCTAAAAGCCATAACACATCAGTAGCAATGATCATACCTTGAATCCAGATTTCTAAATATCACTTTCTATTAAAAGGAGCCAAGACCCCTTAGAGAAGTAGATGACTCCAGGACTGAGGGAGGGAAATTATGAGTTGATCCTAGAACATCTTATTTTGCCAGAAAGTAAGGAATTATTCAAGGAATAGTGGGGACATTATAAAGGGACACCTGAGAGAGGTTGAAGCAGCTCCCACTGGACAGATATGGGATAGTTTAGGCATCAAAATAAATAATAATAATAATAAATGGGCTTCCCTGGTGGCACAGTGGTTAAGAATCTGCCTGCCAATGCAGGGGACATGGGTTCAGGCCCTAGTCCAGGAAGATCCCACATACCGTGAAGCAACTAAGCCTGTGCACCACAACTACTGAGCCTGTGCTCTAGAGCCTGCGAGCCACAGCTACTGAAGCCCACACACCTAGAGCCCCGTGCTCCACAACAACAGAAGCACCGCAGTGAGAAGCCTGCGCACCACAGTGAAGAGTAGCCCCTGCTCTCTGCAACTAGAGAAAGCCTGCGCACAGCAACAAAGAACAAACACAGCCAAATATAAATAAAATAAAAATTAAAAAAAATTTAAAAATAACAATGTGGGGCTTCCCTGGTGGCGCAGTGGTTGAGAGTCCGCCTGCCGATGCAGGGGACACGGGTTCGTGCCCCGGTCTGGGAAGATCCCACATGCCGCGGAGCGGCTGGGCCCATGAGCCATGGCCGTTGAGCCTGCACATCTGGAGCCTGTGCTCCGCAACGGGAGAGGCCACAACAGTGAGAGGCCCACATACCGCAAAAAAAAAAAAAAAAAAAACCAATGTATTTTTAACTCATTGAATAAAATAAAAATCCATGAGTATATACCAATGTAAACCACGAATAAATAAATAAATAAATGGGAGAAAATGGAAAACTTTCAGTAGAATTGCAATATATATAATTATGATTCTAAAAGTAGAAGGCCAATGTTTGATGGGTAATAAGATATTTACATAGTCTCAAATTTTTTCCCCACAAAATACCTATTAGTTACAAAGGGAAAATGGCATACTTACATTGCAGAAACCTGGTAGACATTACCTCAATCAAGTGGTAATGTTAATATCACCAAAATTAGGACAAACTGCCATTATGTGGCTCCTATGAAGGACTTAATATCACTTTTCTGGTATCCTGACAAAAATGCATAACTTAAATCTAGCTATGAGAAAACATAAGATAAACCCAAATTGAGAGACATTCTACCAAATTAATTGTCCTGCTCTCTTGAGAACTCTCAAGCTCAAGAAAGATGAAAAAGGATGGAGAAATGATTCTAGATTAAAGACTACTAAAGAGATGTGACAAATAAATGAAATGTCTGATCTTGGATTGGATCCTGAAGTGGGGAAAAAAGCTTATAGGATATTATTGGAGCAGCTGATAAAATTTAAAAATGGACTGTGGATTATAAAACAGATTATGGCAATATTAAATTTCTCAAATTTGGATGATTGTATGTGATTATGTAAGAAAGTGTCTGTTCTTAGAAAATACACACTGATCTTGTTCTTAGAAAACAGGCACATTTATTTAAGGGTAAATGAGAAAAATATCTCCAACTTATTCTCAAATGGTTCAGGAAAGAAATATATGTATGTATATACATATAAAATGATATAGCAAATGAGCAAAATGTAAACAAATGGTAAATCTGGGTAAATTGTATACAGGATTTCCTTGTACTACTCTTGCAATTTTTCTATTTGAAATTATATAAAAATTATAATTACAAAAACCGTGGCAGGATGACTAAAATAAGTCAAGATGATGGTTACATCTTGAGGGAAAGGGAAGATAGGGAGATGTTACTGGGAAAGAGCATGTAGGGGCATATGGAGACTTGTCACATCCTTGGAATTTTCTGTTTCTTTGAGTATTAGGTATACGGCCGTTTATATTATTATTATTATTGAAACTCTCAATATATGTTTTATACCTGTTTCTGTAGGTTTGATTCATTTAATAAAAGAAAATGAGAATCTGAGAGGATAAATAAATTACCATCCAAAATTATACTACTTATTTATGGTGAAGTCAGGGCTAAAACCCATATCTTGGATCCCTGTCAAGTCCATTTCTCTGCCAGCTGACAATGCTGGGGGGAACCGTGATGAGGTTAATATGTGCTTGGCTAGAGGACTCCCAAATCCTGACGTTACCAGCCATCCCTCTCCACATGGTCCTAAAGGGAAATATATGCACAGAAAAATGTCCTGGTGACTGACAAAGCAAAACTTCAGTGCTGACTAGGTCCCTGATCCCTAAACCCAATGCAATCTGTGGTGAGTAAGCTGGACCAGGTAGAGAACTTCTCTTTTCTAGGCTCGAGGTGGCCAGATCACCACAGCAAGCTGAATGACCTTATCCATTCATTCTCCCTAACGACACCCAAGTCTCAGATTGTGTATGATCCTAATGGTGACAAAAGTTTTCACCAGGGCAGCCCAACCGGTGAGCGGAATAAATAGCCTCTTTGTGTAAATGCGTATTCATATCCTGCTTAGGTCCCATTTAGTAAAAGCTATCCAATCAGGATTCTTGCCCTCAACCAAGTAAAAATGATACTACTTACGCTCGAGAATAGAGGGGAAAGTGAGTTGTGAGCTTGCTCTGGCCAACAGATATCATTGTCTGTTTTTATTTTAGGCTATCCTCAGGGCCAACGAGACCACAGAGGCAGGTACATATTTGAGATCCACCTGTCTTGTGAATATAGAAACTAAAGGAATTCATGCCTGTGGCATCTTGTGAGCAAATCCAACCATTAACATTTCTTGTCTACTTTCCTATTATGTGACTATAAAAAGATATCAACAGTACATTTAAATTTTCCTGTTGAGAGGAAATATGCAGATCATAATGAAGGTAAGAAAATGCTTATAACCATATGTTTGTTCTCACAGAAAATGTGCCAATGTAAGAAATGTTCCATTTTAAAGTTTTCGGCACCATGTGGTAGTGGTGGGTTGAAACTTCCATGGCAGGTTCTTTCGGTTTTTCTCCCCCTCATATTATATCTTTACCTTGTTCAATCTAAAGGTTTCTATACTACCACCTCCTCCCTGCCTCTTTCCTCGCCACCACCCTCTCCTTTGTATTAAGGTGCAGCCTGAAAACACATTCCAAACAATGTCATATTCCATATGCTTAGAGATAAAGGAAATGGTTGCTTAGCAACAAGGCCCTGGTAAAAATTCTGAGCATTCTTTTACTTTTCCTTTCCAATTTAGGGCAATGCTCAGGAAGCTGTTTGCAAAGAGATCCAAGACTAGTAGAACTCTGTCTAAAACAGAGGGAAGTAACAAAGGAGGAAGAGAAAGAGGAGGAGGAGGGGGAAGAGGAGGGGGAGAAGCAATAAGGCCCTTTTGTCACAACTTAAGTGTTATTCCCATTGGCAGTGGGAATGGAAAGACTTGGCCAAGGTGGGATAGAGCACCTCAATTTTCCATTTCCCTTCTGATTTCCCTGATGTTTCCCAAACTTAATTCCAATCCATTAGCTGAGGCTAATGCCTGGGAGTGGGAGCAGATGAGAGTTTATTTTCCCTGTTACTAGGCCTCCTTAAAACACCTATCTAGCCTCTGTAGGCTGATAACTGTTATATTTCAAATGATTTTCTATCAGGGACATTTTCCTACATTGTTAAATATTTCATGAAAACCTGGTTGTTCAGAAACTTCTCCTGTAGGTATCATATGATTGACCTATGCATCCCTTCTTGTACACTGAGTTTATTCTGATCAATCTGCTTCCATTAATGTTGTTTCTATGAACTTACTCTTCTATAAACCTTTGGTGTCCATCAACAGATGAATGGATAAAGAAGATGTGGCACATATATATAATGGAATATTACTCAGCCATAAAAAGGAATGAAATTGAGTTATTTGTAGTGAGGTGGATGGACTTAGAGTCTGTCATGCAGAGTGAAGTAAAGTCAGAAAGAGAAAAACAAATACCATACACTAAAACATATATATGCAATCTAAAGAAAAAGAAATGGTTCTGAAGAACTTAGGGGCAGGACAGGAATAAAGACGCAGATGTAGAGAATGGACTTGAGGACATGGAGTGAGGGGAAGGATAAGCTGGGACGAAGTGAGAGAGTGGCATGGACTTATATACGCTACCAGATGTGAAATAGATAGAGAGTGAAAGCAGCCGCATAGCACAGGGAGATTAGCTTGGTGCTTTGTGACCACCTAGAGGGGTGGGATAGGGAGGGTGGGAGGGAGATGCCAGAGGGAGGAGATATGGGGATATATGTATATGTATAGCTGATTCACTTTGTTATAAACCAGAAACTAACACACCATTGTAAAGCAATTATACTCCAATAAAGATGTTTAAAAAATATATATATATACAACCCTTTGTATCTCAAAATTTCTGTAGGATGGATGGCTAATAGCAGAACTGATAGATTTGAAACTATCTTAAATTTTTAAAGATTTCAAATTTTTAAAATACTCTTGATATTTAAGAACTAATTGCTTCTAGAAAACTTGTACTAACATACCAGTAAATGTTTTCTGATTTGATGGGAAATAACACGTTGATGGTTTATTTAGCTATTATTTGGTTACTAATTAGGTTAAATATATTATATGTGTGTGTATATATATATATATATATATATATATATATATGTTTATAGTCCATTTCTAAGTCTCTTCCTGAAGACTTCCAGGAAGTCTCTTCCTGATCATGTTATTTGCCCACTTACTTCCTACTTGAGTGTTGTCTTTTTTTATTGCTTTATGAAAGCTCTTTAGATGGACACACACATGCAAATATATTCTTAATATGATGACTACTGAAATAAGAAGGATGGGGCAAACAAGAGGGACTAATATAAAGGATATATCTTTATGGTCATATTTGTTGAAAATACTTCTCTCAATTTGTTATTTGCGCTTTACTTAATGGGATTTTTTTTTTTTTTTTTTAGCTCTATAGGCTCAGTGTTGTGGCCCCTCCTGTTGCGGAGCACAGGGTCCGGACGTGCAGGCTCAGCGGCCATGGCTCACGGGCCTAGCCGCTCTGCAGCATGTGGGATCTTCCTGGACCAGGGCGTAACCCGTCTCCCCTGCATCTGCAGGCAGACTCTCAACCACTGCGCCACTAGGGAAGCCCTTAATGGGATTTTTTTAACTTTATTTTTTTTAACTTTCTGTATGTTTATTTTATTTTAGATGTACAGTTTTATGTAGTTTTTTGTAGCAGCCCAAAGAGCACAGTGGTGAAGGACAGAAGCTCTGGTATCTGATTCCCTGGGTTTGAATTTTGGCTCTGCTGTATCTGTGCTGTGTGATCTCGTCAAATTACTTTAACATCTCTGTGCCTTACTTCTCTTCTCTGTAAAATGGACATCTTAATTACACTTTTTGTGGGTGGTGAATTTTCATCAATTAATACATATATAAAGCACACAGAATGATGGCTAGAATATACGAAGCATCAAGAAGTTAAAGTAGCCAGTATCATGTAACAAATATATTGATCTATCCCTTTGTGATTTCCTCCATGGCTTTTATGCTGACAAAGTCTATATCCATAAAAAAACTGTAAAGTATTTATTTATACTTTGTTTTATTTTCCTCATGATTTATTTAATTACTTATTCATTCATTTTTTTATGTTTAAGTCTTTAACTCACTAGAATTTATTTTGGTATATGGTAAGAAGTAAGCTAACTTGATTTCCTTCCCAAATATTCAGTGTTCCCTCTTGTCAATTAATCTACCTTTTCTCATTGGTTTGCATAATTCCTTTATCATTTACCAAGTTTTTACATACACTTGATCTATTTTAAGATTAACTGTTCTATTTCATTGTTCTATCCTTTGATTTCTATCCTATTGCCATGCTGAAAAAAATCAGTATAGTTTTAATATTTACTAGGTCAATTCTGATCTCATCATTTTCAAAATTCTCTTAGCTATTTTCATCTGTGAAGTTGACCAAGTGATTCTATAAATCATTTTAATATGTTAAAAATATCATTGGGATTTTGAATAAGATAACACCAATCTATAAACTGATTTAGGGGAAACAGGCACTTTTGAACTATTTTGTTTCTTCATTTACAAAATCTTTCATATCCCTCAATACATTTTTTTAGCTTTTTCACAAAGCTTTACACACATTTCTTAATAGTCTTAGCAGTTAACATTTTTTTACTAACTGTAAAAAGAATTTTCTCCCCTAGTACAACTAGATGTACGAGAAAACAAGTTATAGTCATAGTTCTCAACTCAACCTGAATTTTTTCACTCACAGGGTCTTTGTGTATACTTTCTGTAAGATGTTTGTCTGAATTAGGAACTACTTGCCAAACATCATTTAAACGTGAAATGAGGATATCCTTTTTCTAAAAGTTATTTTTCTTAATTAAACAAATTTTTATTGTGTCCCAACTGTATGTATGGTTTACTTGCAAACACAGAAATAGTCCCTGTTACAGAGCTGACATTAGAGAACTGATTTAATGACAGCTGTGATAAGTACTAGGGAGAATGACTGGGGCACAAGATGAGGGTCTAATTTGGGGCCTGAATTCCTATGGGACCACAGCAGATGATCTCTAGAAACTTACATTTGAGCTGAGCTCTGAGAGGTGAATAGGAATTAACTAGGAGACCTATGGATGCTTCTGACAGAGAAGTGGACCAGAATGCAGGAGGTTGAAGGAATTAAGATAGGGCTTCTGTGGCTGTAACACAGAAATGCGGAGAGAGGTGGGAAGTAACATTAGATGAGATAAATCATTGGGGGTTTGGTCACAGTAAGGTTTTTTAGCCTTAAGAGGAAAACAAAAGTCACTTCAAAAAAAGTTAAAAAACAGAAAAAATATAAAAATATCTAATAGCATATATATTTTAAAAATAAATTTTATATAAATATACTATTTACGTGTGTGTGTGTGTGTGTGTGTGTGTGTGTGTGTTCCCTTGGAAACCAGGATTGTTCCCATGGTTATATTGCCATAGTCTTTGAGGAAACAGCTCTGTGACAACGTTCTTTAGCCTAAAGGGAGGAAAGTCTAACTTCTCCAGGATTTCCAGAGTTTGTTCCCCTAATCAAAGACGAACCAGGCCAGTGTCTGCTGTGAGATGGAAAGGTATCGAAGGCATTACTGACTTACAGTCCTGTTTGCTGTTCTCTTGTTAGTACTGTTGTGAGAAAACCACAGCCTAGGGCTTCCCTGGTGGCGCAGTGGTTAAGAGTCTGCCTTCCAATTCAGGGGACACAGGTTCGAGCCCTGGTCCGGGAAGATCCCACATGCCATGCAGCAACTAAGCCCGTGCACCACAACTGCTGAGCCTGCGCTCTAGAGCCCACGAGCCACAACTACTGAGGCCATGTGCCACAACTACTGAAGCCTGTGCACCTAGAGCCCGTGCTCTGCAACAAAAGAAGCCACTGCAATGAGAAGCCCACGTATTGCATAAAGAGTAGCCCCCGCTCACCACAACTAGAGAAAGCCCGTGCGCAGCAACGAAGACCCAACGCAGCCAATAAATAAATAAATAAATAAATAAATAAAATTAAAAAAAAAAGAATTGGCTACAATCTTTAAAAAAAAAAGAAAGAAAGAAAACCACAGCCTATTTTGTAAAAGAAGTTTTCTGTGGAATAATCATATAGTCCCTTCTGTGAAACTGCAGACTGATAAATGCCAAACAGGCTTATAGAATGTTGAATCACCTGCAGAAACTGAAAGATAGCACATCCTCTGTTTGAGGCAAGAGTATGAGGGGAGTGTTTCTCGATTTGGGCACTACTGACAATTTGAGCAAATAATTCTTTGTCTTGGGGGCTGTCCTGTGCCTTGTAGGGGGTTTAGTAGCAATATCCTGGACCCTACCCACTAGGTGCCAGTAATACCCTCCTCCAGTTTTGACAACCAGTTGGCCTCTGAGGGGCAGAATTGCCCAGGTTAAGAATTACTGAGGTACAAAAATTATTAAAGTCATTCTTCCCCATTAAAACTATTATACTAATTTTTGCCTTACCATGAATTCACTCAGACACTGTAACATTTAACAAATGAGATTCAGAATTATTACCAACAGCTAACTCCTATAGTGTACAAAGCATTGTCATACATATCTTTTATTCACTTATTTCAGCAAACATTTATTAAACACCTGCTTTTGGAGGCACTATGCTGATTGCTAGTGCCACAAGGTCAAATGAGCCAACCTTGCAAGGAGCCTAGTCTACAGGGAAGACAAACAATAAGTGAGTATATCATAGGTGCCTGATAGAAATTTGACAGAAGTCTACTGAGTAGAAACCCAGGTGGGGGAGGACCTATCAGGGAATGATAAGAATTAGAGGTGAAACCTGAAACATGGTATTTTTCAGGCTGAAGGATTGGGGGAGTGGCTGGAGAGCTGTAAGACTTACAACAACATTCTAAGACATACATTATGATCCTCTCTGTTTTAAGGATGAGAAAACTGAAAGGTTAAACATTTAGCTTAGGGTCACTTAGCTAGATAGCAGCAAAATTAACCTATTAATTTAACCATTACCTGGACTAACAGTACTTGTTTTTTCCAGTTGAATACAATGGAATAAGAGAGACTTGGGGAACAACATTGACAAATAGTCCTCTTAGAACAAAACTGCGGTGACAAAAATAATACTCCCTTAATGTATCTCACATGGCACAGTCATAGACATTACCTCTTGTGATCCTTGCATCAATCCTGTCAGTTCGACGGTGGGCATGCCTATCACCTCTGCTTTATAGAGAGAAAGGAGGCACTCAGAGAGTTTAGCTATAGAGCTCACAGAGCACGCTGCCCCTCTCAGCATGGACATACATTTCCCATAGGGCAATGGAATGCTTCATTGTATTTTCGCACCAGGATACTGCCATCATTTTGCTATCCTTGAAAGCAGTTCAATTTGTGCACTTAGAGCTGAAATTATAGTGTCTGAAAGCTAATTTAAAAGAGCAATTTACTGCTGTTGCCACGAAGAAACAGAACCAATCAATGTAATAAAAAAAATTTAAGATCATTCTGTACTTTTTATGGTTGCTATTGCAGTCGTGTGACTCACAGGGAGCAAACTATCTGTCATTATGGAATACTTAGAAAGCAGAACACTTCTTGGCCTGAGGTAGGTACTCAAGAAATGTATGTTAGAAGGATAGATGGCTGGAAAATTGAATGGATGGATGAGAAGGCAGATGGAAGCATGCTGCTTCCAGGAATAAGAGATGGTGACCTGTTCTCAACATCATGGCCCGTATTGTCTACCTCCATTTTCTCTTAGGAACAAGCTCCTTGTCACTGGCTTCCACAGGGTTTCTCACCCTAGTTCTTATCTAAAAGAAGAATAAGAACAGGTGAGAAATACTGAAATTGTAGGGGAGCAAAACTTGCCACCCCCAACTATCTCTTTGGCGTGCACACTACTTTGAGCTGAAAAATAATTAAGGCCCAAAAGACTCAGGAAGAAACTCTGAGCATCCCCCTAACTGCCTAAAGAATGTAGATGGAGGACATGTTCCAGGAAGGTAGTTATCACCGTAGATAACTACAGGAAGAAGTAGTCGTGCAGACAGGGAGGAACTCAGCAAAGTCTGTTTGTCAAAATTCTTCTGTGTGTCCCATTGTCTCTGCATATCCTGCATATTGTCTCTGCATTTTCCAACTCCTTGTCAATTGCCTTCCTCCCCTTTGAAGTCCCCACCCACTACCTACCTCCACATCCTCTTTTGTCTTTAGCTGAAGATGGTATTTAAGGTGACTGGTTTCAGCCATTTTGGTGAGTTACTCGGTCTTTCTGAGTTTTTCCTATGTATACATCTTATTAAATTTTGTTTGACTTCTCCTGTTCATCTGTCTCATATCAATTTAATTATTAGACCAGACAGAAGAACCTAGAAGAGTAAAGTTTCTTCCTCCCCGACAAAATTAAGGGCAGCCTTTTAGTTTGCAAATCTCAGTCCTAAAAGAGAGGTACTCAAGACCCATTCTGTTTGCCATGAATACTCTAATGATTAGGCTCAAACTTGACTCCTCTCCCTTCCTTTCTACCATATCTGGTTAGTCACCAAGTCCTGTCACATCTCCCTCTTTGGGAGCATTTCAAAACAGACCCTTAATTTCCATTTCTATTCTTGTCACTTTAGCTCAGACCCCTACTACCTCATTTCTGGACCGTTACCTTAATATATCAACTAGTCTATCTTCTTCACATTTTTCCATTTGCCCTTGAGCACCTTGTTCAAAATTTAAATACTTCTTTTGTTGTTTCTTTTGTCTTCAGTGACTATGCACGATAAAGTTCAATTTTCTTATTCTAGCATACTAGGCCTCCCATAACGAAGCTCTTCCTATTTTATCTCTGCGTGAACCTACTCAAACCTGCATGGTTTCTTCATTGTACCCAGAACATGTTTTACACATCTCCTCCCACTGTTCATTCTTTTGTCAAATATTTACTGAGGACCTTCTATGTAAGCTGTGTGTTAGATCGATCATGAGTATCCAGAAAAGGACAGAATATGAAAAGACAAACTCCTGCCCTCAAGGAGCTCAGTTTCCTGGGATAAATAAATGAGCTATTTTTTTAGAGAGTGAACATGCTGCATTAGGATAAGAATGAGATCCTGAAGGAGCTCAGGGGAGGGACACCCCTAGACTAAATCTCATACTTCCTTCTCTGGGTCACTTCTGTATCTACAGTTCAATACTTCCCGTATTATAATTTTACATCTACTCTAATTTGTAATTATTCACCCCTGAGGTCAGAGATAGACTCTTACTTACCTCTGGCTCCTAAAAACCCAGTTCAGTGCCAGACCTCCACTCATCTACACACACAAGAGTGAGCAGTCCCTGATGACTTATTCTATGAGAGGTGCCATGCTGAATGCTTTATTCACATTTTCCCAACTGACTTCTAAAATGCAGTAGGAATAATTAAAGTATAATAGTACCTCTTTTTACATAGTGATATCAACTAACTCATCCAACAAATATCAAGCGGAGGAGCCAGGATTAGAACCCCATCACTGTGATGCTAAAGCCCCTGCTCTTAATTGCTTCCAAATATTAACATATAACATATCTCAATAACATATTAACATATAAATGATTTACTGATGAATGAATGAATGTTCCTCTCTCTACTTAGATGGATCCTCTTCCTCTGGGACTTCAGAGCCTGGGAAGAGGTCAGACACATCCAAATATTGTTTTTCTTTTCCTTTGAAATGAGAGTTGTGGAAGTTGAGATGATAAGAGTGAAATTAGTCATCCCAGGGAAGCCGCAAGCTCCAGGCACAAGCAAGGTGTTGGGACAGATAAGAATTGTGATGAGAACTGAAAGTTGATCCTGAAAGTGCTGGGAATGGAGCCCACAGAGTTATCTAGAAGGGATCACAGTATGTGTTTTGCTTTATGTCACCAATAAAATAATGGGACCAGGGGTGACACTTCCAGGGGAGGGAGATGGCTGCTTTCTGGAGGGCTCCACTAGGGCCAATCTAGCTGCCTTACTTTGTCCTCTCTGCTGAGAGATGACTTCTCATTCTTCTCCAGCTGCAAGCCATTAAAGAGACAGACTTACAGCGGAGGAAGCTTGTCTGTGCAGTGGAAAATTGAGCTGCACTGGGTTTGGCAGGATTTGGTAGCTGTTTCTTGTCAGCCACTGTAACAAGGTAAGGGAATGCGGGTTGTGCAAATGAACAATGTTGGTCAGCTTGCTTCTGACCCCACACTCTCCTGAACACGTCCTTGGGCTCTGGAGAGGTTTTATAGACTTCGGGCTTTTTAAATCATCTGATGATCCTGGCTTAGCTGAAGCTAACTGTGAGGATATACCCGAGGTCAGAGCTATTCAGAGGGAGGAGCTATGATAAAGTGGAAAGAACATGGAACCTAACTTCAGGTGCTGACTGTGGCTTGGCTTCTTAGCAGCTAGGTGTACCTTTTTGAGTTTCAGCTTATTGTCTGTAAATGGAGATAAAATACCTGCAAGAGGTTATTTTGATATTTACATACAATTTTACTTGTGGAAGAGTCTAAAACATAAGAGATACTTCATAGTTTTTGTCTTTAAATCTCCAGTTGAATACTCCTCCCACCCTCATACCCACCCTGGTGGATTTTCTTGGAGACTGGTCTCTGCTGACCTATAGAAACAAGTGATGAGGGGTATGATGCAAAAGCAAACAACTGTGTAATAGGGCCACAAACCATAAATGTATAATTATTTCTAGCCTCTTTCCTTGGCCACTAAGGGAAATTCTGGCATTTTCTGCTCTTCTGGGATATGACTGGTCAAATTCCCCTTTACAGATCTGAAGATTTCCTGGAATTGACCAAATAATTAACAACTTTCCTCTCTTTTTTTTTTTTTTTTGCAGTACACAGGCCTCTCACTGCTGTGGCCTCTCCCATTGTGGAGCACAGGCTCTGGACGCGCAGGCTCAGTGGCCATGGCTCACGGGCCCAGCCGCTCCGCGGCATGTGGGATCTTCCCAGACCGGGGCACGAACCCGTGTCCCCTGCATCGGCAGGCGGACTCTCAACCACTGCGCCACCAGGGAAGCCCTCCTCTCTTTCTTGTAATTCTTCAACTGCTATCTATTATACTTAAGTAAGTTACATTAAGAACTGAAATCTCATCCCAAGTTAATTAATGATATAAAGTACAGTAAGAGATGAGGATATGTAATGATTTCAAAATACTATGAGAACTGTCTCTGTCCCCAAATTATATTTGCTTTCTGTTTGAAAAACAGAAAGGGACTTGCTCATAGAATCTGCCTCAAGCTAGAGATTTGCAACCTTATTTTATCACAGCCCACCATCTGTGCTCTATGTGATATAATAAAAGACAGGACTGAGCTAGCCCCTAGGAGGCCTTGGTACAAGGTACTCACTCGGGGTGGAAGCAGCCTGGCAACTTGGTGAGCAGAGTGCAGGCTCCATTCTAGCTCTTCCTGGGTCAGTGCTCTTGTGTGAAACCTGGACCACTGTTCCTGATGGCCCGATTAATGGGATTACAGCACCCCCTCCTCCTTTAAAGTTTTTGTCTGCTGATATCAATAGAGTGATTGTAGACTGTGTGCACACCTCTATATATCTTCTTCTGATATCAAATAACTATGAATTGAGAATTACTCAGAATTATAAAGAAAAAACACTGATTAAAGTATCAGTAAGATTTATTGAGTACCTACAATGTGCTAACCACTGAGACATGTGCTTTCAAAAATACTGCTTCTGGGCTTCCCTGGTGGCACAGTGGTTGAGAATCTGCCTGCTAATGTAGGGGACATGGGTTCGAGCCCTGGTCTGGGAGGATCCCACATGCCGCGGAGCAACTGGGCCCGTGAGCCACAACTACTGAGCCTGCGTGTCTGGAGCTTGTGCTCCACAACAAGAGAGGCCGCGACAGTGAGAGGCCCACGCACCACGATGAAGAGTGGCCCCCGCTTGCCGCAACTGGAGAAAGCCCTCGAGCAGAAACGAAGACCCAACACAGCAAAAATAAATTAATTAATTAATAAACTCCTACCCCCAACATCTTCTTAAAAAAAAATACTGTTTCATTTGATTCCATATTAGAGCTGGAGGAGGTTATTATTGTCCCTATTTTACAGCTGAAGAAATTGTGGTTTAGAGATGAGATAAGAACACACAAGAAACAAATATCAGAGCCAAATTTTAACTTGAAGTCTTTTTATAGCATTATGCTGCCTTAAAACTTCCTATCTGTGTGAGGTTGTCAAATTCCTAAGGCTTTATCAAATTTATTCAAATTCTCAAGGCTTCTCCCACAACACAATGTGGGTTGGTGTATAGATGATTTCTCCAGGATAAATGTGACACTAAGCTGTACACTAAACTGAACAACAAGGCTGACAATAAACTGTACAACATGGCTTTAATTTGAATAACTTCCTCTTCTCTTTTCTTGATTGATTATACCTTCACTTCTCAGTGAAGTGAGCTCGTCAGAGAAAACAAATGATGATCCATTTGACCTACCAGCATCCATTAGGCAATGTGCCTAATAAGAACTCTATTCATCTATTACTTTAATCATTCATTCAACACAAACATTTGTTGATATCTTACTTTGTTGTAGACTTGGCTGGGCATCATTCAGGGTTATGAAGATAAATGGGACTGAAATAAAAGAGTTTGCTCAAGTAGGGAATACAATCATGTAAACAAATAATTATGATACTCATCCTTTAAAACTCTGCCAAAGTGTTTTCATCTCTAGAAGCCCTCCTGAGTTATCTTAAATACTTATCGTTTGTGTTATCACGGCAAACTGGCAAACCATATGTAATACTTTGTTAGCGTTTAGCCATATAATATTGAAATTTTCTGGTTATATATGACTACCTGAATAAGTTTTAGAAAAATTATAACCAAAACACAAAACATTTCTTCATTTTACTCTCAGTATCCTGGGTTAGTAGGCAATACCACCTTCCCCTCTTTCTCCTGTTTCTGGACCTGGTTCCGACTCAGCCTAATTATCAGGTTCATTTTCCTATGAGGTTGTTTGCTTGTTGTCTCATATTATCAAACCACCATATAATTATTGGGCCATATCACATTCTTGACAGATTTATATAATGAAAATAGCATAGGGTTGGCTCATCTGTACAATATGTAGTTTTATGAAATTGTACATACTTAAGTGGAGCTGATGATTCTTACTGTGAGTTTATCCTTAGATACAGCAGGGTAATGAGTGCAACAACTCTTAATTAAAGTCTGAACATGTATGTTTGAATCTCAACTCTACCAGCTCATCCACAAAATGGAAATCACACTAAAATTAAAATTATGCTTCTTTTTCTATCTCAAAGTATATCTGTGTGAAACACATGAACAGATGAAAAAAGCCCTTTAATTTGCAAAGTAGTACAGTACGTGAGGTACATACTTAGTAATTAAGTACATGGGTTTTGGACTCAGAAAATGGGTTCAAATCCTGGTTCTGCCACATGCTAGCTAAGTAATCCCAAGCAGGTTCCTTAATGTCTCTGTGCATTACTTTCCATATCTATAAACATTCTTTAATCCACATCACAGGGTTCTTGTGAAGATTAAATATAATAATGTATAGTGGTTGTAAAACATGTCTGCAAATTCTTTGACATACTTCCCATTGAGATGTGAGGTCTGTGTCCCTTACCTTGAATCTGGGTGAGCTTATGACCAACAGTGGAAGTGAGCTATGTAACTTCTGAAGTTAGGTCATAAAAGGCCTTGCAGCTTCTTCCTTGTTCCTGGAATACCAAGCAGCCATGTAAGACTACTAAGGGCATGCTGGAGACATTACTTGTAGGAGCTCCACCAACAAGGTGACAGATATATGAATGAGAAAACCATTCTGTAATTGAATCTTCCAGCCTCAGCTTTAACAGTCCCGACATTCAACTTCCCATCAGCCATTCAAGTCTTCCTAGTTGAGGCTCCAGGCATGGAGAAGTAGGGACAAGTCTGTGCCCTATCCAAATTCCTGACCCACAGAATTCATGAGTGTAATAATGTGGTTGTTTTAGCCCACTAAATTTTGGGAGGCTCATTACACAGCCATGATCCAAAGTTGGTTGAATTCACAGACGTGGAACCATGGATATGGAGGAACTGCAGATACAGAGGGACGACTATAAGTTATACATGGATTTTATAAGTGGAAGATTGGTGCCCCTAACCCCTGCGTTGGTCAAGGGTCAACTGTGTTTAGCACAGTGACTTGCATATAACACTGAAAAAAGGTGACTGTCTACCTCATTTTGCTGGTGTTATAAACATTTGTTGGTTATGGCTTCAGAATCCTCCCCATTCACTGCCATGCTTTCTTGCTCTCAAAGTACCCTGATAGTTCTTTAGGTTACCTAGCTCTCTCCCATCGCTAACAGCTGCTATGGGCTGAATGTTTGTGTCCCCTGATATTCATATGTTGAAGCCATAGTCACCAATGTGATGGTATTTGGAGGTGGGGTCTTTGGGAAATAACTAGGTTTAGATAAGGTCATGAGGGTGAAGCTCCAGGATAGGATTAGTGCCCTTAAAAGAGAAAGAGACCAGAACTCTCTCACCAGACCCTGAATCTGCTGGCACCTTGATCTTGAACTTCTCAGCCTCCAGAACTGTGAGAAATAAATGCTTGTTGTTTAAGCCACTCAGTCTATGGTATTTGTTATCAAAGTCCTTTTGCACTGCTATAACAGAAGATCACAGACTCGGTGACTTATAAATGAAGAAACTTATTTCCCACAGTTCTAGAAGCTAGGAAGTCCCAAGATCTGGTGGGGCCCACTTCTTGGTTCATAGGTGGCTGTCTTTTTACTGTGACTTCACATGGCAGAAGGGACAAAGGAGGCCTCTGGGGTCTCTTTTATAAGGGTACCAATCCCATTCATGAGGGCTCTATCCTCATGACTTAATCACCTCCCAAAGCTCCACCTCCAAATACCATCACATTGGGGGTTAAGATTTCAACATATGAGTTTGGGGGACAAAAACATTCAGCTTTTAGCAAAGTCTGAGCTGAGTAAGATGACAGCCATACAGATTTAGTGGAGAAGATCCTGCCCCCACTTCTGAAGGGAAGGGGATTTGAACAATATAAGCCAGTTACTGTTAACCCACTCCCTGGCAAGAGGGATTATTTCTGAGATAGGCTTGAGACCTAATTAAGTTCTATCAGAAAGAATATGTTCCATAAGAATCAATTCATGCCAATGAAGACCAATAAATTCCAGGCCACGTGAAAAGTTACTGAAAATGTCTTCATCCCTTTTCTGAAAAGAAGGAAGTGAGGTATTTCACCTCAGTAAAGAAGAAAGGTTTAAGCTGCTGGCCTGGGTTAGGGATGTCAAGGGTAATGGTGGGTAGTACTAGAATGACGTTGGCAGCATGGAAGGCAGAGTAGAAATGGGAGAATTTGGGCTTTTGTAGACATTTTGACCACTGCATCAAGCCTTATTTGGAGACTGTTTTCTAAATTGTTCAGTTATAGGACCCAATAATTTTTCTCTTTTGGTTTAAGCCATTTTGGGGTGAGTTTTTTCATCACTGTACTACAAAGGGTCCTTCTAATTTTGGTAAAGATGATTAGATAAGTTATCTTCAATGATGCATTTTTGGCTGTTGTTTCTCAGCAAAGCTAACTTGGAGATGTAGCTGTCATATTGTTTATGTAATCTTTACATTGGCAGTTCAAGTAGATAATGCAGAAGAGCATGTCCCTCTCAAATGGCCATGCAATAACTAGATTCATTATTTTTCCAGTTTTGAAATGCTTTTCACATCACCTATCAGACACTAAAATTTCAAATCATTGTTAGTATAGAATTAACCATGGAAACTAGTTATTTGAGCTATTTCTTTATAACCTCTTAAACATTCCTGAGAAATGGGAGCTATTTTTTAGATATAGTTAAGTATACATTTGTCTGTATATGTGAGTGTACACATATACTTGTATGCACACAGATATAATCATCCATAGAGATATATGGAAAGATACACATAAACCACTTTTCTTTCTGTGTATCATATTACAATTTTGGAAGTGCTTACATATCTATTATCTCATTTCATTCTTATAATAGCTTTAGATTGGTAGTCTTAACTTTATTATTTATGTTAGACTGGTACTAATTTCTATGCTTACAAAAATAAGATAAATGGTTTCAGAGAGTTTATGTGACTGCCTAATGATGCAGAAGTAGACTTTCTGCATCCAGAAAGACTGAGATGTACTTTTCCTTGTTTCTGCTGCCAAGTACAGCTAGAAACCCTAGGCATAATATATAAAACAAACATAAGAAGACTTTGAAAGACAGAGAGAAGAAGGTAAATAAGCTAGGCTTTTGAGGATCCAAGGAACAACATGGTGGTGAGTTCCTTGTGTTTTCTTTTTGCCTCATATATCCCAGACTGGGTGCTAGGGAAATCATCAACTCAGGAACAATAATCATTATAGATTTAAACAATGCCCCAAGAAAAACCCACTCTCTCTCACCATAGGACTAGGAGAGAAGCCTAGCAAGTCTTAGATAGCCTATCTAGAACTTTTCAGTAATAACCATGTTACTCTGGCCAAATACCATGGAAAAAACTGAGGTCCCACCTCCAACCCCAGCTATTAATGAACATATGCAAAGTCCATGAACATATGGAAAGTCCGGACTTCCACAACTGACAAGCTGTAATGATGTACCCCAACCCCACTGGCAAGGTGTTGTCAGCAAGCTCTCCTTCCTTGTATTACGTGGCTATTGAAACAGCCAAAAATGAAACATTAGGGATATATGGCAAGTACTATATACCTTAAATGATAGTTCTTTTTTTCAGTTACCTGAAATGTCTGTCAACACTCCTTTCCTTATTATATCTACAGTTGCAATGTCAGAGATCACTTGGTCTCATATTCTTTGAAGATGTTCCTAACTCCACCAACCCTACATTGTCATTCAGAATTTCTACAAACTCTCAAATTTCCCCCACACTATTTAACATGATCATATGCAGTCTAGTGCAGGGGTCCCCAACCCACAGGCCGTGGACCTGTACCAGTCTGTGGCCTGTTAGGAACTGGGTCACACAGCAGGAGGTGAGCAGTGGGCAAGCAAGCAAAGTTTCATCTGCCGCTCCCCATCACTCCCCATCACTCACATTACCACCTGAACCATACCCCCACTCCCACCCTGGTCCGTGGAAAAATTGTCTTCCATGAAACTTGTCCCTGGTGCCAAAAAGGAAGGTTTGGGACTGCTGTTCTAGTGATTTTCACTGTATCATATTTGCTAGCCCTTTTTACCTAACCAGTTTATAAGCTCCTACAGATCAGTCACAACTGTTCTATTTTTTTTTACTTTCTGTACACCTGGCTCAGAGATACTTGTGAAATTCTTTACAGGCTGAGGGAATAATGGTCAGGTGCATTCATTAGAAAGCTGTTTGTAAAATTTTTTAAAGTTTACAAATCCTTTTCAACTTTGACTTCAATGGCATTCCAGAAACAAATTTCCCAAGGAATTTTCAAATGTTTACCCCAAGCAGTATCTATTTTCTACTGCCAAAATTTTAGCCACATCTTTCAGCATATCTCTTTATGTTGCAATAAGTGAAAATCCAATTCAAACTGGCTTAAACAATAAAGGGAATTCATTGGTGAAGGTAACTGAAAGTTTAGGGATCTTTCCATAGAAGCCTAATCTAAGGGCCAATGATGCTAATGAGAATCTTACTAACTGACCTCTGAATATCAGGTTCTGCTACTGGTTTCACACAGTGCCCTTGTCACTCCAGGCTCTCCCTTAATTATGCAAAACGGCTGCTACAGTTCCATTCCTGACACTTGTACAGCACACTCTCCATGGAAAGAGAGCTTTCAGAGTGAGGAATCTGTTCTTTTTCAGGTTACCCAGCAAAAGTCACTGCATTTCTTTGACCATGCCTGACTACTGTGCCTAGTCCCCAGATAGCTGGGGGGATTAAACACAGACAATTAGTTTTAGCAAACATGAACCACTCCTGGATCTGGTGGGAATCAACAGGACCCAAATTAAGTGGCAGAGAATGTGTAAGGATTCCTCCAATGCAAACTTTGGACACTGTTGATAGATGAAAGGAGATGTGGATGCTGAGAATGTAACCAACAATGTCCACAGCATAAATATTGGGGGAAAGCGGAGATAGTAACTGGGGAGAACACCAGAATCCCTTTCTTTTGGAGCTTGGCCAAGAGTTAGTTAAAAAAAAATAGTTTCATATCTGACTTTGTGCTGTGTTGCACTGGTCAATTTCTGTGAGTTTCATCTTTAAAATTTTATTTAGGTAGAGATAATGCTGCTTTATGCCGTGATACAGAGGATCAAATGAAATAATGATTCCAGAAGTGCTTTAAAATCTATAATTAATGTTGAATAAAGATAAGGTGAATGTGTATCTTCCACATGTATGCCTGCATGTTGGTACATTTATATACTTTTTATACTACTTGTTGTTTTCTGTTTCTCAAAGTCCTCTTTATTAAAATCTCTATATGTTTTTAAACTCCAAAAATAATGTTTGTGGAAAAACATGTACCATTTTCTCTTCAGCTACAAGTGCAGAACAAGTTTATCATTTGTCAGTCTAGAAAGGTATTTGCAGGGATGGATATCTGTGAGATATTTCACAGATTACTGTGCTATCTCATTAAATTATGCCCCCAATTCCATGAGGCAAGTGTTATTGACCCAGCTTTTACAGATCTGGAAACTAAGATGAAGTATCTTATCACACATTAGTAAACAGCAGATCCAAATTCAAAACCCAAGTCAGCCTGACACCAGGTCTCTACTCTTTCAAAACAGAATGTATTTGTTGCAAGGAAATCTAAGTTCCCCCAGAGTAGAAGAATATTTTAGTTTTAAATAAATATCCCCTTCAAATGCAGACTGTCTAAAGGGATATTTTCAGTGTCTTTAGCTCTTGAATAGCCGTTAATACGTCTAGTATTTAAGATTTCAGAGTTTAGCCTAATCATCTTGCCATCTGCTCTGAAATGACAAGCCCATCTGTCAAGATATTCAAGACAGCATGAGATTCCATTTATTCTATGAGAAGACAATGACTTTTGAAAAACCAAATTTGAATGTGTCTGATTACAACATTGTGTTATGCTTAAGAAATTGCGACGCTAGTTCCATATAGTTGAACGATAGCTGAAGGCCCAGCATTGATAAGGTGATGATGAGGCAAACAAATTTGGAAAATCCAGACTGCCAGAAGATGATTTGGGGATTTTTCAGATCTGGTATGATGGCCACTATCTTAATTATTCCTTAATTATTATGTTCAATAACACACATTCTCAAGAAGTTTTGAAGGATTATTCTTACAGAGCATCTCACAAAGTGCTTTCAATACCATTACTCATCTACTCTTCATTTAATATAAATATACATTATTATTCTTACCTTTATTTTATTCTAGTTATTCTATATATATATATATATATATATATATATATATATATATATATTTTTTTTTTTTTTTAGAAATAACCAAGCCATATTCTAAGTGGAGTTGCCAGTCACATGCTTCTAAAAGGCAAACACATGGACCATGGGAGTGTCCTGCCGGGGCACCAAACAAGAGATATGACACAGGAATAACAGGTGATGCCACTACATCCTTCTTTTGTGTGTGTGTGTGTGAATTTTTGAATTTTATTTTTTATACAGAAGGTTCTTATTAGTAATCCATTTTACACATCAGTGTATACATGTCAATCCCAATCTCCCAATTCATCACACCACCACCCACCCCGCCGCTGCTTTTCCTACTTGGTGTCCATTTGTTTGTTCTCTACATCTGTGTCTCAATTTCTGCCCTGCAAACCGGTTCATTGGTACCATTTTTCTAGGTTCCACATATATGTGTAAATATACGATACTTGTTTTTCTCTTTCTGACTTATTTCACTCTGTATGACAATCTCTAGATCCACCCACGTCTCTACAAATGACCCAATTTCGTCCCTTTTTATGGCTGAGTAATATTCCATTGTATATATGTACCACATCTTCTTTATCCATTTGTATGTCAATGGACATTTACGTTGCTTCCATGACCTGGCTATTGTAAATAGTGCTGCAATGAACATTGGGTGCATGTGTCTTTTTGAATTATGGTTTTCTCAGGGTATATGCCCAGTAGTGGGATTGCTGGGTCATATGGTAATTCTATTTTTAGTTTTTTAAGGAACTTCCCTACTGTTCTCCATAGTGGCTGTATCAATTTACATTCCCACCAACAGTGCAAGAGGGTTCCCTTCTCTCCACACCCTGTCCAGCATTTGTTGTTTGTAGATTTTCTGATGATGCCCATTCTAACTGGGGTGAGGTGATAGTTCATTGTAGTTTTGATTTGCATTTCTCTAATAATTAGTGATGTTGAGCAGCTTTTCATGTACTTCTTGGCCATCTGTATGTCTTCTTTGGAGAAATGTCTATTTAGGTCTTCTGCCCATTTTTGGATTGGGTTGTTTGTTTTCTTAATATTGAGCTGCATAAGCTGTTTATATATTTTGGAGATTAATCCTTTGTCCATTGATTTGTTTGCAAATATTTTCTCCCATTCTGAGGGTTGTCTTTTAGTCTTGTTTATGGTTTCCTTTGCTGTGCAAAAGCTTTTAAGTTCCATTGGGTACCATGTGATTATTGTTGTTTTATTTCCATTACTCTAGGAGGTGGATCAAGAAAGATCTTCCTGTGATTTATGTCAAAGAGTGTTCTTCCTATGTTTTCCTCTAAGAATTTTATAGTGTCTGGTCTTACATTTAGGTCTCGAAGCCATTTTGAGTTTATTTTTGTGTATGGTGTTAGGGAGTGTTCTAATTTTATTCTTTTACATGTAGCTGTCCACTTTTCCCAGCACCACTTATTGAAGAGAGTGACTTTTCTCCATTGTATATTCTTGCCTCCTTTGTCATAGATTAGTTGACCATAGGTGCATGGGTTTATCTCTGGGCTTTCTATCTTGTTCCATTGATCTATATTTCTGTTTTTGTGACATTACCATATTGTCTTGATTACTGTAGCTTTGTACTGTAGTCTGAAGTCAGGGAGTCTGATTCCTCCAGCTCCATTTTTTCCCTCAAGGCTGCTTTGACTATTTGGTGTCTTTTGTGTCTCCATACAAATTTTAAGATTTTTTGTTCCAGTTCTGTGAAAATTGCCATTGGTAATTTGAGAGGGATTGCATTGAATTTGTAGATTGCTTTGGGGAGGATAGTCATTTTCATAATATTGATTCTTCCAATCGAAGAACATGGTAGATCTCTCCATCTTTTGATTTCTCCATCAAATCTGAATGAGATCCTTGCTGGGTAGAGTAATCTTGGTTGTAGGTTCTTCCCTTTCATCACTTTAAGTATATCATGCCACTCCCTTCTGGCTTCTAGAGTTTCTGCTGAGAAATCAGCTGTTAACCTTATGGGAGTTCCCTTGCATATTATTTGTTGTTTTTCCCTTGCTGCTTTCAATAGTTTTTCTTTGTCTTTAATTTTTGCCAGTTTTATTACTATGTGTCTTGGTGTGTTTCTCCTTGGGTTTATCCTGTACAGGACTCTCTGCGCTTCCTGGACTTGGGTGGATATTTCCTTTCCCATGTTAGGAAGTTTTCAACTATAATCTCTTCAAATATTTTCTCGGGTCCTTTCTTTCTCTCTTCTCCTTCTGGGACCCCTATAATGTGAATGTTTTTACGTTTAATGTTGTACCAGAGGTCTCTTAGGCTGTCTTCATTTCTTTTCATTCTTTTTTCTTTATTCTGTTCCACAGCAGTGAATTCTACCATTCTGTCTTCCAGGTCACTTATCCATTCTTCTGCCTCAGTTATTCTGCTATTGATTCCTTCTAGTGTAGTTTTCATTTCAGTTACTGTATTGTTCATCTCTGTTTGTTTGTTCTTCAATTCTTCTAGGTCTTTGTTAAACATTTCTTGCATCTTCTCAATCTTTGCCTCCATTCTTTTTCCAAGGTCCTGGATCATCTTCACTATCATTATTTTGAATTATTTTTCTGGAATGTTGCGTATCTCCACTTCATTTAGTTGTTTTTCTGGGGTTTTATCTTGTTCCTTCATCTGGTACATGTCTCTCTGCCTTTTCATCTTGTCTGTCTTTCTGTGAATGTGGGTTTTGTTCCACAGCCTGCAGGATTGTAATTCTTCTTGCTTCTGCTGTCTTCTTGCTTCTGCTGTTTTCCCTCTGGTGTATGAGGCTATCTAAGAGGCTTGTGCAAATTTCCTGATGGGAGGGACTGGTGCTGGGCAGCATCCTTCTTTCTTTCTTTTTTCTGTTAAATTAGTTTAAACCAACAGGCCCTTGGGTTTTACCATGAGGTAACTCATGACTGTGTTTCTGGCAACACTGGTAGAGATTATCCTCTCTTTACTTCAATCTTACTTTATTTTAGTTAACTCTAGTCATCTAGATTCCAACAACAAATTAAAATTCCCCCAAACTAATACTTTCTCAATTTTCAAGACAAATTAAATCCGTAAATTTCCTCTCCCCCTGTTCCCCCTTATTCTGTACCATTTCAACCTTGTGTTGCCTGCTTCATCAATTCTGGTTTATTTCTGCAGCTGCTGAGTGCATTTCTCAAATTAGAACTGGCAGCTCCAAAGATCTAATATTCCCATCCTAAAGCACTTCCTTACAAATTTCCAGAGGGCCAATAGGACACAGTAACATGTCATAAGAGAAGCCTACATATACCACATTTAAGAAATTGCCAGAATCTAGGCAAATATTACTATTACCAACTTAGACCATTATTAAGATTTTGTGTCAGTGCAAGAAATTAATAGATAAAAATCACAGGAAAAAGAAAAAGGGAAAATCTCCCGTGTTTGGGTTTTCCAGTCCATTTGTATCTGTATCTCAGAAGGGTTACCTACACTGTCAGGTGTACCTCTCCCACCTTACTGAAGGCCAAGGTGGTGCTAAAAGCCCACGCTGTTGCTTTTGACACTTCCCTACCTGGTGTTTTCAGAGGCATAGTTTACAAAATTGCTTAGAGTCTTGCCTCTCTCTGGGCTATCCTTAGCAATAATAATCTAATATTGAAATTTCACTGGAAAGCTCCTCTTTCTTTAATAGAGCTTTGCTGGCTCCCCTTCATCAACTTGGTGAAATAGGAGGACATTCCGCTGGAGTGTTCTCCCTTTGTATCTCTCTCCAACATCATTTTGCATCTCTTTTTGCTCTCAGGCTATGTTCAAGCAACACTGGCCTGTGGGTTCCTGCCCACAGATCATGGCTTAGTCCTGCTTAAAATCTTCCAATGGCTGCCCACAGAACTGAAAGTATATAAAACTTGAACTTATTCTGTGTACCAGACCCTGTATGATCTGGCCACTGCCAACCTCGCCAGCCTCATCTTTTACTGTCTGTCCATTATTTTAATTATGCACCTTTTGTGGCCAAGCTCTTTCTTTCTGCAAAGCTTTTATACATGACATTCTGTCTACCTGGAACAGTCTTTTTGTCCTCCCTTCACATGGCTGATGCCTCTCATCCTTTCGATCTCAGCATAAATATCACCATCTCAGAGAGGCCTTCCATGGCCACTCTATTCAATGTAATAATCCTTTATAAAGGAATCAAATTATTTTACTCATTAGAGTCTACCAGAGCATCACATTTTTCTTTAATAAATCAAGTAAAAATTTCTTCCCAAGATTCTTCTAGTTTCTCTCTGAAGTCTTTGCTAACCACCCAGATGAAATTGATTTTTTTCAATTACATCCTGATGGCATAGTGTATGTAGGTAAGTGTATTGCATTTAATTTTTTGTATGACTGTGTGTCCCACCAGTCTTTGAGATTCCTGAAGCCTATGTCTCACACATTTTTGTATTTCTGGGACTTGAAAAAACACTTAAGTTCTCAATCAGTAATGGCTGAATACAGTGAACAAATGAATTCAAAGTTTGACTTCATGTTTGACTAACTTGGGATTTCAGGGCACCAAATATGTCTTAGTGTACAGGTTCATGGTCAAAGTATTGGGTAATGTTATAGGATTTAGCTTAGCAGACAAATCTGTCTTATGTTCATCTTTCTTCTTTTCCTACCCCAACTCTTGCAAAAATACCTCGGGCCAGGAAACTTTTTTCTCAGCCCCTGGGTGCAGCAGAAAAATGTCCTGGGTACTGAGCAATACTAAGCAGATTCACTGTGCCCTGCATACCCAGACAGACCTGCTATTCTTTACTAGAAGCCTTATCTCTCACTCTTCTATCTGCATAAGGCAGTATTTAGGTTATCTCAGCCCTTGCCTCCCTCTCTGGGATCATCTGCCAGTTCTTGCTGAAGGAGTCAACCTAAACAGTTGTATTTATAACAGCTGATCTCTGCCTTTGGCCAAAGATAACTGGACAAATGTGGAGATTGGCCCAAGCTCAGCCAAACAGATTCATTCATCCCAAGGCAGAAGGTAACAGTCTGGACACAAGCTCTACCACTTTCCAACCTAGACAATTGGACTTAATATCTCTGTTTCCATTTCTCCACCTTCCTTCATCTCATTCAGAAGAGAAATTGAGACTGGCTGAAGATGGAACACGATTAGAATCAGAAAACCTGGTAGTAATGATGGTGTTTGGAGGGAAGAGTAAGAGTGGCTTATGAGTTCTGAATCCTTCCAGAAGGAAACTTTCTTCATTTTAGAGGGTATTTGCAGCTGAGCAGAAAAGCAGTGAAAACAAGAGAGGATGCTCTTGTATCAATAAAACAGCTCCAAACACTTGGTAAGGAGGACCTGGAGTTCAGAGCCTGAACCACACTTGGACTGGTGGTCCTGCCCTGCCCACAGCCAGTCAACACCTGCTGGTACAAGTAACCAAGTCCAGGGCTTGGAGATACTAGTGTGAGTCCATGTATTTTGTAATCTTAGGCAAAATCACTTGACTTCTTGAATTCTGTTTCACTTCAAGGGCAAGATATAATATCTGTCTCCTTTCCTCACCAAGTCTTCTTTGAACATCAATAGAAATAATGAAAAGTAAATAAAACTTCCTAATGGGTAATGTAAAATCTGGATTATTATCCTTAAGAAACAAAACAACAAAATGGATGGCAAGGGGAAACTATGTGAGGCTGAATTCTGTGCCTAAGAACATAAGGAAATCTGACAGGAAGATGAAAAGATTTTAATTGCTCCCCCTGCTTGCACGACAGGCACCGTTAAAACCCCCAAGTAATGACTGTTAAATAACCAGAGGCCATTCTTCCTTCTTTGTTTCATAAAACTAGTTCCTCTTGTTATTCTTCAATCAGAAAGACAGACACAGGTAACAACAACAACAAAAAATACGATTTTACCTGAAGTGATTCTACAGTAAGTTAAAGTCTGGTATTATATGCTTAAAATGCTGATTCTTTTCAATAATTGTTGCTCTGCAAATAGAAAAAGAGAATGGGACGCAGGGAGGGTGAAAATGGGGAGAGAGAGAGAGAGAAAGAAAAGAGAAAGAGAGAAAAGAGAGAGAGAAGAGGGAGAGAAAAGAGAGAAAGAGAGAGAGAGAAAAAAGAGAGAGAGAGAGAGAGAGAGAGAGAGAGCTAGCCTTATCCAAAACTTGAATCTTCCTTTTTCCTCCAGCACTGGGTTCAAAGTGAAGTACTACTCTTTGAAGTTTAATATCCTGAATTCTTTCCCCTTGAGCTCAAGTACTTCTTCACTGAGTCGCTTTCTAAAGGAGAAGGACACTTCTGGATCTGATTTTTAAAACTCTAGACTGCATTTTGGACTTCTGCAAGTTTCACATTAAGGGTAAGAATCTTCGCCAACTTCACACAATTATGTCCTTTTGTATTTCACGGTAAAAGAGCAAAGCAGTTAGAAAAGGTTTGTGTGACTCATTTTTTTTTTTTTTTGTAACTCTGAAGTTTGGAAAAGCTTTCTCTTCCAATAAATCCCTCATGTTAACACATTCCCATCTGAAGCATTCTGATGACTTTCATTTTCATCTCCATGTCAGGTTGTATGTCCATGCTGTCCTACCGTGGGACAGATACTTAATAAATATGACCCCATGTAAGCCTAAGAAAAAACTTATGATGTAGATATTTTTTCCTCATTTTAAAGATGAGGAAGCTAAGGATCTAAGGAGTTAAGAATTATACAGAAAACCCCAGGTAGGAAATGGCAAAGTTAGAGTTTGAACTGAGGTTATTTCTTCCCTTCAAAGCTCTTTATACTGCAATATTCTGCCTTCACCTGGGAATAAAAATAAAAGAGAATTACTTATATTCTAACTGGAGACAGAGCTGGAGGGAGAGAGCTGGGAGTGCCAACATAAACCCTTCATAGTCCCTTCCCTCAAGACCTTTATAGTCTAGTAGTGGAGATAGGTGCAGACATAAATGATAATTGCAAAATTCTGTGCTACAAAATAATAATGTACCACATAACATGGATTGAGTGTATTCTATTTGCCAAGTACTGTCTTAAGTGCTTGTGTTGACACATATGTACAAAAACAGAGAAATGCATGAGGGGCATGGTGGCCAAAGAAAGGGAGGAAGTAGATCTGCTGAGGGGGTCCATTCATCATCATAAGAGGATACATTAGAGCAGGCATTGAAGGATGGTTAAGACTCCACGGCATGTTTGGGTGGGGACACTGCAGGCAAAGTGAATATATATACAAAAGCAAAGAGATGTACAGAAGCTTGACCTTAAAGTTTTGCCCCGGTAGAGGGAGGATGTGAAGGAGTGGGATGGATCATTTGGAATACGTCCATAGGGCTCAGATCTAGAAAAGCCATGCATGTCACGTTGTAGAGTTTGGATTTTTTCCTAATAGCAGTAGTGTAAGTAGCTCTTTGCAGGAAATTGCCCTCCTCAGGAAGCCCCTTTTCTTGTCACTTTAGCAAAGCTATATTGCAACTTTTTTTTTTAACATATTTACTGGAGTATAATTGCTTTACAATGGTGTGTTAGTTTCTGGTTTATAACAAAGTGAATCAGCTATACATATACATATATCCCCATATCTCCTCCCTCTTCCATCTCCCTCCCACCCTCCCTATCCTACCCCTCTAGGGGGTCACAAAGCACTGAGCTGCTCTCCCTGTGCTATATGCAGCTGCTTCCCACTAGCTATCTATTTTACATTTGGTAGTGTATATATGTCCTTGCCACTCTGGCACTTCGTCCCAGTTTACCCTTCCCCCTCCCCGTGTCCTCAAGTCCATTCTCTATGTCTGCATCGTTATTCCTGTCCTGCCCCTAGGTTCTTCGTAACCTTTTTTTTTTTTTTTTTTTTTTTTTTTAGATTCCATAACCAGGCACCCTCATGCTCTACTCATCTCTGGCCAAAGCACACCTTTCAAATCTTCCCCTGTTGGCTTAGATGTCATGCCTCTTGAAGGCAAGAGGATAGAATAGAAGGCGTTTAACAGTCCCTCTTGACTCTGTTTCTACAATAGGCCTCTCTCTATTCTGAGGTACACTCATCACTTAACTCAGAGAAAAATGGTTTATCTGGCTCCAATTTACTCTTGCCATTTTCCCAACTTCAATCAGTGGTCTCTTCAGAGCTCGCAGCCTCAGGCAGATGTGGGATCCTGGTGTCATGCACAGAAGTAGCTTGATTACAATCACGTTCCTTTAATGATCTCACGCTAACTCAGCAGCAGCTTAATGCCCCCTTCAAAGATCTGCCTTTGGAGTTCTGTTGCAATGTCATGCCTGAATGTCTGTCCTTCTATTTCTGCTTCCTTGCAATTCAATAGAGCTCTGATTTCCTAGTTATTAGGCACTCACTATTTATGAAGCACCCAACCTTTCAAAGGAACAAGTGAGTCCTTCTTTCCTTTCCTCTAGGGGCAATTGGTAAGTTTCTTCTTTTTGTCCCCACCCCAATTCATTACTGAGCTCACTAAGGCATGACACCTCCTAGAAGGATTCTCCCTGCTGGTCACTTGCTTATCTCTTCACACCAATGACACTGAAGATTTGCCTCCTTCATTTCTTCTGAAGCCTATCTCATGTCATTATTCCTCTAACCTCATTTTCCAAGCTAAATATGTTCCCATTCTCTCTGCTAACTTGCTACAATATGCAAAAACAGATTATGGCAAAAGGAAGAGATTATGATCTTAATATTTAATTGCTTTTCATAATGTGGTATATGTTTGGAAATGAAACTCTGATGTGGTGGCACTTCTCTACTGTATACTATTAAATGACAGTCAATTAACTGCAAAAAAATACAAAACAAAATCTTAGTTGCGTTTTTCAGGAAGAAAGTGTATTTTTGTATAAGCCCAGATTACTGACATTCAGCTATTTAAAATGAAAAGTGGAACATGGGGGCCTTAAAGAGAAACACTACCTCAGAGCTGTAGAAAATATTCCTTCTCTGAGGAAAACAGGGTGGACTGATGAAGGACAACTCATTCCCCATCAACACAGACTTTCCAGATGTAGCTCAGAAGCATAAAATCTAGGCCATTTATTCATTGACATCCATTCCATTCAAACATAAATTGACTGACTCACACAGACATCCACTCAAATACTTGTTGAGCACCAACTGTATGCTAGGCACTGGAAGCTGAGGTTCAATAAGACATAACCAACCTCTGCCTTCAAGGATCTCATGTCATAAGAGAGGTGGCAGAAAAGTGCAAAAGGGCCACATTAGGAGAGAATATATGTAAAATGAGGAGGCCTGTGATCAGCGGCAGTGATGATCAAGTTGAGTATTAAAGATTTAGTTGTAGTGAGTGAGACAAAGTAGAAGGGGAAAGAGATCTTGCTGGTACATGAAACAGCCTGTACAGAAACACCAAGGTTATAATATGGCCGGCTACAGTTGGAATAGTACTTCAGAACAGTTCTGTTTGGTCTCAGCATAGCATTTCTTTTATTTTTAACATCTTTATTGGAGTATAATTGCTTTACAGTGGTGTGTTAGTTTCTGCTTTATAACAAAGTGAATCAGTTATACATATACATATATCTCCATATCTCTTCCCTCTTGCGTCTCTCTCCCTCCCACCCTCCCTATCCCACCCCTCTAGGTGGTCACAAAGTACGGAGCTGATCTCCCTGTGTTATGCGACAGCTTCCCACTAGCTATCTATTTTACATTGGGTAGTGTATATAAGTCTATGCCACTCTCTTTGTTCCAACTTACCCTTCCCCCTCCCTGTGTCCTCAAGTCCCTTCTCTAGTGGGTCTGCATCTTTATTGCTGTCCTGCCCCTAGGTTCTTCATGACTTTTTTTCCCAGATTCCAGATATATGTGTTAGCATATGGTATTTGTTTCTTTCTGACTTACTTCACTCTGTATGACAGACTCTAGGTCCATCCACCTCACTACAAATAACTCAATTTCATTTCTTTTTATGGCTGAGTAATATTCCATTTATATATGTGCCACATCTTTATCCATTCATTTTCCAGTGCTTTTTGCACACATGCCATAGTGTCCACTGCTCCTTATCATCTTAAACCCAGGCTGTTTTACACACTTATGTTACTCACTTGGTCTCTAAGCATATTCGAGTTTCCAAACCTTGGCACAGAGAAAGCAAACAGAATGAGGCATCAGAAAAGCTTCACGTAGCTTGGTATGGGCAGAACACAGGGTGAATGCAGGGAAGGAGGAGAAAGGAATCTGAAGTGTGTGGGTATCTGAACATGAAGGGCCGTGTATGCACTGATAAAGAATCTGAGTTTCATCCAGAAAAATAAAGGAAGCAATTAAAGCAGCTCAAGTAGGAAGTGTCAGGGTCAGATCTGTCTTACAGAAAGATCATGAGGCAGCAGTGTACAGGATGGATTGGAGGAGATAAAAAATGGAGACAAGGATAAAAGTTCTAATATTATTGATTAAACCAGGCCCGATATCCTAAAGGCCCATGCAGAAGAATCGGAAAACAAGAGAGACATATCTTTTGAAATATTAAAGAGGTTGAAAGGAAACAACAGCAGATGATTGTTGTGTGAAATGATTAAACGGGAAATGTCTTGGATGAAGTCTATTTTTCTGTCTTAGACAGCTACTTTGATACTGCTGCCATTCACCAAAACATGGAGGGAAGAGTCAATTGTGAGAATTGAAAACCCTTCTCTTTTTTTGTCCCCACTATCATCCCCTCACCTAGAGATAAGTGCTCTGCTTATATCTCTGATCCTGCACTTCAAACAAGGTACCAAGGAGAGAGATCATGGTTTCATTAAGAGAGTATTACATTTGTCAACAGGCGACCCAGTTTCACACCATCTCTTTATGTAATCTTAGACATATTATTTTCACTGCGACTCAGTATCTCATCTGTAAAATGGAAATACTAAAACTTTCTGCTTAGCTCAAGGCTTGTTGGAAGATAAAATATGCTGAAAAAAGTGAATTTATTTTGGGAGGTGCAAAGGGTACGGTATTATCTAAGAGGTGAATTAAGTCTCTTGAGCATATTTGTGTTAGGAAATTAAGTATTGATGCAGAGGGTATCACATAGCACATTAAAATGCAGCGAGGGATATAACAATCTTGTTGTGTCAAAACCAGAAGCAAATGAAAATAAAATAAGCAAAATGTAAACTGGTGAGATGCAATGAAACCTTGAAAGTCAGGTCAGACTGACAGGGAAGTAATCTCTCCAGGGAGTCAGGGGAAAAAGCACTGTGGAAGGATTCTGGATTTGTTCCATAGTTCTTCCTCTGAAGAAACACAGTCTGGAGGTTCAGCTGGAGGTCCATCTGCTGGCTCCATAAATCCTCCACACCTGGAATGTAATGTTAATGAGGAAGCTTGTGAGCCGCACAGGACAGCTGCAGATACCGTCTACCCTGTGTATCTTTCAGAGATGCTGCCTCACTTGGGGCTGGATGTTCATTTGTGGGTGCTGACGATCCAATATGACAGTGACCTCTGCCTCAGATGCTTCTGAGATCCTCTTCTCAAGCAGACTTTAGTGGATCCCCGAGGACTGAGGTTGCTTAACACACAGGGTGGTTATTTTAAATAGGATATTAATTAGGTGGCTATTAACAAGACCCCCCAAATACAGTAGCATAACCGCGAAGTTTATTTCTTTCTCCTTTAGAAGCCTTGGTAGGTGGTCCAGGGCTATGTTGGTGGTTTGACAGGGTGAGAACCCAAGCTCCTTTTATATTAATGCTCCATCATTGTCTTATCCACATGTCTCGAACTAGCTCAACATTGTAACTGCTGGGAGTACATTTTGGCCGGCAGAGAAGGGTACAGGAGAGGACAAAGCACACTCTTTCCCTTTTAAGTCATAACCAGAAGTTGCTTATGTTCAAATAGGCAGAACTTAATCTTATGTCCACAGTTAGCTTCAAGAAAGGCTGAGGAGTGTGGTCTTTAGCTGGTGGTTCATGTACAGCTAAGCTTGGGAATTACAGAAGTAGAAGGGGTGATGGGATACTGTGTGTGTTTCCGTGGTGGGGGTAATGACCAGACTCTGCTGCAGCAGTAAAAGCACTTGAGTCTGGAACTTTAGCAATAAAAATTGTCTCAGACTTAGTCCTAGGGATAGCCTTAAAACTCATCTTCAATCCGAAGAGATGAAGTGAAATATCAATGCTTGTCTGATGAAAAATCTAATTATGGCTTCTGCTGCATAATTTTTATCAAGGCATAGTTTATGCACAGTGCAATGTACAGATCTTAACTGTTACAGTCAATGAGTTTCAGTGAATATATATACCCCTCTAGTCCAAACCCCTATTAAGAGAGTAAGCATGTTCATCAATCCAGAACATTCCTTCACATCTCTTTTAAGTCAGTCCCCAACACCTAGGCAACTACTGTTCTGAATACCATCATCATAGAATAGCTTTACCTGTTCTAGTGCTTCATGGGAATGAAATCAAAGAGCATATATGACTTGACTTCTTTCACTCAGACAAATGAGTTTTAATATTCATCTGTGTTGTTGTGAGTAGGATTCTAATACAAGAGTTCACCAAAGCTTGTTTGTCCATTTTTCTATTGATGAACATTTGGGCTATTTACAAATTTAGACTGCTATGAATACAGTGACTATGAATATTCATGTATCAGTATTTTTAATGGACTTTTGTTTTCATTTCTCTTGAATAAATACCTAGGAGTGGAATTAATGGGTCATAGGGTTGATGTATGTTATGTTCATAAGAAATTGCTAGTTTTCCAGCCAGTAATTTATGAGAGCTCCAGTTGCTCTAAATTTACACTAATGCATGTCCTTGTAAGAATTTTCAACAGAAGCTCTTCTAATGGCCCTATTGGGTTTTAAAGGGGAAAAGTACAATTTGATTTCTGATTCACATATTATCATATTTTCAGCAAGTACTTTCTATAGGTCAGCAAATAAATACTAAGAAAATGTGCATAAAATACTTTGAAATATATAAAATCTTATATAGAAAAATGTGCCTATGACAAAATATTTTAATAAAAAGGGCTCTTTATAAGATTTTATAATATTGGGTTGGCCACAATGTTTGTTCGGGTTTTTCCATAAGATGTTACAGAAAAACCTGAACGAACTTTTGGGCCAACCCAATATAATGAATGCTTGGAGTCAGAACACCTGGGTCTTTTTTCTGAGCCCTAGATTTTTCATCTACAAAATAAATATAAACATAGCCTTTTCAAGGTTTTTGTGAGCTTTAACTAAAGCACTAGCATGGTGCTTAACACAGAGTAAAGGATCAGTATGTTGGTTTTTTTTTTTTTTTTTTTGCAGTATGCGGGCCTCTCACTGTTGTGGCCTCTCCCGTTGCAGAGCACAGGCTCCAGACGTGCAGGCTCAGCGGCCATGGCCCACGGGTCCAGCCGCTCCGCGGCATGTGGCATCTTCCCGGACCGGGGCACGAACCCATGTCCCCTGCATCGGCAGGTGGACTCTCAACCACTGCACCACCAGGGAAGCCCGGTCAGTATGTTTTAATAGAATCTTAGATGAGGTAATGTTATTCACATAATCACAGTCATGATCATCATCACCATCATTATCCTTATCACCACTATCTTCATCATCATCATTAACTTTTCCTGAAACTTTATCATATTCCAGGAACTGCTAAGCACTTATATATTCTAATTAAATTCTCAAAACAATCCTTAACTTCAGCATTGATATTTTAATTTGTTATGCAGCTGCTGGTCCTTCTATCCATGGGTTCCAGCTTGCACCAAGTAATGCCTGCTGCTTTGTGCTCTTTGTATGATAGAGGAGCTACCATTGCACCAGGAGCTTGCACAAATATAGAGGCATCACTTAATGCAGACTAGAACTCATGGGCAGAAGTGTCAACTGTGGCACAGGTCCTCCATTTCCTTCTGACCGTGCAGAAAGGGGATCCTTCCTTGGACCAAAGCTCCATGGTACATCCAGCTGTGGCTCATCCCAAGCATGCTCTCTGAACTCTTCTAAGGGAATTGGGAATTTGTGCATCTATTCATTCTTCTGACTACAGGTTCCAACCTGTACCAAGTGACACTATAAACATTTGTTTAATCACACTGCACGCACCATATGATAGATGATGAGCCTGGACTCAGAAGAAGTACATGACTGACAGAGTTAGCAAGCTGAAGAAACAAAATTCAATCTCAGGCTGTGTGACTCAAAACCTTTATTCTAAATTGCTATGAGATACAGACTCCTTAATTGGAATTTTAGTTGTTTGCTTGTTTTAAACCAAAGTGGGACTTCATTTCTTTTCTGTATACAATCTAAAATTTTTTCACATAATGTCCCTGAGGAGACCAAATGAAAAATCAAGCATGTGTAATAAATTTGCACACACAGTAACATGAAAACAGAAAATAAGAGCATTGACCCAATGATAAACATTTGGGTATCTAGGTCATTTCAAGGCAAATCTTTATGACACAGTTTTGTTTCAAAGATTAGCAGGAACACAAACTTTGCTCAGACAAATCTGGGTCAGAAACATAGCTCTCTCCCCTTACTGGCTGTGTGATCTCGGACCTGGCTCTGTTTTCAGAGATCATTTGGCCCCACGTGGCTAAAGGAAAGTTTCTCAGCATGTTTGTCTTTGCATAGTGAACTGTCACAATATATATCCATTTGATTCGACTTAAGATTTGTTCCTTTATATACTAAAGCATTTACTCCTGTTGTGAGTGAGAGCAAGTCAACAGCTGCTTTAAAAGTGCCAACACTCACAGATACCTTCCAGTTATCCCTGAAGCTTGGATGAAAGGAAAGAGCAATAGTTGTTGCCTGAGGAGTTGTCTGGAAAAAGCACAGCCATTTTCAAGTGCACCGAACAAGTGGATTTGACAGGATAAGTGAGAGTATCTGAATGGAACCACAGTCAGGCAGAGTGGCTTTCATCATGGTAATCTCTGCCAAGTCCAGTCCATTACTCTCAGGGTGCAAAGAGGCCTATTTCTACATGGCAAAGGATATATTGCATGAGCTGGAAACAATCTCAGGTTTCTGAAAAAAAATAATGCAGCTTGTTTCCATGTATATGGATTGAGCATACAGAGACCATTGACCAAAGCTGTGGCACCACCCTGGTTTTGAGCTGACAATGGAGCTTTTTACACTTAGCTGAAGTCAAACCAAGTGGGTTTGAATCACAATTCCAACGCTTATTGGATGTGTTCTCTTAAGAAGATTCCTTAATCCCTTGGTACCACAATTTCTTTCCCATTAATAGGGAAGATAATAGAGCTGTTCTGAGAATTAAACCTGTTATTATACTTAACATGCGGAGCTACCACAATCATTATTAGCACTTATTCATACTTCAGCCTTCCTGTCTCTGACACTGTGGTTGACACTTGTATTCGGTGCCCTTTTTATCAAGATCATGGTCATCATCACTGTCACATGTAGATAGGGTGCTTTATGCTTTTTAAACCAACCTGTACCAAGTGACACTATAAACATTTGTTTAATCACACTGCACGTACCATATGATAGTATTAAAAAGCAAGTATTTTAATAGTATTAAAAAGCTTGCCTATTCCTTAACTTAGCTATCTTTATAACAATCCACCGAGGCAAAGAAACTGAATCTCAGGGAGTTCATCCAATAAAACATGTAACCTAACAAACAAATGTGAGGTACATTAGGGCCTGGATTATATATCAGGAGAAATGCAAAGAAGTTTCAAGGACTTTCAGACTAGGAAGAATAGACAGAGATTTAGAAACTAACAGTTTTGACTAACTACAATGTGGCTGACCTTTTGCTGGGTGAATCACCAGTGTTATTTGAGTCATTATTATCATCACTACATAGTGCAAACATACTTTAAATAGAGGTTTCACAGGTAGTGATGATCAGAATGGAATTTTAACCTGGTTATACTTGACTGGAAACTTCATGTTCTTTCCACTATGCAATAATATTCATTCAAATAATAATACCAACTAAAGTGTGCTTAAGTGCCACCCATCACAAAGCAAAATGGCAGGAGGAATTTGTGACAAAGTTTGCACTGTTATGTCCAGTGTTTGGATTCTGAGGATGAGTGACTGGGAGCCTCAGGAACTGGGATCAGAGACAAAGCTCTAATCAGTCAGCTTTATTTCCTCAGTGCCTATGATGGGGCAGGGAAGATAATGGGGACTGAGTACGTGTTGGTGTAATGATGGTGATGGAAGAGGAAATGAGAAGTCAGGAAGAGGAGCAGTCTGGGTGGGAAAATGGACCACTGGTCTTCAATACCCCTACAGGTTTCTATAGTCCTTTGGACTTGTTTTTTAAGTCGCTCAGTATTTTGCTTGTCTCTCTTTTGTATACTCTCTGTTTTGTCAACATTCCAGATGTGAACACACTTTCCAGGGGTTATATACTGACTGACACATGATCGATGCCTCCTATAAGAGGATTATTGTCTCTATTGGTCCTTAGACTTCTTAAGGAAACCTCAGAGTGTTTGGACAATGGCATCACGTTTGCCCAGATCTATTCTAAGCTTATTGTTAACGGAAATCTGAGAACTTTTTGACAGAAACCCCAATATCCTGCACATGTATGATTGATTTTTTTAAATGGAAACTCAGGACTTGACAATTATTTCTGTTGGGCTATTCATGAAGAGATGGCTTATTTGAAAGATGTAGTTTTAGGAATTGTTTAGATGATGGGAGTGGGTAGGTTGAATGTACCTGCAGGTAGAAACGGCTTGTCAGGGTGAAGGTATGTCCAGGGATGGCTGAAGAGATAGATAAGTGGCTTTAGGTCCAGGGAGCTGGCCTGGTAGAAGAAGGGAGACTGCCTGATAGAAGACTCTCAGGAGAGGGTGAGGGGCTTAGAGACAATACAGCTGCAACGAGAAATGGCTGTAAGGCCTGGTGCAAGCTGGGAGGAAGTGAGCTCTGGGAGAACGTGGAGCCTCTCATCTTTCCCATCTCCTCAAACCCCTTGTGGTAAGATCTCCTGTACCGTACTCAGAAGTACCAAATAGAGGCTAAAGCAACAGGTTTTCTGTATCCAGTAAATTGAGGGTCTACCTCCGTCAGTTAAACCTAGGATAAAAATACCTTGAACAAGGCTAGCTTGATTCAAGGGCAGCATTTCTTCTGTAAGCCCCATATTTCAAGGATGATTCATAATTGCAGTGGACACTGGAAATAGGAATCCCATTGTGGCCCTGCAGAATGTTCCCACATTCAATTATTGCCTTTTGCATACTATGCCTAATGAGTCCCAGCAGTTAATAGCTAATATAAGAAGCATAGAGCCACTTGTCACATTTTTAAAATATTCCATTTTTTTCTGGCTGCTCTTGTGGCTTTCTATTCTGAAAGCCAAGATTTACCCTCACTACCCTTTCATTCCCTCTTTTCACCTGTTCTAAAGAACTAATTTTCTTAGTGCCCTGATATCGTTTCTGGCTGAGCTTTTTTTTTTTTTTTTCTGGAGGGAGTTTAACAAATTATTTTTTTCATAGTCTTAAAATTTTGGTAGAGACACTGTGATAAGTGGATTAAAGGCAACAGCTCAACTTAAAATGTATTTTAAAAAATGATTATTGAGTCCATCTGGCTTTACTAATCATAAGCAGAAGTTATTCTTGCTTTCAGTTGTGTAAAATATTATCACTGAAAAATTACAGCAAAGACAGAGTATTTATTGATTTCAGAAAGATTAAACGAAATGGAGTTCTTGGCATTTTGCCATTAACAGGTCTTCTGATAGCAAAATACCTTTATTAAAGCTACCCTGGACAACAAAAAGGATGAAAGCACTTGGATCTCCTCAGTCACAACCTCTGAAACAGTGAAAGGGAGAACGTTGGTATACTCACAACCTGAGACCTCTTCAGGGGCTGCATGAGGCTTGGCACTGGCTGAATGCGGGGTTGCCCTTGTGAGTTGTAGCATTGCCCCATCTGTTGCAAGGAGCTTAAGATCCTCGTCTCAAAGATTATCAGGGTACCCAGGAATAACATCTTGGAAGTCATACTCTCAACAAAGGCAGCAATTTCTTTGTGTATTATTCTCCTCTTTTCTTTTCCTGACTTCTCCATCTCCCAGGACTCCTGTCCAACCACAGCAATCCATCCCAAGTTGTCTGGCATTCAGAATGGGTTTCCAACTTTGCTGTCCATAACTAGATCCCCCAGACCTTGTGGAATTAAGATCTTAGGAAGTTTAAAATTGGCCTAGTCAACTCCCTGGGCAGGTCTGCATCTGTGACGGAGAAAGCAGATTTGTACCTTATTGCTGCCTCATCCAGGAGTGTAAGAGGAGAGACATATAATATCAACAGGGTGTTATGACGCCGAATCCTAGGATGTCTACAATATTCTAGCTGGAATCCTGCAGCCAGAACTCAGCAAAGGCTGGAAGGAGTTTAGGATTCAGGAAGAAAGCATGTCCTGAGTTGTTGCAGGCACCCGGTAGTTGGAGAAAGCCTATTTTGTGATCCAATATGGGAAGCCATCTGAGAGTGGAGGGCCCCTCAAGAATGTTGAAAGGGTCAGGAGAGGGGCAGGTAATGTTTTACTTACACACAAGCATAACGGTTAGTTCTGCCTGTATGAAAAAATATTTTGAATAATGTGTGCATCAGAGCATATTCTTTTCATTAGTAGAGACATAGCTTTAGAAAGAAAAGCTAAACAGTAAACTCCATAAATCTCAAAGACACAGTATTACATATGAACAGGGAAAAGTTACTCTTCAGGATATCTGTGATTAGGTCAAAAAGGAAGAAATTTATATCTGCACAAAGAAGTTCAGGATAGACTTGAGAGATCTAGTGTCTTTTCTGGAATGATTATGTGATCCTAGAAAATTTCAGAAGTTGTGGAATCTTTGGTGAAATATCTACTCATTTGTATTTATGCTCCTGATTTCTTTTTCCTTGAATTTTCTTTGGAGGCTATTTGAACTAGAGAAGTGATTTGTTTTATTTTGTTTTGTTTTTGAGATTAAAATGTTAAATTTTGGTCAAGAATTAAGGACTCTGCTTAGTTTATTTTTAAATTTTACATGGAATTAGAAAATCATTTTAATTTCTATTCTTGTTTAAAATCTTTTCATGTTCTCTATGAGCCTACTGCTTCTGCCTTAATAAGTCAAGTATAGTGAATCTTAGTAAAAAAGCTGTTGACTCCGGATTCTATAGTGACTTCCTATTGTTTTCATTCCAGCCAATTGATGATTCACAGATGGGCTTGGTGACATACTAATGGTTGGTCATAAGTGAGGTTCATAGCAAGATATTATAAAGACAAAGACTCAGACCCTGCCTTCAGAGTGGTTATAATTATTTTCCATTTAGTGCAAATTCTGTGGGAAGAGACAATGCCCAGATGAAGGAAGAGTGATCTAGTGTTCAAGGTGAATGAATAGGGAAAGACATGGGCTTTTTCTGTATTTGTGATATAGCAATAAGTTTCAGGGTCTAGTCCTAGAAATGAAATTTTATTAACTGCCAACTAACCTAAGGACAAATAGGAGTAGCTTTCTCAGTAAGCCCTTCATTGTCTTGTTTTTATGTTTCAAAATGAAAAGAAAATGTTAAGAAAAAGATATGGGAAACTGCTTAGTATTCTCGGGTACACACTTCTATGGTGAAACTGGGTGAGTGCAGTTTAATTTGGGCACCTATCAGTTAAATTCTCAACTTATACCTGAGTACCAAAATGAGACAATTAAGCATATTTTATATTCTTCGATTTTTACATTGTTAAGTTTTTTCTTTTAACTCTTTCCATACCCTGCCCTGTTTTCCTGTGAGAGAGCTTCAGTGGTAGGACAGCTGCTGATAAAAATTTAAGAGTCATGAATCAGAATGACTGCTTAGACAATTATTCTCTTTTTGAAGTAAATTTTCATTGGGTCAAATGCATACGCAACACCTCTTCTCAGTTTATTGCCTAAGGTTATATCTGGGAAATGTTGTGTCAGTCTGACCTGATTCATTAAAGTAACTCACAAGAGCAGTTTTATGAGGTATTGACTTCATGCCTGATCCCTGAAGGGCTTGTGGAATCACTGTGCCACTAAAGTGATCATGAAGCCATGCTCAATATTGAGCCTCAGAAAAGCAGGTGTTTCTAAGAGGGCTTTCTCCCTCCCTCTCTCCCTCCCTCCATCTCTCCTTCCCTTTCTTTCTTTCTGTTACTTAAATAAAGACAGATAAGTGGACACTGCCTAAATAAGTTCGACTAAGAAAACCTAAAACAAAAAAAAAAAAAAAAAAAAAAAAGAAAGAAAACCTAAAACGAGTCCAGTGCTGCTTAAGTTATAGCCTTTGGTAATTCCTGGAATGGAAGGAGGCAGAAGTGGAAGCTAAATACAGATACTGCCATGTCAGAAATCAACTCCTTTTCCTCCTTCAGTCCAGACACCTCTATCTTCTCAACTCTGCCCATGTCTGATATCCATTCAGAACACGGGTGGAGAAAATACAGAGATGCTGGTTCTCAAAACTTTTGACTTCATATCAGACTTTATCCTTGTGGCTCACAATCATTATCTAGTCCCAGAACACTTGACAATTTCCCCCACAAGGTCAGTCTGAGAGCTGCATCCTTGGTATCTCCAATGCCTAGACAATCTTACATTAAAGCACCCATCATGCTGAATTGCAGCTTTCTTTTGATTATATTGCTTTCTTTCCTAGCATATTGTGGGCTACTTGATGGAAAGGAACATGACTAATTCATATTTGTATTCCCAGTGACCAGCAGATTATCTAAACACAGTAGGTTCTCATTAACTGCAAATGAATAATTGCATGGATAGGTAGGTGGATAAATAGATAAATGGATGGATGGATAAATGAATGGATGGATGGATAGATGAATTCTGACTTCTTATTTCCTAGGACCTTAACATTTCTTCTCTGAAAAATGAAGGTTTGATGAATACCTCTAAGACCTTTACTAGCATGCTGGGATTCTATGACTCATTGGCTAGTGTTCCAGTTCCAAAATGTACCTCTATATTCCTAGCCATTTTTTTTCTCTCCCTGCCAAGAACCCTGATTCCTATTGCTTAGATTAGACCAGCTGGAGTCTGAATCCTATCTTGCCTATTATATTTTATTGCTTATACTTGGCTCTGCTAACTTGTCTGGGGTTTGGGTCTCATCTGTATGTCATATTGTCTCTGTTCTTCCCTGTCTCACTCCCATTAACATCAGAGAATGGCATCATTCTATGAAATGCTACACTAGAACTAATTAACGATTCGATATCTCACGATGGCCCCTAGGTACGTGCTGTGGAAAGGCATGGTCAAGATGCTTCTGTCCTTCCAACCATCCATCCATCCATCCATCCATTTATCCATCTTTTCCATATGATTTTTATGAGCAGGTATTACATGCCAGATACATTATATGTATTTTTGTCCTTACAGTAAATCATGAATAAGTTGACTGCCTGAGCTCGGGAAGCTTAGCATCTACTAGATATAGGCATATAAATCTGTAAGTGTAATAAAATGTTCCAGTTTGGGTGTTAACACAGAAGTCTGTACAGAGTATTATGGGAGATCGGAAGAGAAAATGGTCAATATTATCTAAAAGGGAAAGCAGGAAAGCTTGAGCTGAGCTAATGAGAAGCTGCAAGTAGATAAATACAGTTGGAAGTTGGAGTGTTAGGGAAAGGAAATAAGCACAGGTTGCTACTAGGCCCACATCACAATTCAAGCTTTCTCTCCACCCTCTCTTGCTTCTTTCTCCTCCCTTCAACGGGTTTTGACCTCAAATAATAATAAACATCCTATATGCTCAACTCTATCTCAGAGACGGCTTTACTGAGAATATAACCTACTACCTAAGGAGGTTTTCTGTAGGCAATGAAGAGGCATGAAATGGAAGACTAACATGACAGCAATGGTACTTTAGGAAGATCACTTCAGTAACAGTTTGGAGATGCTATTTAATAAAACACTTATTAGACTATCACCACCGTCCTTATAAGAGTTGATAGGGACCTGAAATGAGGAGGAAAGAGTGGGAATCGAGATGGAGGGAATAAAAGAAATGCTACAGATACAGAATAGGAAGGAGATGGTCATCGATATAACATGGAGAAAGAGGGAAAAGAAGTTGAAAAAGAGTGAAGTTCATTGAGATAGAGAACTCAGGAAGACGAGCTTTATCTTAAGTGGGGGAAGCACACAAGAAAATCAGGGTCCAGATTTGCCATGCTGAGTGTGAGTGCCTGTAGGATATCTGGATAAAGATGTCCAGGGTGTGCAGGGTGAGTCTGGATTTCAGCAGTGAGGTCTGGGCTGGGAAAAGAAATATGGACATCATTATCCTATGTGTGGAGACAAACTGAGAGGAGGAAACGAGCTCACTCAGGGACAGAACCTAAGAAGAAAAAAAAGAGGAACTCTGGAAAGCATACACACTTAAGTTATTAGCAGAAGAGCCAATGAAAAGGACTGAGGAGGAATCCTCAGAGCTGCAGACGGAGCAGGACAGAAATTTGCTAAGGAATGGCAGACAACAGCCTTAGTGTTCTCAAGAAGGATAGGGACTGAAATGTTACTTGGATTTGACAGGTGATGATCAACCATTTACTCATCTTCTATCATGTTTAAAGCACTGTGTTAGGACAGGTTATTTAGGACAGAATAATGCTAGGTCCTGTCTCATGGTAACCACAGTCCATGGTAACCAGAGTCCATACTTACAAGCAATCAGAATATTTCTGGGCAGTGTGATAAGAGCTTTGATGAAGATGCATACTCAGTGCTGGAAAAACTGAGTAGGGGGTCGGGGGAGGGGAGCCAATTCAGTCCTCCTGGAGCTACTCTTAGATGACAAGGACCTTGGGAGGGGAATAGGCTTTCACCAGTAGAAAAGCAGAAGAGTATTCAGAGAAGAATGAGAGGTAGGAAAGGGTCTACTTCAAAATCAATGACTCATTATTTATCTAATGGCCCAAAATTTTCTTGTGAAAGAATGGCATCGAGTATTCAGAACACATTCTAGAGCTTCATCTCGCTTCAGCTTCCCTTCACTGTCCTCTGCAGGGTAACCTTCCATCCCATCTTCTCTCAAATCCAATCACAAAAGTCACATCTCACTCAGGAGAGAGGTCCAAAGAGTAGAGGATTTTTCAGAGTTTATTGGCTGAAGCTGATGCTCACTCTATGGCCTAGTAAATAACATTTTATTTATAACAAATGTAGCCTTTAGTTTTCTACAGCCCAGGGACCAGAATTTTGAGCTTACAAAATAACATTCTTTCCAAAATACATTTTCAATGCTATTTACTCACCTTCTTTTAAAAACATAGCATTTTCTTTCTGATTTTATCATCATACCTTTTGGGTTTTTTTGAAATGAAAAAAAAATTTTGTCTTTCCTTTTTCTTCCCTTCTTATAGGGAAGAAAGTAAAAACCACCCATAGTCCCAGTACTTAGAATAGGAAAGACAAGACACACCTATAAGGTAATGACTCAAAGAGTGCAGAAAAAGGGAGCTTTCTTCTGAGTGAGGAGAAATCCTTTATCACTGACATTATTTAGAACTGCCAGAACATGATGACAATAAAAAGCAGATAGCCTTTAGTTGGTTTTATTGTTATTTTTAAATTCTCTACAGGCAATATATCCACTTATTGTCTGCACCTACACAGATTCCTCCTGCCCATCTCACATCTCAGTATGCTCTGCACATATAAAAATATTACTGATTATAAAAGGATTGTGTTTGGGAAGTATCAAATGTGTACAGTGAGAGTACATAATATCTCATAGTTTAATCAAACATCACAATTTACTCCCTCAGTTCCATTATTTGAATATTGTACTCTTGGGCCAAAGATAATGAAAAGAAGAGGCCAATACTACAGTGAGGACACAGCGTAGGCAGTTCTAAGATTAATTTAGGATAGTGACTTCTGCAATCAGATATCTGGAAACACACACATCCTGAAGCTGCTTCCTGATTGTCTCTCAGCTGTGCCCTCCTAGAGGCTTCAGGGTCCTCCAGTAACATGTTATTATATGTTTGCATTCTTGTCCCCAACTACCCTAAACACATTCATTCCTTGGTAATAATAATAGATACAATATATTAAGTACTCAGTTTGAGCTAGACACTAATTTGTATAGATTACCTCATTTTATCCTGAGAACAACCCTCTGAGGAATGCAAAATAATATCCATAGAATAGCTACTAAGTCAGAGACCTCAGATTTGAACTCCATTTAATGCTGAAATCATAGCTTGTTCCAGTATGCCAAGCCTCTTCTTGATCTCCTGAGACTTTGCTTGGGGTGACCATTCTGCTTGTTCAACATTTATTCTCATTTCTTCTACTAAAAGCATCTGGTTTTTCCATTGGGGAAAAGTACCTCTTTCCCATTAGATATATTCATAGTGAGCCCGTCAATCAAAATGCTTCACCTCCCAGCTGTACTAACAAAGGAGTGACCCAAGCTAGGCCAATCAAATGCTCTGTCCCTAGACTCTGAATTTGGAACAGTGTGGAATAGTATGGTCATTCATGAGAGTTATTTATCCCTGTGGTGAATGAAGCCCTAAAGAGACTCTCCATTCGTTTCTGCTGTCTAAATTTCAGAGTTACCCTAGTTCTGACCTTTTTGAGCCTTGTTATTCAGATTTTTCTTTAATTTTTTGAGCTATCTCACAACTTTCCAACAAAGTGCTTTTTGGCATAAATTAACAAGGGTTGATAACAGGGTGTCTATTGCCTGCAACCAAAGAACTCCAACAAACATTGCCGTATACTGCACTTTATCTATTAAAAACAAAACAAACCAAGACAAAAACAAAATACTGACAATTAATCCTTATGGGGAACATTGCTTTGTCCTATGCTGTATTCTTACTCTGATCTCTTCTTTTTAGAACACACCACTGGTGAGGGTTGGGGGCTTCAACAGATTAATATAGAGACATACAGAGAGAAGAGGGTCCCTGGGGCTTAAAGATATGTGTTGCAGACTTACAGAAGCCCATTGTATAGATGTGGAAACTGAGAAATAGGTGAGTAAAAGATTGATCAATCTGTTAGAGTGAGTTAATGTACTAGAACCTAGAACCAGGCATCAGCCATCCACTCTAAGAATGCACTTTTATAGAGTGGCCATACAATCACAACATTTTAAACATCTCTTTAGATAATATATATATTCTTCCAAACTTTAACCAAAGTTTGCTTTATTTCCCCCAGAAAATTGTTTTGTAACAAAATCTTAGTTTAAAACAATTCATAATATTGGTATGATCAATTTATTATTTTTGAGGAAGGGGGAGAATCTCTTCATTTGTGAAATTATAGAACAGAGAGAGTTTGGCTAGTAGAGGCTCCATCTCTCTTTGAAGATACCTTGAGCATTAAATGACTCAGATGCCTGGTTCTAAGGAGTATCTTATAATTCTAATCCATGTGCTGAAGGTAATTTGTTTTTTGGCCAAAGCCTCAGTGTTTGTTAAGAAATTAGTTTATCTTGGGAGTATTTTACTTATCACTTCACAGAGGATTTCCTTTCCAATGAATTGAAAATAAAACATGGCTAAGAATAATTCATTTGTTCCCCTATCCATATATGTGTCCATTTATTTATTCAGTCAGGACATGATGATTGAATGTTTTGCAGGAGGAATCAAAGATCACAAAGGTAAATAGCATTTATCACCTCAAGGAGCTATAACAAAGAGAAAAACACATGAAACAATTTCCCAAGGTACTATATGCAGCCTGTAGTTGAATATATAAAAAGTGCCCCCTCCAAATAAAAAATAGCTCTATCTATGTATCCTGATTTATTATTCTTAATGCACTCCTCACTATTTGGAATTATATATACATGTATTTAATTACCATCTTTATTGTGTGACCTACACCAGAATGTAAGGTGAATGAGGACAAGAACCTTGTCTACTTCATCTCAGTATTGTCAGCAGTGCAAACAGTAACAAAGAAGACACAAAGAAGACACAACAGATATTGAGTGAATGAATGAATGAGCAATGAACCTTACTTAGAAATTCGTGAGGTTTCAAAGACAAAAAGATGATTGAATTGTATCCTAAAACCTCAATTTAAGGTTAAGAGTAAAGTCAGTAGCGGTAGAAGGGCATTTTAAGAACCAATGACTCTCAGAGAATAACATTCGAAAGCATGGGAGGGAGGGAGGGAGGGAGGAAGGGAGGGAGGGAGGGAGGAATATATATATATATATATATATAGAGAGAGAGAGAGAGAGAGAGACAGAGAGACAGAGAGAGACAGAGAGATAGAAGTTGGTGTGTTGAAGGATCACTGAATAGTAGCTCAGGTTAGCGGAAAGACCCGAAAGGTTTCTTGGGACTGATTCATGAACTTCCAATTTTAATCTCTCAGAAATAGGATTGTCCATTAATGGTTTTATGAAAGGGGAGTGACAAGATGCTGCCTGTTGGGGAATCACTCCTGCAGTGCTGCAAAAGTTGACTGGAAAAGCACTTGAGCTGGAGCAGGGAGAGCAGCTGGGAGGCTACTGTAATAGTCAAAGCAAGAGATCATAAAAGTTTAAATCATGGCCCCATTGAAAGTGCGGAAGAGAAAATGAAAATTAATGATTCTCCATTCACCAGAGCTCAGTTGACATGGGCCATCTCATTTACAGCACTTTATCCACTGAAGGCATTAAATGCTACCAGGCACACCTGCTTCTTAACTTGAGCATCACTCAAGAATAGAACTCAAGCCAAGTAAAATGCAATTTTCTCAGTATGGGACTTCAGCTAAAACCAAGCGAGCACAGCAGTTCCTAATTGCAAGACTGGCGACATTTTTACCAAGGTGGGGAGATCAATTTGAAATAACAACAACAAAACAGGATGTATTCTGTGGCAAATATATCTCCAAAGGCAATCTGTCCAAGGGGAGGTCTGCAAAATCCAAACCTACTGCAAATAGAAAGTTAAAAAAAAAAAAAAAAACTTCTAAATTCTTGGGAATGGAACAAGAATTCAGTGGTAATTGACCTCACATTTCCAATGTTTTTAATATTCCCTGATTTGAAGCCAAGGTAGGTAATTGATGGCTTTTACCATGCTCATAATATATATAACCGACCATGTGATGCCATTACTAGCAATCCCTCCCCAGTCATATGATCCCCAGAGCCACAGTACCACCATGATGTTAGGATAGAACAGTTTACAGGGAGGGGGAAGGTAAGGGCTGTCACATATCATTGTTACTAAAAATTAAAATATGGAAGCTTGAGAATAGTTATTTTTTATTATAACAGATTCAAGATTGTAACTAATATAAGACTACATTCACCCAGGGGCATTATACCACACTTTCTTGAATGTAAAGGAAGGGGATTGGAATGCACTGGGGATTTCCATCACCCTGGCTATGCCCATTATACAAAAGTGCCAACATGATGACTGCAGTTTAAAAAAAAAGGTTAATAATCACTGGCCACAAGAAGATACATTTTGGACTCCTCTAATGATATTCAAAACCTTTATAAAATCACCCCAACCTCTTCTTCTTCCTCCACAATCTCTACACCCAGGACACACTTAATGTGACATTCTTGTAACATGTTGCACTTATTCACCTCTATTTCTTTTGCCCAGATTGTCCTTCCTCTTCCTCCACCCTCCAGCCTCTGTGAAGTACTTTCTGACTCTCCTACTGCAAGCCGTGCCCACAGCATCCTCACACACCTCAAACTGCAGCACCTATCTTGCTTTACAAGATTTATGTGTTGGGGGTTATCTACCCTAAAAGACTGCAAGGCCCTTAGGGGAAGTGACCCTTTGTCACCTTGGCAATATGCCTGACACATACCAGTGCTCAGTCAATGTTTAGGGAATGTAAAAAGAATTTAAAAACATCTATTTTGACATGTGTCTTTTCTTCTGCTAGAAAGAGAATTACTTCACATCTTAGTCATGTTAATTTAGCAAATATTTCTTGAACATTTCTAAGTCTAAACCTTGGGGGGATGTCATGATCAAAGATTACTAATACAGTGTCCTTACCCTCAAGTTGCTCAAAAGATGAAGAGACAGATATTTATCCCCAGCCACTACATCAAATAGGTGTGTGCACATACATACACATCACAATGAGCTGCAGAAAAATTACAGTTCATTAGGGCATGCTAAAATGGGGTCATGGGGTCAACCCTATGCTCAAAGAGCAGAGCTGAGAAAAGTAGAAGTTAATTCTAATGTTATGATTAGAGATTGGGGTTTGGGGGCTTCCCAATTTAGGTAAACAATGGCTTAAACTCACTTCCCCTTAGATTTCAGTCATCCTCTGTTATAGGCTTGGAAAGTTCCCTAAATTCTCCGAGAAATGGAAAAAGGAAATCCTCAATCCTGCATACAATCTTTTCTCGTCACAATTAAATTGAAACACTTGATGGCCCAGCCAGCCTTCAGGAGACGCTTGAAGGGTAGGGTTTTCTCATCCTGAATCTGAAGCTCAACATTTGGGATTTAGTCAGCAGTTGGAGATGGACTCTTAAGAAAGTGAGTAAAGTTATCTAATGATTGCTCTGTAAGAGTGAGATTCATGATGGCAAGGAAGAGAAATAAAGGACACTGATAAGAACATCATTTAGAGTCTCAAAGCCTTGGTCTGAGATGCTTGTCCTAAGGGAAGCCAGTTTCCAAGTGCTGTGACCTGGGTAGCACCAGAAAGAGATCCTTGTCTGGTGATGCCACAGCAAGAGATGCAATTTCCAAATGCTGACTTGATAGACAGGCGGGAACTGCATTAATCAGAATATTTCAAATATCCAGGCTTAGGGCATATTTGGAGGATTTTGCAGGTTATTCTTTGAGTTTAGTCAACCCCAGAATACCTATCATGGATTCACTATGAGAAGCCATGTGGAGCAACAGAAAACACATAGGCTTTCTAGTCTGGCAGACCTGGGCTGGTTTCTAATTCTACCACTATGTGCCTTTGGAGAAGTCACTTAACTTCTCTGAGGCTCCATTTCCTTATCCATAAAATGGATATAATAGTAATTCACCATGCTTTTGCCTAAATACTACTTACTATAAGCTCAGTGAACGATGACAGTTATTATTAATACCATATGGGTAGAGGTTAAGACCTCATTCTGAACCAGATATCTGGTCCCAAATCCTGGTATCTATCTAATAATTTAAAATATTTGTGATCTTGGAGAAATTATTTTACCCCTTCAGTGTCTTAACTTGTAAATAGATATAATAATAATTACAAGAATATCAGCCTCATAGATTTGTGATGAGCATCAAATGAAATGATACACTTAACCCTCTCAGTACAATACCTACCAGATAGTAAGTGTTCAATAAAAGTCAGCTATCATCATCATCATCATTGTCATCATCATCATCTTGAACCCCAGTGTAACCTTCTCCATTGACACGATCCAGGCAGAGTGTAGGTTCTTTTATGTTTAACTTTTCAATCAGTTACAATGACCTTAAAGCAGGAACCGTCATTCCTTGGTATCAGTAGGGGATTGTTTCCAGGAGCCCCTGTGGATACCAAAATCTGAGGATGCTCAAGTCCCTTATATGAATGGTGTAGTAAAATGAACTATTGGCCCTCCATATCCATGCTTTTGTACCCCCAGATTCAACCTACCTCAGATTTCAATGTGAAACCCACAGTCACAAAGGGTTTGATTTACCCAGCACTGCCAATTTTGTAGCAGATTATCCTTTTTTATTTCCCAAGCCTGACAGAAAGTATAACCAATAATGCTATCATATAGGTAAAGTTCTTTCACAGAAATTATGGTACCTCGTTGAGCCCACAACTTTAGGAGTCTAGATTACCTGATATAAAAAGGGAGTTAAATTGGGCAGAGAGAGGGGACATTCACCAGCAGCCTCATTATAATGGCAATCACCATTTAATGACCAGTGTCTGTGCCAGGCACTGAATACTTTATGTGTACAATCTGATGCTCTTCACCTGCACTCTTGCAGAGCATGACAGGAGGGAAATGAGCAGGAAAAATGGCTCTGAGTCCTGGGACCTGGGAAGAAGGCCTTGATCTTGGAGTAGACCTCGTATCTTCTCAGCTCCAGGCTTTTGTTCAAATGGTTTCTCTCTCAGGAATCCCCTCTCCACCTGGAAATATGCCACCTGTGCTTCAACGTCCTACCTCCCTGGCACCCTATCCATGTGATGGCTCCCTAGCCATCCTCATCAAGTGAGCTGCCTCTCCTCTGTGTTCCCCAGTGCTTGTCCATAGCGCTGTTATAATTAGCAGCTGCACTGTAATTGTCTGGTAAGTTGTCTACCTCCCCCATCAGCCGTAAATTCATGAGAAGAAAGAATGTCTTACTCATGTTTGTAACCTCAATATCCAGCACAGAGTTTGGCACATAATAAGTGCCAAGCATATGTTGGCTTTTTTTTTTTTAAATCTTTATTGGAGTATAATTGCTTTACAATGTTGTATTAGTTTCTGCTGTTCAACAAAGTGAATCAACTATATGTATACATATATCCCCATATCCACTCCCTCTTGGGCCTCCATCCCATCCTGCCTAACCCACCCCTCTAGGTCATCACAAAGCATCGAGCTGATCTCCATAAATTTGCCTTTGTGACACTTCTACCTGCTATTTTAGGGTCCCTTCCTCTCCTGGTACCAATACCTCTGCATCAAAATGAACCTCTGTCTTAGGTTCCACTTGCAAAGAACCAACTATTAACAACTGGTAAAAATTCTCCCTTGGTATGTAAACTAATGGTAAGTATTTTGTTGAATTATTTAAATAATAACGGGCTATGCAACTGATGGATTTGATCTGTGAATGGGAATAAGGTCTGGGTGCTGTGGTCTCTCCACTATCCACAATTATCTCCTGTATGAAGTTAAATTTGTCTCAGCCGATCAGATTCCAGCACCCAGCTAGGGAAGACTACCACAGAGCTCCCTGTGAGAGATGCCTCTTGGCCTTGTGACTGGAGAAAAGTTCATTTCTCTTTTAAGAAACCAGGAGCTTCCTCCCTCTTTTCTCTTCTAGTACCTGCCTCAGATCTGGCTACTCCCCCTTTGACTAGCTCTGGTATTTGCATCCTCAGGAAAGGAAACTGTGAAGCAGAACAAAGACCCAGGGTCAGAGGCAGCTCAATTCAAGATACCTGCTGTGCTGTGGCCTTACTTCCTCCCTGTCGTCAAAATAAAACAGAATTACCTCAAAACGAAGGGCATCTCTACAAGCAAGGGTTAACTCCATCTCCTGAGTGCTGTGATGTTTGTTGATAAAGGCAAGAAATGAACACTCCATGAAATGCTGCTCTCCTGGGCTGTCACCTTAAGAGAGGTTTCTAAATGCTGCAGCAAGCACAACAAAACCTGCTGAATAATCCCAGACATTTAGAAGTTAGCATCTGAAACCACATGAGGCTGTGGTTTATTGAACAATTACTGTATGCCAGAGCTTATCATTTATTTAGCTCATGAATCCTTGTGACAGTCCAGTGAGATAAACACAATGATTATGACTCTTTCACAGATGTGGATAAAATTCAGCCTTTCTCTTGGATATGACCTAGTCTTGTGTTCCCCAGACTTTTGAATTTCACAGAGCAGTGAAACTTCCCAACTTAGGTGGTTAATTTTACTGAAAGTAGGTATTTTTAAGAAGCAACAGTGTCATCTATAATTAGTTTCATTTAATTAAAAAGGGCATTTGCTACCACAAAAGAGCACAATCTAAGAATAAAAGGTATCCTTTAAATTGAATGCATCCACCTGTATGGATAACTTGCATACTCTACTATCTAGCAATTCTACCTCTAGGTTTTTATCTGAGAATGACTCTTATCAATATATACCAGGAAACATGTACAGAAATGTTCAAGCAGCCCTGTTCATTCCAGAAGTAACTGGGAAACAATTCAAATGGCCATCTACAGAAGAATGGATAAATACATATATAGTATGTTTACATAATTACATTAGACACAGTAGTTAGAATAAGTTAATAACAGCTGCATTAAAAAATATGGATCTTAATAAAAGATTGGGTGGTAAAAATTCTGAAAACATTACATACAATAAGGTACATTATTTATGAAGTAAAATTCATGATATGCTTTTTAGGATTAATATAGAAGTTTATGTGTATCTGTGTCTATAATTGTTTAAAGAATGAGAATAAGGTATCTCAGGTGAGGGGAGGCGTGAGAATGAGATAAAGGGGAATTACATGTATAGAATTAAGTTATAGTCAATGCTCTATTTCTGTGTTAGATAGGAGATACACCTGTATTTATTGGATTCTATTGTTGCAAACGAACAAGGGTTATGTGTTGACCAATTATGGGAATGTGTCACAAACCAGTAATTATAATAATATTATTATTACATAATAATGGTAATTATTAATAATCTATTTTTGTCACCTGAGAGCCAAAGGCAAACAAAACAAGACCACAAATCCCTCAGTGTATTATCTTTTCTTCTCTGTTTCCCTAAGGACCAGTTTTAAATTACATTATGAAACAGCATTAGGCAGTATGTGATTCTACCTTTGGAACAGTGATCTAGACCAACCAACTCAATTTTCCAAGAGGTTAAGAGTTGTAAAGCTATCCTTAGAATTGGGATGGTACTAAAACCTCTACAGGTGAGTTTGGATGAAAGACAGAGAATACAGAGATCAGCTAAATGCACAAAAGACAAGCGACATATGTTTGGGTTGAGAAATGTGCAGACAGGGTGTAGAGGAAACAGCCAGAGACAGGGGGTAGGAAATGGATGTAGGAAAAGTCAGAAAGAATATTATCATCTGTGAAAAGTACTGCCACTATAATTGCTTATTAATTTGTATCTCCTTCCTGTCTGAAATAATAGGAAATACACTCTGATGCAGAGGGAAGACAATGGTGAGCTATAGTTGCCATGGACTTCCCTTCAGCTCTGAAGTAGGGAAAGTTTCCACTTATTCTACTTACTAGCAGACATGTATGGGGAGACCTGCCGAAGTTACGACCCAGTTTACAAAGATGCTATAATGATGAGTGTAACAGTTCAGTGATTGATCTCTACACATCGCTACCTTACTTAAAACTCCTCTATCACTCTCCATGGATTTCAGGATAAAGTTTAAGCTTCTACAGCACATTCTATGACTTGGCCTTTTCTGCCTGCCCAGCCTACTCAGGCACTTCACACCAGCTTCCTGAGTTGGTTGCCTCTTCTTGACTGTATCATGCACTCTCTGCCTTTGCATGTGTTGCTTTGTCTGCAAGGCTGTTTCCTCCTTTATCATCTAGGTAATTCCACCAATCCTCCAATGTTCAGCCCACTCAGACATCCCATCTCCAAGAAGCCTTCCTTGACCATCCAGGTGGATAGTCTGTCCCTTGAAGCACTTCTATCATAACATTTATAGTAATCATTTGTTTACATTTTGGTATCTGCTCCAAATTGAGAGTTCTTTGAGGGAGCTATTTATGTTATATTTGGTTCCAGAAGCCTCAAACACTTCTTGGAAGAAGCGAGATATACCCAAACCTGTAGTCATCTTTATATTCCCAACGTCTAACATGATCCCAATGTACACTGTGTTCAATAAATATTTGTTGAATGGATTGAACGTCAAAGATAATTCTAGAGACAAAAGGAATGTTCAGCAAGTAGAGGAAGGTTTACTTTAACCCAGACAGCAGCAGATTCACTATTCAATTCAGCTAGTGGTGGGGTTCAGAGAGAACCTAGCTGTCTGTCGGGGAGACTGTGGAAGGGATTCAAGCATCACATTTTTAATGAGGCACTGTATTCTGCCAGTGCTTTCTAGCTGTCCTGACTCAGAGTTTCGAGGATCTTTTGACAGTGGGTTCTGTCATTTGGCTCTGACCCACGCTGGCACACGGTACAAGATAGTCTTCTAGACCCTGATGCACAGGCATGCCCATTGCAGCTCAGGCTCTAAAGGGCAGTTTGGCTGTATATACCAGGTGTGCATCTCTGACCCAGCCTGACAGAATTTCATTCCATATGGACCCTTTCAGATGCAAAGGGACTTGTCACTAGATAAGTGATACATTTTCAATACACAGCAATTTGAAGCATTCTTTTTGAGTTTCTTCTGGGGAACAGTTGCAACAGTGCCTTTAAAATGCCAGTGAATCATCTCTAACTACAGCCTAAAATTATATGATGAAGCCATCTGTATTGCACTGGGAAAATATCATGTGGCATAATTAATTCATTGGATGTGATGATTACTTAGAATCACAGAAACACTGTGTTGGAAGGGCTCTCATGAGGCCTTGTCGAAAATTCCCAGATTCCTCTATAGACCTGTATTTAAACTTACCAAAAGCATAATTACTCCATCCTTTAGATTATCTAGTCACAACTTAAATATTTGCCACTAATGAGCTAGTGAAATTAGAACTTAATCTCTCCAGGCCTCAGTGTCTTCTTTTTAAAAGTGGGGGCAGGAATGCATCATTTTTCACAAACTTTGACACCATGATTCTTAGGGTCGTCACAGTTACTGGGAAACAGAGGGCTGCCTAGAATCGAGAGCGTCCCCCCTCCTGTACTGTTGTTTAAAGTAGAGAAATCTGCTATTTTCTTTCATGTTTCTCTGCCTCTGAGTTTACTAGAATAAAAGAGAAAACATGATTTGACATTAAGTCATAAGTCATAATCACTAGAACTGACAATATCCTATCTATCTCCTAGCTTTGATAAGTCATTGAATTTACCAACTTCATTGATAAGTGATCTGGTGTAGAGACTACCAGGGTTAAATATAGCAATTTTGAGTCAAAAGATGATTAGGAGGATGGCTCAGACCATCATCATCTGTGAGACTCTAGGTAATAAGTCACAGATGTATTTCTCATCTGGACTGCAGGTCTAATAATAGCTTTCTCACAGAGCATCTTAGACTGGGCTCTCCAGGAAGCAGAGCCTAGGACAGGTTTATGTGGGAGTACACTTCCTGGGGAGTATGATTCTAGCAGCAGACATGAGGGACATGGGAGCAAAGCAGGAAAGAAGAACCAGTACAGAAATGTATTAGTGGCTGGTTGATTGATCCAAGACCATCTGAGGAGCAGTACAAAGTATGTCTCAGAACTATCAGAGGCACAAAGAAGAAAGCATTTGTCCATTGGCTTCTATTTCCCATTGGTAAGACAGTCACCCTGCAGGTTGTTAACTGTCCCATATTTCTGGTCTGTGCATGTGTAAGCATTAAGTGCTTCCTACAGGTGACTTGCTTCCCGACTGTGGGGCGAGGCAAAGGGTAAGCAGTGTGAGCCTGATAACTCAGTTTGTAACTGCATGAAACTGGTTGGAACTTGTGCTGAACTAGTTAAGGCAACCATGGCTGGAATAAGTTGTGTAGCTGAGAAGATTTCCAAACAGTATGTGAGAAGTGTTTGCTGTATATCATCCCTTGCACCACTCTGATCCACCTGTGCCTTCATTCAAGTCCAACTTACCGCAGAAGCCCCTTCTAGATGGTGGGCATTGACAATATCTGCAAAGATAATGTGAGAGGACTAGGGAAATAAAATAAGCTATAGTCCCCATGGCTGTAACAGTTCATGTGGCTATAATGGTACTCATCTTCCTCTCCTCTACCACTCATTTTAGATACTGCTCACCCTTGGTCAGCACTTTAGTTGGTCTGAGTAATTTATCTGGTGGGGTGATCCAGGCCTATATTCACAAGTGATCTGAGCCCCTTAATTTCTTTGCCTTTGTCAAGACTTGTTTGCAAAAAGTGCCCATTCATCACTGGGTACAGAAGATACATAGACACCTCTGTAAACTCCCTGGGCTCCAGATAAACTCATTCCTGCCCTGTTCTATTTTGTGGCAGCAGCTCATCATGGTAATCAGTCAGCTCTCCCTCATGTGAGTAACTTTCTTTGTCTGTTAATACATGGATATTAGCAGCCCAAAGTGTCCAGGCTGTAGTCACAATGTCAAGTTCAGAGGAGCCTTTACTGCATCCTTTGTGGAAGCATTCACCCACTGGGAACCTGGCTTTTAATTTAGCAGACCAAAGATTTTGGAGATAGTAAAATCCTACAAGTGGATCACTTGGAATGATGGTGATCAGAGTCAATACCCCTTCTAACCCTTGGTGCCTAGAATCATGTACTCTAACCATTAGAGACATAGTACCATGGGCATAGTTCCTGGAGTGTAATCTCCAAGCCTGAGCTGGCACTTTTAGTATTAATGCCCTTACAGTGTTCTGTTATGCTACCTGCTTATGGGTTTAGTTTATAAGGTAAAGCTAGTAGATGCTATAGTCATATGCCAACTGTCTCACCTCCCCTGCTGACTACAATGACAGATGAAACATTTGGTAAGCCCTCAGATGGTGGTTCTGGCAGAGTTATTAACGTGGGCAAGAGAGGCAAATACATATCCAGAGAAGATTTCCATGCTGGTAAGGGTAAATCACTTACCAGGTTTCAATTCTGGTAGGGTTAAATTTAAAGTAAAAAAGTTCTGATGTATTCATGCTTCCACTTGGCTGGCTGGGTTCCTCAAGAAATTATCCAATAATGAGGGCTTAGCACTGGCCTCTGCTCTGGCAGGTTTGTTATTTTGCAGTGGCAGTAGCTAAATCAGTTTCCTCCCTAATGCAGGAAATTCAAGAAGAACACATTTGCCAGATGAATAGCTGCATATCCAGCACCAGAGGCTGTGTTGATCTGTGCCAGTACACAGACCACACCCAGCTCAGCAGCTGAGGTTGGGGTTGCCACCGGCTAAGTTTACAGTGCTCCTCCATTATCAAGCATAATCCACCTGTTTTCAGCGTCTATACAGGCTAACTAAATGGCAACTACCCATTAGAGAAATGCAAATCAAAACCACAAAGAGACATCACCTTATGCCTGTTAAAATGGCCAGGACAAAAAAGACAAGATAACAAATGCTGGCAAGGATGTGGAGAAAAAGGAACCCTCGAACGCTGTTGGTGGTTGTGTAAAGTGGTCCAGCCACTATGAAAAATGGTATCAAGTATCCTCAAAAAAAGAAAAAATAGGACTACCCTGTGATCCAACAATTCCACTTCTGGCAATATATCTAAAGAAAATGAAAACACGAACCCCAAAAATATATGCAGCCCCATGTTCATAGCATCATTATTTACAGTAGTCAAGGTATGGAAACAAAGTGACCAATGATGGATGAATGGATAAATAAGTTGTGTATACGATAGGATATTACTCAGCCATAAGAATGAGAAAATCTTGCCATTTGCAACAATATTGATGAACCTTGAGGGAATTATGCTAAGTGAAATAAGTCAGACAGAGAAAGACAAATACTGTATGATCTCACTTATATGTGGCATCTGAAAAACAAAATAAAACACAAACGAAACCCACAGAAAAAAGGTCAGATCTGTAGTTACCAGAGGTGGGGGGATAGGGAGGACTAGAAATTGGAGAAAGGTAAAAACTTCCTGTTACAAGATAAATAAGTACTAGGGATGATGTGATATGATACTGTTGTGTGATAAATATAAAAGATGTTAAGAGAGTAAATTACATAAGTCCTTATCACAAGGAAAAAAATTTTTTTTTGCTTTCTCTTTTTATTGTATCTAAATGAGATGACAGATGGTAACTAAATTTATTGCAGTAATCATTTCACAGTATATGTAAGTCAAACCATTATGCTGTACACCTTAAATTTATTCAGTGATGTATGTCAATTCACTTATATCTCAATAAAACTGGGGGGAAATGGTGGTTTCCACCTCTTTAAATCTTTGATGATGTCACTAAATCTCAGCCATTCCTCCTCGGATAAGGTATTGTTTGTAGCTTCCTATCTTGGTTGGTGTGGTGGCAGCTGGGGGGATGGTGATGAACAGTTTCAGAAACTTTCACATGACTCTTCCTACAATAATGTTTTTTATTCCACAGGTAAGTGGATCAAAGAGAGGGTTCTCTCAGCTGCTCTAAAACTTCAACTGAGAGACCAGGTAAATGACCATAGGATAGATCCTTAGGCCTATTGGATCCACTGTGAATTAGAATTGTGCCAGAATCCTGGCTGATACAAACCATTGCTGTAACAAAACTTCCTGGATTCCCAGAACTTCTGATCTCTGGTATGTTCCTGTTCCTGAATATCTGCGTTTTACAACTCACAAAACTGGGAGTCTGACTACTTTCTGAATTAAATAGTCTAAAGTTAAAGCTCTCAATGATTCCACCTAAATGTTCCCTATATCTCCTGCCTTCATCGTAAAATTTTATTTGAGCATTATTGGTAATAAACACATTCTGTTCTTATTTGCCTGTCCTCCAAGAGTAATGTGATTTAGTCATTTTAACACTAACAAAGGATACATACATACATATACATATATATATGTGTGTGTGTGTATATATATATATATATATATATATATATATATATATATATATATATATATATCTGAGCCTCATTTATGTAATTAAATTAGTACAATAAACTTCTACATTAATGCTAATTTTTTCCTTTTGATACCTGCCCTAAAGAGAACATTGGGAGTGAGAAACCTGATGATCTTGGGCTTATTTGACAAATGTAATAATTCATGATGAGATGACATACACACAAAGGTTCTTTCTAGATGAAAAATCACCATCACCTCAAGCAAGCCGAAGTAGTTGAGTATAGATCTTAGGCAATTAAGTGGCCTTCTGATAGTGGGCACATTATCTCAATCTAAGTGTTTCTTCACCTTTCCTCTCTAAGATCACAATAATAATTGGCACTTACATAGTAAGTTATAATTAACCAAAACTTTCATACTCATAATCACATTTAATTTAATTTACACTTTTCAGAAACTTTTCATAATCACATTTAATCTTTCCAGCAAAACTGTTATGAAGATTGCTTGCACTTTACTTATGGGAACTTATATTCCAAACTATTAGCATTTTCTTCTTGTGCACAAAGCCATCAAGTGGCTATCCAGACATAAACCTTCTTACTCCATCTTTAATTATTTTTATGTTTTCCCATACTATCTCTATTAACCTCTTATGGTAGAGGTATAATAGTATAATGAATAAAAATAACATTGAGAATAAGGAAAGTCACTTAAACACTTGAAGTTGTTGTGAGAAAGAATTGAGAAAATGTATGGGCTTTTAAGTCATTATAGAAGCATAAGGCAACGTTATTGAAAAGGTCAGGAGAAGGTGTCTATGAGGGTGGATTTTTTTATTTTAGTTAAACGATATGTTTAGTTTGTGATTCTAAGTATCTGGCACTTTGAAATATGCAAGACATCACAGACATGCCACATCATACCTATTCTAGAATTTAAAACTATTTATTAAATGGTTGTATAAATGATTTAATTTTTCTACAATGTCAGTAAATTCCAATTTGAGATTAAATCTCGCTGACATTAAGAAATGCAAATCCCTCATGCAAATTCCACAAATATTTATTGAATATCATCAGTGTACCTGGTGTAGGTAATAGAGGTAATAAAGAAGACAAATTCAGGGAAAAAATTAATAAACAGAAACCTCAATTAAATAGAGTCAGAAGGCCAGAAGAGGGAGTGGTTACACACTGCAGTGATAGCAGAGCCCGACAGAAAGAAGAAGGACTCCTCTTCTTTCCTGGAAAGAACTCAGCCAACGAAAAGCCATGGACTGTTATTAGAACTGCCTCCTCCCCCCCACTTCCTTCTCCTCTCTATGAAAGTGTTTTCCTTCCCTTACTGTGTGGCAACTTGCATGTGGCTTGCCATGGTTGCAGACCCTGAGTTGCAGCTGTCTGCTGATCCAAATAAACCCATTTTTGATGGAGAAATAACTAGCAGTCTGTTTGTTTTAGGAAAACATTTTTTGTGGCCCATACAGGGACCAGAGAAGACCCCTGGAGGCTGGTGAGCAAGCAAGTTTGGTACCCACAAGTGAGTCCATTGAACTCACTGCTGTTATCACCAACCTTGAAGTCTGAAGTTATGTCTTTCTCCTGGATCTAAGATCACTCCCTCTGCATTTGATGATCTCCAGGCTTTATTTGGGATCTATTTTAAAGTTTCATACTTTTTGTTTAAGGCCTTGTTCTATATGTGAAGAGTTGTTTGACACTTCAGTCCGATTTTGAGATTGGACTGTTTCAACTGAAACTGGATGAGAAGGCTTTGGCTCATTCCTTTGGGAACGGGGGTTGTTTCACTGAAACTGTGCCACTTCAGCCTTCGGTCCATTCATTTGGAAAAGGGACTATTCTATGGCAACTGGCCGAGAAGCCTTCAGCCTGGCTTCTACAGGACCAAGCTGTTCCCTTAGAACTGGCTGGTATTAGGCCTGCAGCTATTTGACCTACAAAATGTTTGAATTAAGTTATTTGAGCTGTAAGCTGTCTAAATTGTTTGAAAATTATTATTTTACTCTAGAGAAAAACCCCGGAGAAATGCGATCCCAGTTATCTAAACTAAACATTTTGAGGGTGCTCCCACAGGGACTCTGGCCAACTTTGTGTTTAAAAACCGTGGTCCTTCCTCTTGCATATTTCTAAATAAAATGACCCACCTGACCAAAGGCAATTTACAATAGCAATGGCCATTGTGGGGAACTTTTGAAATCCCCAGACTTAATTTTTTTTAAACTGAATTGGATTACAATAGCTCTAAAATTTCTAGAACTGAATGGTATGTCTATTTCAATTGGCATTTTGAGTCTTCCAAACATTATCAGGAACCTAAAATTGCCTCTTTGAAAAATAAGATTTTAAGATTAACTGAGGTAATAAGCAAATGATTAAAGAAAGATAAAGTGGCTTCTGAAGCCTCAGGCTCTTCTTCCTTGGCTTCTTTGTCGCAGGCTCCTCCTCCCTTCTGCTGCCAGCACCTCCTCTACACCCTCAGTTCCCTCACACTAATTCTCCGCCTGCAGCTCCCTTTTCTTGGAAATTCTCCCCCTTCCCTATTCCTCTGAACTCATCAAAACACACCAGAAGCTAAAACCTTAACTTCTTATACTCCCTGGAAGAAAGCTGAACTGCAAGCACAGTCAAAGATTGTCCCAAGGCAACCGAACATCCTCAGAGATTTGCTGAGGAATTTAAAATAGTCATTCAAACTTATCAGCCTGGTTTCTCTGACTTACACCAGCTAGTTCATACTTGTTGGTGAAGGCCAGGCCCAGCATTGGCTGAAAACAGCTAACTGGGAAAATCCTGAAAGGCCTCTAGTATTACAACCAGGAGACCATCCCACTAACTCATTACATGATCAAGCTTAGGCAACTGTTAGGCAACTTCGTCAAGCAATTCCTGGGCCTTTTCCAAAGCCTGTTGCTTGGAACAAACTTCAGGCTTGCACACAAAATTCTGATGAGCCTGTTCATAACTATTATAACCGACTTCAGATTCTTTTTAAAGAAAGTTCTAGTCTTCCTTCAGATGTTGATTTCACCCAGGTAGCTTTTAATTCCATGTTTATTAATGGGCTGAACCAGGACCTTTCCCTTTAGTAAAAAGGACCAGGATGGAATGGAAACCATGTCCACTCCAGAGTTAGTTAATGTGGCAAACCAGCTTTCCTGCACTCTACATGAGTCACCTAAAAGAAAGACTGCTAAAATTCTTAACTTCTTCAACTCCAGCAAATGAAGACCCCCAAATGAAACCCTCCTAGTTTCTGCTATAATTGCCAAGAGCCCAGGGCACTGGAAAAGAGATTGTTACAAATTTAAGCACTTCAGGCGCCTTCAGCCTTCCAGCCATCCTTTCCAACATCCTCTCAATTCTCAATGATAGGGCTCTGAGGAACTGTTGGGGCCCTTCCTAATCTTCCCTCTTAATTGGCTTGGAGAAACATTTCTCCAGACTGGAGATGAATCTCTTCCCATCCTGATTAACAGCAGAGCCACACTCTTGGTGCTCAACCCCACTACTGTTAAAGGAGCCCCTGCCTTAAAGTACTAAAACAGTTTAAATAGTGGGGATCTCTTAATAAACCTCAAGAGGTTCCTGTCTCTGAACTATTCTCTTTTGTTTGGGCTCCTTGAGAGATATACACCCTTTTCTCCTTAGTTCCTCTGCCCCTCTCCATTTATTAGGCTAAAACTTCTTAGAGAACCATCATGCTGGAACTTCTTTCTTCCAAAAGGGGTTAATAATTCTAAAATTTGACAGTAGTTATCAAAATAACCAATCAGGTGAATTAAGTGACCCTTTGACATCTTTTATTTGTGTTCTCTCTGATGGCACTAGAGCTGAATCTGGAAACACTGATCACTTGTCCCCTATTAAATCAGCTATCACCCTCTTTATGGGCAAAATCTCTGGTTGATATTGGCAAAATTCACAGTGCACCTCCTATCAAGATTCAAGTATATCCTTCAAAACCTCTTCCCAGAATTAATCAATATTCTAAAAGTAAAGAAGCCCTTTAAGACATAAATCCCATAATGGAAGATTACAAGGCTCAAGGCCTATTATCCCTTGTATTTGTCCTTCTAATACTCCTATTTTACAGGTGAAAAACCTACGGGCCATGGGTGGAGGTTTGCCCAAGACCTTCAAGCAATAAACAACATTGTTATCCCTTGACATCCTGTTGTTCATAACCTTTATTTGTTACTAACATCCATTTCTGCTGGAAGCAAATTTTTATTGTACTGACCTTTGCAGTGTATTCTTTACTTTTACAGTTGATGAAGCTAGCCAATACCTTTTGCCATCACTTGGGAAGAAAAACAGTTCACGTGGATGGTAATGGTTCAGGGTTTTACTGAGAGTCCTTCTTATTTCTCAAAAATCCCAAAGGCTGTTCCCTAGAGGTTCTACTTTGTTACAATATGTAAATGATTTGCTTTTTTGGTCTCCTTCTCAAGCCTCCTCACAGGAAGACAGCATCCACTTGCTAAAGATTTTAGCCTTAAAGGGACATAAGGTCACCAAAGAAAAATTACAGTTTGCCCAAACCCTGGTTTGATATTTAGGGCATCTGCCATCAGAACAAGGGCTATAACTAGGTTCAGATATACTTCATAGTGTCCCAAGTTTCCCCAAATCCAAAAATAAGTGCCAACTGTGAGGTTTTCTCAAGCTAGTTGGTTATTGCCAAAATTGGAATCCAAATTTCTCTCTTCCAATCAAACCTCTGTATGTTTTACTAAATAGCAACACCTCGACCCAATTTTATGGGAAGAACTAGATGACACAGTCATTAAGACCTTAAAGGAGAGTTTGATAAACCCATCTGCTTTTGGGCATCCCAATTATCAGATTCCCTTTTTCCTATTTACATAAGGAAAGGAAGAGAATGCCCTTGGAGTACTCACCCAACAACATGGTAATCACCATTGACCTTATAGGGTATTAGAGCCAGCAAATAGACTCTGTGTCACGTGGATACCCATTGCCTTAGAGCTATTAAGGCCACTGCCTTTTTGGTTAATGACACCAAAAAAACTGCTATGGAATCACCTTTGACCATTTTTGCATCTCATATAGTAGAAGTTCTCCTGTACTCTCAAGACATTCAACATTTCTCAGTCAGCCACCTCACTTCCTATAAAGTCCTTTTGTTAATTGCTCCTCATATAACTCTTTTACATTTTAAAAACCTTAACCCAGCTACTCTTTTCCTCTTCATCACCAGTAGAGTCTCTCATGACTGCTTAATGCCAATGGACCAGCTCTTGACTCCTTGTGATGATCTATAGGAAACACCTTTGGGTAATGCTGACTTCTCATGGTTCACTGATTGTATTACACCCATTTAAAAGGTAACAATGGCAAATATTGTGCTGGGTAAGCTATTGCAGCTCCTTTTGATGTTGCTGAGGTAGCATTTTTACCTATGGCTACAGGCTGAATTATATGCTCTTACATGGGCTTGTACCTTTGTCAAGAACAAAACTGCCAGCATTTATACTGATAGTAGATATGCTTTCAGAGTAGCTCATGATTTTGAAATGTTGTGGGGGCAATGTGGTTTCTTTACTTTCAGTGGGAATAAAATTTTAAATGTCCCTTATGTTTAGGAATTATTGGATGTAATACTTTTACCTGCCACTCTAGCTATTATGATTCTGGGGCATTCTAAACTTGACTCTTGGGAAGCCAAGAGAAATCACCTTGTTGATATTTCCTTAAAGAACACTGCCTTTAAAGGGTCTGTCAGCAACCAAAGCTCTGTCATGGTCCAAAGGGATATTTCTTCAAATGATAACTTAGAAAAACTGGCTATAGAAGCACAACAGTTGGCCTCAGAAAAGGAAAAACAAGACGGGAAATTTAACAATTGTTGATTTGATAAAAAGAGAAAGCTCTGGCTTGAACCAAATACTAGAGACTCTAAAATGACTACTCCTCACCACTGTACGTGCATTAAACCATTGATCTACTGACAAAATGATAGTACTCATTATTCAGGAATCATTATTGGTTGGGAAATATTAACAAGGCTCCAAAAGTGTCTGCCTCACTTGTTTCATTTGACTGAAGTACAACCCAGGGAAGCCTGCTCGTACTGCTCCTGGACATTTAAAATTACCTAATGGGGGGCTTCCCTGGTGGCGCAGTGGTTGAGAGTCCGCCTGCTGATGCAGGGGACACAGGTTCGTGCCCCGGTCCAGGAAGATCCCACATGTCTCGGAGCGGCTGGGCCCGTGAGCCATGGCCGCTGTCTGCACGCCTGCCTGTGCTCCGCAACGGGAGAGGCCACAACAGTGAGAGGCCCGTGTACCGCAAAAAAAAAAGTCCTTTGTCTCTCAAAGATCTCAGCCTTCAATGAAAACCTTTGTTTTCAAGGTTATCCTCTCCTCAATGAGTTTTAAGAGCCTACTTTGGAAATCAATGTCAACATTTTAACTCTGTGTTCTAAGAGCTATATGCCCGCCCTCAGAGGTCAGTAAATAAAGTACCTCTCACGTTCTGAATACTTTCTACATAGATGGTGGCAAAAGGATAGTGCAAAAAAGCATTGGTGTATCTGGAGTGTTAAAAAGCCTGCTTAGTAACATTCAAAATTCTTCCTTTTTTCTCCCATTCTCTCTTCCTTCCACCTCTCTTTGCCTCCTCCCTTCCTTCCTTCCATCCATCTATTAATCACCTGTTGATATACACACATACACATACATGTATATACACATAATCATAGGTGCATACAAATTTTGGAAAACCAAAAATAAAGAGAAAAATCTTAAAATCAGCCAAATTACCTTTGAAGGAGCAATTAAACTGACAGCTAACTTCTCAAATATAAAATGCTGGAAGCACAGGGCTTCCCTGGTGGTGCAGTGGTTGGGAGTCCGCCTGCCAATGCAGGGGACACGGGTTCGGGCTCTGGTCCGGGAGGATCCCACGTGCCGTGGAGGGGCTAGGCCCGTGTGCCACAACTGCTGAGCCTGTGCTCTACAGCCTGCGAGCCACAACTACTGAAGCCTGTGCACGCCTAGAGCCCGTACTCTGCAACAGGAGAAGCCACCGCAATGAGAAGCCCCCACTAGCCGCAACTAGAGAAAGTCTGCATACAGCAACGAAGACCCAAGGCAGCCCAAAATGAACGAATGAATGAATGAATAATAAAATAAAACTGTTTCCCTCCCCATCGCTTTAAAAACAAAACAAAACAAACAAACAAACAAACAAAAACGCTGGAAGCACAAAGCAGTGGAATTATATCTGTAATGCACTGAAAGGAAGTAACTGACAGTCTAGAAACCTATTCCCAGTGCAAATATCCCTCATGAATGAAGGCAAAGTAAACACATTATAAGATAACAAATATATGAGATAGCACACCTTCAGTAGGGCCACTGTATTAGAATTTCTAAACAGGTAGTAGAAGTAGTAGGAGCATTATACCAGGAGAAAGCTCAGAAACATAGGAAGGAAAAAGATCAAATGAAGTAATAAGAATGGTGGGTAAATCTAAATGAAAATTGAGATTAAAATAAAATATCAAAATTTGTAGAATATATCTATATACACATACATAAATATATAAAGCATGAATCTTTAATATATTGTCTTACGCATGTATAATTAAAATACATGACAATAATATATCCATCAAGAGGAATGATAGAGTTAAAGTGCTGTAAGCTCTGCATTTTCTTGGGGGGAAAAGATGTCAATTAATACTAGGCTTTAATAAATTAAAGATGCATGCTAAAGAGTGATCATAAAAATAACAGATACGGAGCACATAACCCCTAAACTGGTAGAGGGGAAGGAACTGAAATTGTCAAAAGTAATCAGTCCAATAGAAGGCAAGATGAAAAAGGAGCCCAAAATTGGCATGACAAACAGAAATCACACAGTAAGATTTATGTGGGTTTAAACCCACATATGAGGAATTTCATTTACTATAATTGGGATAAATGATCTAACTTAAAGAAAAATAATGCTGAATTGGATAAATTGGATAAAACTCAGTTAAATGAGAGCCACATCTAAAACATAAAGATACAGATCTTTTGAAAGTAAGAGGATGTAAAAGATTTTTCCAAGAACTCCTAACAAAAGATGGCACAACTACTGTTTTGTTCAGCCTATAAAAGAACCTTCACACTTAATCCTGGATGTAAAAATAGACCTTCAGTTGTGATAGACACTAAGCCATTTTTGGCCTTGGGCCAGGGCTGCAGCCTGTGGTTCTGCTGAGCTGTGCCTTCAGCAACAATGAGCAAGTCATGGCCTCAGACTCCTGCTTATCACCACTCTGTGCAGCTTGATGAAGAACTGATGTGAACTTGGACTTATTGATACCAAATCAAGACATACATTCACATGGGAAAAGACAGAAAATCTTACGTCAACCTGGGTAATCTTTCCATTTTCAGAAGCCCAATGACAGTACTTTCGTTTTTAAACAAATTCTCAGAGGAATAGAAATTACTATAGTGCAAACTCTAAAAAAGAAAGTATCAAGAAGGTAAATGGTCTATTCCTGAAACTAGTTTATTTTTTTCTGCCCTTTTGTCCTTCATTTCTTGTTATCTGCTTAATAATTTGGACACTAAGTCTTGAAAACAAAATAACTTTGATTATAATGTTGATTGTTTCCTTTTCTCAAGATTTTCCTGTTCTTTATAAACTAGAAAAGATAAGCTTATCCAATTTCCATATATTTTATCTCTTCTGTATTTAAAAGTAATAAAGATAACTCAGATGTTAATTGAAATTGTCTGAATAAGATACTATTTTAAATTGTATGTCTTTCAGCCCCTACCCAATTTCTGTCACTTCTCAGACATGTAAAAAGTGTAGGAGAAAATTTATTTTTCCATCAATACATCAAAATTTCTGAAAAATTTAGATTGCCTATTATCATATAGACCCAGAGGAGATTTTAGTTGCAAATAGAGATTAGATTCTATTTTAAGTTAGGCAGTAATCATAAAGCTGGAGGAAATCTAGTCCTAGCTATGCCTTTGTTATAAATAATTCTGTAACCCAATGGTTATATTCTTTCCACTGTGGTAAGCACAAAGTTCTATTAGCACAGATGGAGGCAGTAAGTAGTATCTACTCATAAATCTTTCTGAAATGCAAATAGCATCATACACCCACCTTCTTAAAGTTTTCAATGATACAATGCTGAGTAGAGAAAAAAAAAGGCCAGATTCAATGATTGGCCTCTTCTTATCCCTTCATGCATATTTTCTGCCTCTATTCTCAAGAACTTCATGGTCTATACTCTTGAGTGCTAGGCCCTCTTTCGGGAATGCTCACTCCATTTACCACTTTCTTTGCTGTGGAATCTTTTAGGGGCTGCTGGTCTCACCTCCTCTGTGAAAATTTCTTTTTCCTATTTTCTGGCTCTACATATATAATTGTTCCCTCATTTTGGTTGCCTTAATCAAGGCGTTATTATATCGTATTTTATTGATATGAAAAGGAAGTCATATCAGGAAAAAGGAAAAGGCAACAGGGATTGTCCTTATTAATTTGTTTTTAAAATTCTAACAACATCTTCTCTAAATAAATATTACTCTTATTTTATACGTTAAGTACCTAAGATTCATAAAATAGAAATTTACTGGAAGTCTTTCATGTGTGACCATTTATAGATATTTGGGAGACATTGAAATGTATACAGTGTCAAATAGTACCTTGTTCAGGCAGTAATTACAAGTGAGCCACCTGAGTTTCCTTTGTTTCTGTTACAAAATATTTACATTTTGTATCCTCCTAGAAATTCAGATCAGCCTGACTCTAATGGTTTGCCATAGATCAAACTATGAACCTGGAGGAGGTTGTTAAGAGAACTTCAAATTGATTAGGATGCTATTCACTATGAAGTAGAGAAGAATTCAGTAGTTAGGAATTAAGATCTCTCCTTGACCACCACTGAAGTTGGGCAAACCACTTCATTTTCTCATTTGTAAAATGAAATGGGTCACTCAACTTAAAAAAAAAAATCCTTTTTTTTGCTGAGTACACAAACGTCCCTGTTATCCATGGAGAGGTTCTGATTTGCCATTAGGCTGGCCTCACCCCTCCATCACCAATGATTAAATCATCTCCAAAGCTCCACTGAGTACTTCCCGTGTGTCGAGCACTGGTCTGAGCTCACTTTGTCTCAGTTAATCTGCTCTGCAAATATATAAAAATTCAAGTTATAAAAAAAAGAAGACACGATTTCAATTCCTAAGACTGAAGAAGACATTTTTATTTATTTATTTATTTATTTATGCCATACACGGGCCTCTCACTGTTGTGGCCTCTCCCATTGCGGAGCACAGGCTCCGGACGCGCAGGCTCAGCGGCCATGGCTCACGGGCCCAGCCGCTCCACGGCATGTGGGATCTTCCCGGACCAGGGCACGAACCCATGTCCCCTGCATCGGCAGGCAGACTCTTAACCACTGCGCCACCAGGGAAGCCCCAGAAGAAGACATTTACTTGCATGTTTTTGTTGGGAAAACTGTTCTACATATACCTATTACTGATATTCAATCAGAATAAGAAGCACATGAAGAGTCTTTTGGGATTTCTCGGTAAATGGAACTGTGAATGTTTTTCCAACCAAAATGCATGGTCCTGACTGTACAGACAGAGGGTGTATTCTAGAGTCATAAGCAGCTTTGGCGGTGTTTCGGAGGTCCCATGTTTCTCATCACACATCCTCCATTCATCTGACTAGACGAATAGACTTCTTGGCTTTTGTGAAAAATGCTGAAAGATTGAATCCTCATGTCAGTAATTTCTGGTTGCTTGGAAACAGTTCTCATTTTACTACTGTGAAAGAATTTAGGTCAGCAGTGAATTAAACCTTTACAAATTAGAGAAATATAGCCGAATCATGGATTCTAAATTCTCCTGTTGAATATTATAGAGACTGAAACACTGGTTCTCTTTTTTTCCCCCTGGAAGAAAAACAAATTTAAAGGCTATATTCTAAAGAAATTCTCCGAAAATAAGCAATGTCGTTCCATAGCAAGAAATGCCTGCTTTTTTGAAAGAGACCCAGTGCTTCTTACCACCCACAGCCAAAACCATAGTTCTTTTTCCACCTCACATTAGTAACATAATAGGAGGTAGAGGAAATAAAACTGTATTTCTGTAAGGTACCCTAATTCTAAGAGAATGCAGATGGTATTTCCTATCCTTCAGTCCAATGAGAACAGCAGAAATGACCATTTGAGAAACCTCAGAACAATTTCTTTCAAACAATAAATTTTGGTAGGGTATGAGGAGGAAGAAGATTCCTAAGCTCTTTTCTAAATCCATCTGGGCATTAAGGCAGCACAGTATGTTGACAGAGAACTGTGCCAGTCCTAAGGTGAAATCAATTCATCACATTCAAGGTTAAGACTCCTCTTTCTCCCTTTCCAGGAGACAGGTAATCAAGAGTGGGAAGTAGGGGAGAAAATCAGATAAACAGCTCTTAGTTCACTTACCTGGGAAATGAATACACTTTGGGTGGATGAGAACCAGCACATACTTGTGCCCCCAGGAAGAAGTTTCTTAAGATTTGAGATAGAGGGCTACAGTTGCCAAAGACTTCTCATCACTTCCAGGATTGGGGAATCGTATGGTAGAAAAAGATCTAACACTTGCACTTAGGCTTATGATTCTTGAAGAACACTGCCCTCTCAAGAGGTCACACTAGATTTTAACAGTTATCCCTCTTTCTGTCTCTCCTAATCTGGTTCTTTCAAGTGAACTGGTTTGTCTAAGACCAAACGAAACCTCACTGGAACCTCTTAAAGCCCTACCATAGCCAGTGTGGGCACTCCACCTTGGGGATCCATTTTAGCTGACTCCTGAATACATGCTTCTTTCTCTTCACTCTCAGCTTTCCTGGTTCCCCCAGTTTTCCTGGTTTGGGTTGTGAGCCTTGACTCCTCTTCTTAACCGCTTTGATGAAATCTTAAATTTGCATTTCTTCCACCTTAGTTCCCCTTCAGGACATGTCTGCTGGTATCTGCATTTAGCTCTATAAACACTGCAAATACTAGTGACAGTTACCTAGCTCTTTGCCCCATCTAGGACCCTGTGAGATCCATGTCATGGATCCCCTGTGGTCTGGTTGTCTCCAACATTAGGGAAAGGGGCAAGAGGATACTTCCCAGAATGCTCTGGGAGAACATGGTGTCAGGTATGGCTCTTGAAGCCATTAACCACATCCAACCTCTTACAGCTCTCTTCTCAACCAGGGTCGACAATAATTAACAAAAACAGCTACAACTTAGTGAGCACTTATGAATACAGGGTGAGATATTTTATATGCATTAATTCATTCAACCTTAAATATTTACATTGTACACATGAAGAAACTGAGTCCTAGAGAGTGTAAGGAACTTGCCCAAGGTCACACAGCTTGTAAGTGACAGGGAACCAAAATCTAAACAAAGTGTACCTATTTGATTCTATTTAGTGGATTTTCACTATCTCAGGAGCCTTACCAAATGGAGAATGCCTTCTCTCCTCTGTTCTTATGCCTCTTGCTCTGGTTTGGCAAGCCTCATTTCTTTCACATAGCCTCAGACCCCGATACTTTCTCACTCCATTGGAGTGACACCTTAGTTCTACTGGCCAGGATTTCAATTTAGATTTCCAACTTGGGAACTTCCTTTCAGACACATTTGACTTCAAGCTCTGCAGCTCAGAGGCCAGTCTTGCTTTTTCCCCAAACCATATCTAGGCTCCCAAGATCCCAGGCCAGAAACTTTCCTGGATACGCCCACCTGTCCACAAGGAGTTGTGGCAGTGAGGCTGAGCTAGTTTATGAGAGAATCAGGTGTGAGCAGGAAAGCAGAATGCAGAATTGAGAGGCCCGCTGTGGACAGAAGCAGTGTGTGCAAATTTGCCATAGCACCGGACCTCATGACTCATGTTCCCTTCCTCTTTTCCTGAGGCAGAATGATGAAGCAGAGAGAGAATGAGCTTTCAAGTCAGAGAGACCTGGATCTGAACTATGGATCTATTACTAAAACATTGTATGACTCCATGTAATTTACCTGAGGCATTTGAGATTCAATTTCCTCATCTGTAAAAACCTCATGAAGCTGCTTGAATTAAATAAGATAAGCTGTTAAGATGCAGCTACATGGTTTTGGAATAATGGGGGCTTGAAAATGTTACTTTTGGCTTATTCTTCCCAACATCTGACTCATCTAATCTTGGCTCCAGTCCCTGGGCAGTGACTGGGCACTAGAATTAGCTTCTGTGTTGTCTTTCCCCATTGTGTGCATTAGTTTTTACTCACAAACAGCAGAACTATTTAGAACATTAAAGGTAAATGTTAATACCTTTTCTTATTTCAGCTTCTATACACTCCTCAGACCACTCACTGATTCTTTCCACACCCCCACCATCTCCTAGGGCTCTTGAGTTGCATCTAGCTTTTGAGAGGCAAAGGTTGAATACTGTTTAACCTTCAGAAGTTTATAATATTGGTCTTGATATTTATGCCTTAAAAAAATACAGCCCTCCCTATGTCTTCCAGGTCTGATCTAGCCTTATCATTCCTTCTCCCTCTACCACTAGCAGCTTTCCTGGGACCTACAACTGCTAACTATAATAGATTCTTCAAGTTTTTCATTAGTGTTTTTCTTTCTCAGACTAAAGACTGAAGCCTCAGCTACATCTATACTTCTTTCTCATAGGATTTAAATTTTTCTTGAAGTGTGGTCTTATACTGCAATGTTTAATGTTATGTGTCAACTTGGCTGGCCTATGGTGCACAGCTGTTTGGTCAAACACTAGTCCAGATGCTGATGTGAAGGTATTTTTAAAATGTGACTAACATTTGAAGCTCTGAGTAAAGCAGATTACTCTCTATAATGTGGGTGGGCCTCATTTAATCAGTTAAAGGCCCTAAGAACAAAGACAGGTTTCCCAGAGAAGGAGGAATTCTCCTAAAAACTACAACATAGAAACCCTCCCTGAATGTCCAGCCTGCTGCTTGCATAATTCAGACTCAAGACAGCAGAAGCAATTCTCGCCTGAATTTCCAGTCTCCCAGTACGTCCTACAGATTTCAGACATGCCAGCTCCAACAATCACATGACACAATTCCCTAAAATAAATAAATCTCCACATCTCCCTATTGGGTTTGTTTCTTAGGAAAACCTTAATACGTACAGGGTAAGCTGTATTCTAAATACTTGGGAAGCTTGTTAAAAATGCAGATTTGGTGAACTCACCTTATCTATGGGATGACACCTAAGAATCTATAGTTTTAAACAAGCATCACTTCCAGGTGCTCTGAGACATGGTAAAGTTTAGAAACCACTGTGCTATAGCAGTAACAGCATGTATGTGGAGCTCCTTCCATACATGAGGTTAAGCATCAGGTTTATTATCATGTATAACATTATAGAAGCCTTTAATAACTTTATGAGGTAGGTAACAATAATAAATCAGACAAAGATATTTAGGGTCAGGTGGGAAGATATATTAATACCCTTAACCTAATTGGGATTTTCCATCTGCTCAGATCAAGAGTTTCTACATAACCACTGGGTGCCAGCAGCTCCAGGAACTGCCATAAAGTCTACCAAATTGATAGTTTTTGTGGAAATCTCAAAAGACCTTGCTTAAAAATTTTACCTAGTTAGAGCGGGATCTACTTCAGAAAGACTCCCAAAGGAATTAAACATTCTCTTCCTCAATGTAAATGATAGTTTTCAATGTATTCATTGCACTATTCTTTTCTCCTGGCTAGGAAAAAAAAGAACAACTAAGAAATCAATTTAAATAATCCTTTAGTTTTGCAGATGAAAGAAAGGACTTAGGAAGGTTAAATGGCTTTAAAAAATTTAGGGAGGCTGAAACATTTAAATCATTTAAGCATTCTCATTTCTTTTTTTTTAACATCTTTATTGGAGTATAATTGCTTTACAATGGTGTGTTAGTTTCTGCTTTATAACAAAGTGAATCAGTTATACATATACATATGTTCCCATATCTCTTCCCTCTTGCATCTCCCTCCCTCCCACCCTCCCTATCCCACCCCTCTAGGTGGTCACAAAGCACCGAGCTGATCTCCCTGTGCTATGCGGCTGCTTCCCACTAGCTATCTATTTTACGTTTGGTAGTGTATATATGTCCATGCCATTCTCTCACTTTGTCACAGCTTACCCTTCCCCCTACCCGTATCCTCAAGTCCATTCTCTAGTCATTTCTTAAAAAATATTGATAAAAATGATTACAACTTAATTTCCTCTTTTGACTTTTCTAAAATAGGTAGTTTCATTTTCAGTTTTGAGACTGATGTTAAATTAATTTTCCTAAGGCTCAAATACATTCTACAGAGTTTTGTTTCTGCATTGAAGCAGGCTTAATCTGAAAGTTTGCCATGTATCATTTTCCACTTATGAAACTTAACAATGTGAAACTTAAATAGAAAAAGCCTTATAAAGTTGATTCAAATAATCACCAATCAGAAAAATTAATCAAATATTAATTTTTTTATGGAGAAATAGAAATTGGCCTGCTTTTAGGGGCAACTCACATGTTATGCCTGCTTCAACTCTGGAGAAATTCCAGCAGCGTCTTCTAATGGCTGTGATAATCACAGCATTACATCTCATTCCACACGAGAAGAAACCATTATCAAATAACTGATAATTTCAAATTCCATCAAGAAAAAATTATTAAAGATTAATCAAGAATCTTGGTGATTAGATGGGCTCACAGAACAAAGTGACTGCAGCATCCATTTGAAGCTATGGGAATTGATTCTAGAAAAATCACAGTGTCTCAGGATTAGTTCCAAAAGCATCCTTTGTGCAGAGTTGGCCCTGGGTAAAGCTAGGAAAGACAACAGTTTTTCTCTCACACTAATGACTCTCAAACTTTTGTGTACATCAGAATCATGGGAGGGCTTATTAAAACACATTTGGTTGGACTCCATCTCTAGAGTTTCTTATTCAGTATACCTGGCATATGGCTTGAAAATTTGCTTTTCTAACAAGTCCCTAGCTGATGGTAATGCTGGTAGTCTGGAACCACATTTTGAGAACTACCACCCTAGTAAATAAGCTGCTCTAAAAGAAGAAAAAAATTACTCATCCTTGAATATACAAAACTAGTATGCCATATTTTTTTTTTTTTTTCTTTTTTGCGGTATGCGGGCCTCTCACTGTTGTGGCCTCTCCCGTTGCGGAGCACAGGCTCCGGATGCGCAGGCCCAGCGGCCATGGCTCACGGGCCCAGCCGCTCCGCGGCATATGGGATCCTCCCAGACCGGGGCACGAACCCGTATCCCCTCCATCGGCAGGCGGACTCTCAACCACTGTGCCACCAGGGAGGCCCATTATGCCATATTTTTAAATAAATGAATGAGCACAACAATAGTAATTCACACTTACTGAGCACTTAACTAGGCACTTACTGGACCCTGTGCAATATAGGTCATTTAATTCTCTCAAGAATCCTCCTGGGTAAATACTTTCATTACCTCCATTTACAGAGGGAAAACTGAAGATAAGAGAGTTAAGTAAGTAGCCTGAAGACACACAGACAGTGAAAGATGGAACTGACATTTGGACCCAGGCAGTCTGTCTCTAAAGCACAGTGTTGACTTTTGACCTATGTATACACAAGTTTTGAGGTCAGACAGAATTGCAGTGAAACATAAGCTTCACATCACATTTACTACTATAAGTGACAGACAAATTAATCTTTTATCTTTAGCATTTTTATAGGTCAAATGGGAATAATATCTATCTTTGTAGGAATGTTGGAAAATGAAAATCAAGTAACTTATGTAAAACAACTGATAAAGGTCCAGCATGTGTGGTGGTCAACAAATGGTAGCCATCATCTGTTCACATCAACTGTAACTCTAGATACATCAAGAATTAACCTCTTAGTTCTATCATCCATCTATCTATCCATCCATCCATCCAATTTTCATATGTTAAACAATTATTATGAAACAAACATTGAGATTTTTCCAAGAGCTATAGATCTATAAATCAGTAGCAGTCTATAAACACTAATGATGAACTGGATTCAGATGAAGACCAGACAACTGTGATGGGTACAGGCAGCGTTTACCAATTCAAGTTTGAGGTTTTTTTACTGTAGCTGTTCTTACAGCAGCCCCTTTTTCCTACCTGATTCAGCTCAGAACCTATGTATTCAGTCTTTCAGGACAAATGCCTTTGAAGTTTTGGTATTGCCCCAAAACAGGCAATGTAGCTTATTTATTAGTTGCCTCAACCTTGGAAGTGTTGAGTTCATCTGTGGAAAGTTTTTACTTGCTTCCTTTGGCTGCAGTAAATTTGCCATATGGTACACTGCAGCACTGCAGATGAGTGCTACCCAGTATGTGATTCATATCTGCAGATAGTATGGGGAGATTTCCATAGCAACAGGGCACCCAACATTGAGACAATTAAAAATCAATGTTATATAACAGGGTTTTTTGTTTTATTTCTATGCTGTGAAGGCAACTAGTTTGTGTTTCTTACAGATTATAATGAGATAATACACTGAATTTAATAATTACATTAATAATCAACTTCTCCTGTAAGTTGTGCCACAAAACAATAAAGGAACACAAAAACTCAGAAGTACCAGATGTTCTATCATCAGCTAACCATATTTCAAATTGGAATTTCTTTACCTTGTCCTAATTATAAGTCCACAAATTTGCTTCATATGTAATCAATAAAGGACACAAAAATGTGATTTTATGTAGAATTTACTAATATTCATTTATTCAGTATGTATTGAGTCCCTATTATAAGCCAGGCACTGAAATGAACAACAGTCTTTGTCTTTGACAAGCTACAAGTCCAGTAGGGAAGAAAGAAACTCAAACAAATACATTCCAAACATTTTAATTGATGCATGTTGTGCTATGAGCAGCAGCGAGGCTATTTTTATTAGTAATATAGGAAGGAGGTCGGTTTCCTGGATCACCCCTTAATGTTGAAATGTCCTAAAAATACTGGATAATATGTATATTAAAAATAAATTTGAAGCATTAATAAGTTACCAAGAAAGTAAGATATTCTAGGTCAGGCACTGATAAAGAATACCAATTCAAAGAATAGCTAACGAGAGCTCTGCAGATGGAAGTCACTCTAAAGACAGTTGCCAAACTACATGAACCTGAATTTAGGTTTTCATGGATGCATGGAATGAAAAAGACAGGGAACAAAGCATTAGGCCTGCTGAAAGAAGAAAGCTGAGTAGATTTTGCCACTAAAGCTAGGACTTTGAGAGTATAAGAACCTCTGCAGAATAAGGATAATTTAGAACCAAAAAGAAAACCAGTAAAACCTCTTTCAGTGAACTGAAAGATTAATTGTCGTGAAACATGGTCACATTTTTAAATTAGAGTGGTCCTGTGTTGGCAGCAATTGACAAAAGCAAAGGCAAATCCCTGCTGTAGTACTCACCTTTATACCAGGCCTTAAATAATTCCCATGAATAAAAGTCCAAGGAAACTAAATACATGAAAAAAGAAAATAAAAACCAGCAAGCTAAATCCACATGGAAACAAGGTACCATAAATAAGAACCAGCATTAAACAACAGACAGCTGACATATTCTTACAAAATCAGAAAATTAAATTATCAGATACAGATTATAGCTGTTTAACATGTTTAAAGAAATAAAATACAAGCTTGAAATTATGGATACAGAAAAAGGAACTAGAATCAATGACCAGACTGAAAATAGTTCAAAAAGAATAAGCAGATTTAGCAGCATATTAGAGAGAGAAGAATAGGGAATTAGTGAAGTAAAAGATGGATCTCAAACCAGTATGGAGAAATTATCTCAAGCCAGTATGGAGAGATGACATGGAATATATAAAAGAGAAGCAAAGAGCCACAGATACTGAAGAAAATCTAACATATATCTTAGAGTTCCAAGAGGAGAAAAGGGAAGGACAAAAGTAATATTGGAATTAATTTTGGCTGAGAATTTTTCAGTACATGTTATATGTAAGTCTTATGATAACCAAAAAGCAAAAACCTGTAATAACTACACAAAAGAAAAAGAGAAAGGAAAATAAGTATTCCACTAAAGAAAGTCATCAAATCAAAAAGGAAGAGAGTATGAGAAGAAAGGAACAGAAAGCACTAAAAAAACAGCCAGTAAACAATTAACAAAATGGCAATACAAATATACCTATCAATAATTACTCTAAATGGAAATAGACTAAATTCTCCAATCAAAAGACACAGAGTGGATGAATGGATAAAAAGCAAGACCCATCTATGTGTTGCATACAAGAGACTCATTTTAGATGTAAAGACACACAGACTGAAAGTGAAGGGATGAAAAAACACTGCATGCAAATGGAAAGCTAGAGTAGCTATACTTACATCAGAAAATAGGCTTTAAAATAAAGACTGTAAGAAGAGACAAAGATGGGTGTTACATAATGATAAAGAGATCAATCCAACAAGAGGATATAACATTTGTAAATATTTATGCAAATATCCCAACACAGGAGCACCTAAATATACAGAGCACATATTAACAGATCTAAAAGGAGAAACAGACAACAATAATAATAGTAGGGGATTTTTATACCCCACTCTCATCAATGGATAGGTAATCCAACAGAAAACCAATAAGGAAATATTGGCCTTAAACAACATGTTATACCAGATATATACAGAACATTCCATACAAAAGCAACAGGATACACATTCTTCTCAAGTACATATGGAGCATTTTCCAGGATAGATCATATGTTGGGTCATAAAACAAGTCTTAATAAATTTAAGAGGACTGAAATCATATCAAGGATCTTTTCCAACCAGAACAGTATGAAACTAGAAATTAACTAAAAGTACAAAGCTGGAAAATTCACAAATATGTGGAGATTAAAACAACATGCTACTAAACAACCAATGGGCCAAAGAAGAAATCAAAAAGATAAATCAAAAAATACTTTTAGACAAATGAAAATGGAAATATAACATACCAAAATTTGTGTGATGCAGCAAGAGCAGCTTTAAGAGGGAAGTTCATAGCAAAAAAATGCTTATCTCAAGAAATATGGAAAGTCTTCAGTAAATAACCCAACTTGACACTGCAAGGAACTAGAAAAAGAAGAACAAATGAAACCCAAAGTTAGCAGAAGGAAGGAAATAACAAAGATTAGAGCAGAGATAAATGAAATAGAGACTACAAAGACAAGAGAGTATATCAATGAAACTAAGATCTGATTCTTTGAAAAGATAAACAAAATTGACAAGTCTTTAGCTAGACTCACCAAGAAAAATAAGAGAGGGCTCAAATAAAATCAGAAATGAAAGAGATGTTACAATTAATTCCACAGAAATACAAAGATCATAAGAAACTACTCTGGACAATTATACACAAACAAATTGGCCTAGAAGAAATCAATAAATTCCTAGAAACATACAACCTACCAAAACTGAATGATGAAATAGAAAATCTGAGGAGACCAATTACTAGTAAGAAGAGTGAATCAATAATCACAAACTTGCTAAAAAACAAAAGCCCAAGACCAGAAGGTTTCACTGTTGAATTCAACCAAACTTTCAAACAGTTAATACCAATCCTTCTCAAACTCTTTGTAAACACAGAAGAGGAGGAACTCTTTCAAACACATTTTACAAGGTCAGCATTACCTTGATACCAAAACCGGACAAGGACACCAAGAAAAAGAAAATTACAGGTCAATATCCATAATGGACATAAATGCAAATACTCTCAACAAAATATTAAATGAAATTCAGCAATATATTAAAATGATCATATACGATGATCAAGTGGGATTTATTCCAGGGATGCAAGGATGGTTCAAGATCCACAAATCAATTAATGTGAAACACCACATTAATGAAACAAAGGCTTAAAAATCATATGATCATCTCAATAAGTACAGAAAAAGCATTTGCCAAAATCTAACAACCATTTATGATAAAAACTCCCAACAAAGTTTGTATAGAGGGAATGTACCTCAACATAAAAAAAGCCATATATGTCAGGCCCACAAGTATCATTATACTCAAGGGTGAAATGTTGAAAGCCTTTCCTCTAAGATCAGGACCAAGATGCCCACTGTCACTACTCTTTTTTTTTTTTGCGGTATTCAGCCCTCTCACTGTTGTGGCTTCTCCCATTGCGGAGCACAGCCTCCAGACACGCAGGCTCAGCAGCCATGGCTCACGGGCCTAGCCGCTCTGTGGCATGTGGGATCTTCCCGGACTGGGGCATGAACCCATGTCCCCTGCATTGGCAGGCGGACTCTCAACCACTGCACCAGGGAAGCCCCTGTCACTATGCTTATTCAACACTGTGTTTTAAGTCCTAGCCAGAGCCATTAGGCAAGAAAAAGAAATAAAAAGCATCCAAGTTGGAAAGGAAGAAGTAGAATTGGCACTATTTGCGGATGACATGATGTTATATATAGAAAACCCTAAAGACTCCCTTGAAAAGCTGTTAGAACTAATAAAAAAATTCAGTAAAATTGCAGGATACAAAATCAATATACAAAAATCTGTTGCATTTCTATACACTAACAACAAACTATCAGAAAGAGGTAAAGAAAACAATCCCATTTATAATTGCATCAAAAGGAATAAAATACCTAGGAATAAATTTAACCAAGAAGTGAAAGACCTGTATATTGAAAACTATAAGATATTAATGAAAGAAATTAAAGACAATACAAATGAATAGAAAGATATTCTATGCTCATGGATTGGAAGAATCAATATTGTTAAAATGTTCATACTATGCATAGCAACCTACAGTTTCAATGCATTTCTTATCAAAATTCCAATGGCATTTTTCAAAGAAATAGAACAAATAATCCTAAAATTTGTATGGGACCACAAAGAAAAAAAAAAACGCAAGAGCCAAACCAATCTTGAGAAGGAACTTCAAAGCCGGAGGCATCATGCCTCCATTGATGATTTCAAACTATATTACAAAAATATAGTAATCAAAACAGTACGCCATTGGCATAAAAACAGACACATAGATCAAAGGAACAGAATAGAGAGCCCAGAGGTAAACCCATGCACAGATGATCAATTAACTTATGACAAAGGAGCTGAGAATACACAATGGAGAAAGGATAGTCTCTTCAATAAATGGTGTTGGGGGCTTCTGTGGTGGCACAGTGGTTAAGAATCCGTCTGCCAATGCAGAGGACACAGGTTCGAGCCCTGGTCTGGGAGGATCCCACATGCTGTGGAGCAGCTGGGACCATGCGCCACAACTACTGAGCCTGCACTCTAGAGCCCATGAGCCACAGGTACTGAAGCCCATGCCCCTAGAGCCCAAGCTCCACAACGAAGGGCAGCCCCCACTCGATGCAACTAGAGAGAGCCACGTGCAGCAACAAAGACCCAATGCAGCCAAAAATAAATAATAAATAAATTTATTTTAAAAAATAAAATAAAATAAATGGTGTTGGAAAACAGTACAGCCACATGCATAGGAAACTCAAACAGTATCTAACACCACACACAAAAATTAACTAAAACTGGATTGAAGAATTGAACAGAAGACCTGAAACCACAAAACTCCTACAAGAAAACATAGGTGGTAAGTTTATTGACATAGGTTGGTGATAAATTTTTGAATCTGATGCCAAAAGCAAAAGCAACAAACATAAAAATAAGTGGGACTACAACATACTAAAAAGTTTCTGTGAACCAAAGGAAACCATAAACAAAATGAAAAGCAAACTTACTGAATGGGAGAAAATAATTACAAATCATATATCTGATAAGGGACTAATATCTAAAATATTGGGTTGGCCATTGGCCAGCCCAATATGTAAAGAACTCATCTAACTATATCGCAACAAAAAAAGAAACAGAGAAAGAAAAGAAACAATCCAATTAAAAAGTGGGCAGAAGACCTGAATTGACATTTTTCCAGAGGAGACATACAGATGGCCAACAGGCATACGAAAATGTTGTTAATATCATTAATCATCAAGAAAATGCACATTCAAACCACAATGAGATATTGCCTCACACCTGTAGAATGACTATTATCAAAAAGGTAAGAAATAGAAATGTTGGTAATGATGTGGAGAAAAGAGAACCCTTGAGCACTGTTGGCAGGAACAGAAATTGGTACAGGCATTATGGAAGAGTATGGGTGTTCCTCAAAAAATTAAAAATAGAACTACCATAAGATCTGGAAATTTCACTTCTGGGTTTTACCCAAAGAAAATAAAAATACTAATTCAAAAAGATTTATGTATCCCTATTTTCACTGTAGCATTATGTACAATAGCCAAGATACGGAAGTAACGTAAGTGTCCATCGATGACTGAATAGATAAAGAAGTTGTGGTATATATATAATGGAATATTAGCCAACCACAAAAAAGAATGAAATTTTGCCATTTGTGGCAACATGGATCGATCTTGAGGGCATTAAACTAAGTGGAATAAGAGAGAGAGACAAGTACTGTATGATCTTTCTTATATGTGGAATCTTAAAACAAACAAACAAAACAAAACAAAACAGCCCAAGCTCATAGATACAGGGAATAGATTGGTAGTTGCCAATGTGGGGACATGGGGAGAAATATGTGAACTGTTTTTTTAGTGTAAATAAATTGTTTAAATAACACACACACACACACACACACACACACACACACAGGAGTGGAACAAAGACATTTCAGACAAACAAAAACTGGAAGAGTTTACCAGCAATAGTCCTAAAGGAAAAGAATTCTCAAGGGTGTATTTAAAGCAGAAGGAAATTCCTCACAGATATAATTATAAGAACAATTAAAAGCAAAGAAAGTAGTAAATATGTGGCTAAGTCTAAACAAATACTAGCCTTAAAACATAAAATATTGGGGATTCAAAAAATAAAACTGAAATATTTACATGATAACGACAGCATTAGTGCCCATCCTAATGACCTCATTTTAACTTGATTACGTCTTTCAAGGACCTATCTCCAAATATAATCAAATTCAGAGGCACTGAGGGTTAGGGCTTCAAACGGATTTTAGTGGGACACAATTCAGTCCATAACAGAGGCCTAGAAAGGAAATAGCCCTGTGTAAGGAAAAGGGACTAGGGGTCTGGGAAGGTTGTCTTCAAGAAAAGAGAGAGACACTATTGGATGTATTTGCTGCTATTGAGAGGTAATGACTCATGGGAGAGTTTGGGAAGAAGCAATAATAGGTATATAATCTTTAAACAAACAAATCATGAAACAATCACTAATTCCAGGGAACCAAAATGTACAAAATAAACATAACAAACAACTTAGTTTAGCTATGAGTTATATTTACATAGTCATAATAACAATGCTGTATAAGGATTTAATGAAAAATCCTGTGATATAACTATATTGGGAAGATGGAGAGAACTATTGGGAAATTGGATCGTGGTTCAAAAGAGAAGCTTTTATCTTCCAGAGTAGAAAGGTAGTAAGTGTTTAAAATGGTAAATTTGAGAGCTAATATACGCATATTATTTAAAAATATGAAGGTATATAATGGGAGAAACAACGAAAAGATTTGAAAATGATATCCTTTGGGGATCAGCATTCAGTAGGTAAGGAGTGGCAGGAAAGGAGACTATATGCATATATTACTTTGATAAAATAAATGTAATGTAGTTAGAACAGTATAAAACTGTCTTCTTTATTTCAGGTTATAAAATTAATGCATGTTCACTGTAGAAAATTTGAAAAATACAGAGGTGCCAAAAGAAAACACTCCACTGTTAACATGGTTATCTCACACATACACACTGCACCTGCTGTTTTATAATCTTATCATTTAAAAGCACATGATGATTTTCCCACAACATTAATTTCTATATATTTTTTAAAAACAAAAAATGCAAGGAAACTCAAAGAAGAAAATCACTAATTCTCCATGGAAACAAGGGAAGACTCTGTAAAAAAAGTGATATCTGAACTAGGTCTTAAAATATAGACAATAATAAAATAATTGAGCTCTTACCATGGGTCAGACAGCTAACTAAATGCTTTACATGCATCATACCATTTAATTCTCTTAATAAATCTGAAAGTTAGCTATTTTTATAAATCTCAGATTTACATAGTTGGAGATTAAGACTTAGTGAGGTTCTTGCTCAAGGTCGTTTGGCTAATATATGGCAGTGCTAGAATTTTAAATACCATTACTACATGGTAAAGAGTTCCCTTCATGTTGGTCTAAAACAGACCCAGCTGCCCCGTCTCAGTCTCCCTGACTCAAAGGCCTGTTGTCATAAACCTCTTCACCACACACAGGAGTTGGTTAAGTGAAGAAAGAGGGGAGGACATCTAAAATTGAACCATATATTTAACAGTCCAGGAGCATGAAGACTTAAGACCTGGACTTGAGACATTTTTCTGCGTGTAAATCATGGTATTTGTAGTAAGATTTGGTTGAAGAGGTTGATTGGTGCCACAATAGAGAACACTTTGACTAGCTAGCATGGACTTCCATCAACAGGCTCTGCTTGTTAAACAGGGACATCGATAACCCCAACCACCAGTGTGAAAGGAGGTTTACGAAGGCACAGGATAAACAGGACTCAGTTTTTACTTGTTAGTAAATAATTTGAGATCAATTTTATATTAAAATAAATGTAAATATTCATGGAGTAGAATGCAAAACATATGAATTTTTAAGTTAAAGCAGAAGACTTCAAAGATTGTTTTTGCTTTTGGCAGGCTCTTATGACAATCTCTTATCTTAAGGGTCTGGGTTTGAGTCTCTCATTAGAAAAATTTAGTGGAAAATTTTAGAGGAATACTCCGGGAATATGAATTTAATTGATAATGACATGACTGATCAGATTTATTTAAAATGTTATTTACCCCTAAGGAAATATCATAACATATAACCATAATAATAATAACAAAAATTTAGTTATATTTTTCTTTTACTGACCCTAGCCTGAAAACGTATTAATTTGCCCCAATGGTAGTGTTGATTTAAGAAGAATGTCAGTGAGTGAGAAGCCATAGTCTAAATCAGAAAATAAAAATCCCTAAATCCCTAATTTAGTAATCCCTAAGTTACTGCTATATACTGAAAGTGTCTTGACACTCTTAGTCTGTCTTTCTATCACCAAAATAATCAGTTCACTTGTAGAAAGAGTTATTTGGAAAATTTCAGACAAAACCCATCAGCAGCTTGAACGCATCTCTTTTCAAACAGAAATTCTAGCAACATGTAGAAACTGCTATAAAACGCACCTTACAAAATGGAGAAATAGGTTGTCTGCTATAGTTAGCTTTCTAAATGGAAAAGATGAGATTAAAACCCAGCAGCTTCTAAAAGCCATGTGGTAATCCTGGATTGGATCTTTGGACGGAAAAAGAACATTAGTGGAAAAACTGGTGAAATTCAAATACTGCCCTGGAGTTTAGGAAATAGTAATTTACCAATGTTGGTTTCTTAGTTTTGACAACTGTACCATGATAATATACGGTTAACATTAGAGGAAAATGAGTGAGGGATATATGGGAACTCCCTGTGCTATCTTTGAAACATTTCTGTAAATTAAAATTATTCCAAAATAAAATATTTATTAAAAAATATTTTAAAACCACTGACTTCAACAGTATGAAAACAGAAATATTTGTTCAAAACCACAATGAGATATCACCTCACACCTGTCAGAATGGCCATCATCAAAAAGACAACAAGTAATTAAATGTTGGTGAGGATGGGGGGAAAGGGAACTCTCTTGCACTGTTGGTGGGAATGTAAGTTGGTGCAGCCACCATGGAGAACAGTATGGAGGTTCCTCAAAAAATTAAAAATAGAACTACCATGTGATCCAGCAATTCCACTCCTGGGTATATATCCAAGGAAAACAAAAACACTAATTCAAAAAGATACATGCACCACAATGTTCATAGCAGCATTATGTACATAGCCAAGACATGGAAGTGGCCTAAGTGTCCATCAATAGGTGAATGGATAAAGAAGATGTGGTAACACATTCACAATGGAATACTACTCAGCCATAAAAAAAGAATGAAATTTTGCTATTTGCCGCAACTTGTATGGACCTGGAGGGTATTATGCTTAGTAAAGTAAGTCAGACAGAGAAAGACAAATACTGTATATTTTCACTTATATGTGGAATCTAAAAAAATAAAACAAACAAATGAATCTAACAAAACTGAAACAGAATCACAGATACAGAGAACAAACTAGTGGTTACCAGTGGGGAGAGGGGTAGAGGGAGGGGCAAAGATAGGGTAAGGGAATTAAGAAGTACACAATACCAGTATAAATAAATAAGATACAAGGATGTACTGTACAGGGAATATAGCCAATATTTTATAATTTTAAATAGCATATAATCTATAAAAACATTGAATCATTATATTTACGCCTGAAACTAATATAGCATTGTAAATCAACTACACTTCAAAGAAAAACATTCCCAGGCAGAGAATTCTGGATAGGCTAAGACTCTGGAGTGAGAAAATACTGGTATATCTGGGGGACTACAAGTAGGTCACTGTGATTGCAGCCTGGTGAGAAAGGGCTAGAGTGAGGCAAAAAGAGCACAGAGAAGGAAAAGGACATCAGTCCTTGTGACTGTAAGTCCTTGTGGTGAGAATGAAGGACTCATATGTCAGAACACTGGAACCTATAGAGTGACATAACTTGAATAACAAATTTTAGAGATCAATCTGGCGCTCTGTGAGAAGAGATTGGAAAAGAGCAAGAACCAAAAATAGGGAAACTAACTTGGAGTCCATGGTAACTGTCCAAATGAAAGACCGATGTGAACATATCTGAGACATATTTTGGCGTTTATGGCAGGCTGAATAGTTCACTCCCTCCAAAGATGCCCATGCCCTAATCTCTACAGCTTGTGAATATGTTCTGCTACTTGGCGAAAGGGATTTTACAAATGCAATAAAGGTTATGTAACTTAAAATGGGGAGATAAGTTTGGATTATCCATGTGGGTCCAACTTAATTGCACAAGCCCTTGAAAGGAGAGAACTATCTCAAGCTGGGAACAGAAGAAGACTTCAGACAGGTGTGACATAAGGAGAAGTCAGAGATTCCAAGTGTGAGAATGATTGGACAGGCTATTGGTGGCCTCTGAGCATAGGACAGGCTGTGCCTAAGTTGAGGGGTCTAACACGGCTCACAGAGTTCCCAGGTGTCCCAGTGTGTGCAGGTGTAGTAGAATGTCTCCTATGTGCCCAACAGTGTCTTGGAAATGGTAAAGGATGAGAGATAGCCCCAGTGAGTTTTTTTAAATTCCCAGATGGCTCAGGAGTTTCACAAGGATCCTGTGATCTAGGGAGAGGAATAGAAGTTTGGTTGAAAGAATGATGAATCCCAAAGGCCATGCTGCCTGCACCCCATTGCCTTGTCACTGAGTGACAACACAGACACAGCCCTGAGGAAAGAGTTCGTGATTTCAAGTCGCCTTGGAAGAATGGGAACTTGAAATATAAATCAGTTTAGATGTAGAAGAATAAAATAAAGGTACAGTTCTTGCAGATGTGAATTTCTGGACTGCCATTCATACTCACACAATTAAACCACTGTCATCATCAACATAATCATCATTACCTTCATCATAGGATACTGAGAGGCAAATCAGAAATCTAGAAAGTAAAACAGGGCAGGAAGAGGTGAAGACAGTTGGTAGAAAATGAAGGCTGTTGAAGTCCATTTTATTCTGTGTCTGGTGTATAGCCAGTGGCAGAGGAGGTCAGGGGAAGATCACCTCCAGGTTGTTCTTGCTCAGAGGGCAAGTGCTGGATAATGACACTGCACATCAGGCATGGCCACCACGCTCTACTTCCTAAGCTACACTTTTGTTATCCCTTTTCCAGTAATTGCTTATTCATTGACTTATTCTGTAAATTTTTTTCAAGTTGTTTATCAGCTTTTCTGATTAGCAAACAACATGCTTTAAATTTAGCAAGCTAACTGACTTTGTGATGAATGATTATAAATGCACATATATATTTTCTTTCTTAAAAAACATTTTTAAAAGCTAATTCATCTACAACTTCCTGTTTGAACAATGCAATCATTTAAATGGGTTTAGCAAAAGGGCATACATTTGAGAGTTAATACCTTTATGAGAATTAATCTCTGATTCACCTTGCAAGTACTCTGACAAAACTCTGCTCTTTTGCCTGTATGCCTATAAAGTTATGCTGTTCTCAGATTAACTTGTGATAAAATATTGTGTGCTTTATTAAATTTTTGGAACACTCCTATGAAGGATTTGTATTAAACTAATTTGCAAAATGAGGAAATAGAGGATGGGAAAGGCAATTACTACACACACGGAAAATTTAGGGAAAACCAGATATGAAACTTTTCACAGTAGGTACCTCTGAGCAGTGGGAATAGTGAGGGGTGAAGATAGCGGCGATATTACCTCCCTTCTCTGTTGCTGGAGTTTTAGTTTTACTAACAGCACACATTAATTTAATAATTTAAATTTTTCAAAAAATAAAATTAGTTAATGATTATAATCTCCCTGTTCCTTACTTAGTTTGACTTATATACAATGGAATAATTTGTGGCTGTCATGACCTCCCAAATTATTTCCTCGTTTCTGTCAATTGAATGCTCAGTTCAGTCAATACTCCTTTGAACCCTTTTCCCGATTTTTCTCTGCTAGATTACCCATCTAATATAGCTTATTTTTCAATAATTATTCAGTCAAGGGTATTTATCCAACATCTACTATGTGCTCAGCATTATACTAAACATTTGGGAGGTACAGAATAGTGGTAAAGGTAGTAATAAAAAATAACAATGAATAGTGTAGACTGAGCACTTGTATGCCAGAGAGTATCTTAAAAGCTTTACATGAATTCCCTCCTTTTATTTCCCACAACAACAACCCAATGAAGTATACCATTATTCTCTCCATTTTATAGATGAAGGAATTAAGTTTTAGAGAAATTAAGGAAGCCACCCAAAGTCAAAGGGCTAGTAAGAGATAGCCAGGATCTGAATGCAGCCTACTGGAATCTGGAGCGTGACTACTCAGCCTCTTAGGTGGCTTTGTGAGGGGTTTACAGCATAGCAGAAGAGACAAGACTTACACACACACACACACACACATCAACAAACTAAAAGCCACTGAAATATTGAGCAAATGTCACACTTTATGTCCAGTATAATGTCTGTCACATGAAAGACACATACTTAAGGATTGTGAAATAGGCTAAATAAATGCATAAGAACATGATCAGAGTTCAGTACTGTGGGAATTCAGAGAAGGAGATCAAGGATGGATAGTGTAGTTGAGAAGGACTTTTTGGAGCAGAAGTTGGGCTTTCAAGCTGGGGCCTGGGCAATATTTAGAAAGGGAAGCCAGAAAGGGCATAAGCAAAGGCCTAGTGAAACAGTGAGTCACAGATGTTTCCCCAACAGATGTTTCCCAACAGAAAGGGAGGGGATGGCTTGGCCTGCACAATACATGCATCCTGAGGAATGGGGAGAAATAAGCCAGAGCAGACAATGCAAGTGGACATGAGACCAGCACCTGAAAAGCATGGCTCAGAGTCTAGATTAGATGCGGTATGAGAGTGGAAGTGATGTTAATAGTAGTAACAATATCTAGGCTTTACAGATGGCCCTGTTTTTTCAACGACATGACCTCACTCAGTGTGTTTGTGGAATATTAATCTGGTAGGAAATAGATTGGAAGAGAGAGCACTTAGTGTCAGCGAGGCTCACTAGGATGTTAGTATTAGCCAGCAGTGCAATGAGGAGAGCCTAAGCCGGGGTCTGGATAATTAAGGGGAAATGGAGGAATGTCAACTATGTGTCAGAGGCTTTACATATGCTCTAATAATGTTCAAAACAATGACATGTTATGCGTGGTATTCTGGCATGAGCTCAAGACCTGGTTCAAACACTTACTAATTCTATGACATTAAGCAGGTTATGTAAACATTCATTGCCTCATTTTTCTAAAAAGTACTTGTAGAATACCTACTATATGCCAAGAACTGTGCTAGGTCTCAGTAATAGAGGGACACAGTCCCTGTACTTACGGAACCCACAGTATGAGGGAGACTGACATTAATATGTAAATGTGTTAGTTTCCTAATGCTGCAATAACAAATTAGCACAAATTTAGAGGCTTAAAACAAGAAATAAAAAACCTAAAAAAAAAAAAAACCTCACCCAGCTTATCTCTCGCCATTCTGTAGTGCAGAATTCCAGGCTGGCTCAGCTGTCTGGATTTCAAGATATAAGCCAGTTTTTATTGGAAGGCTTTGAGAAGACTCTACGTCCAAGATCATTCAGCTTGTTGGTAGAATCTAGTGGCTTGTCACTGTAGGACTGAGGCCCATTTCTTTGCTGGATGTCAACTGGGGACTCACTTAACTTCTCTGAAGGTCTCTCTCCAGTCCTGGCACACAGGCTCCTACATCTCAGAGCCAGCAATGGCATGCCACATCCTTCTCACACTTGGAATCTCTGACTTCTCCTTATACCACATCTCTCTGAAGTCATCTCTTGCTTCCCTCTGGAGACAGTTCTCCCCTTTTAAGGGCTAATGTGATTAGATTGAACCACTTGGATAATTCAGATACTCTCCTTATTTTAAAGTCAGTAACCTTAATTACATCTGCAAAGTCCCTTGTGCCACCTAACAGAACATTCACAAATTCCAGAGATTAGTGCATGGACATCTTTTGGGGGCCATTATTTAGCCTATCACAACCTTCAAAATATTGTATCTCAGGGCTTCCCTGGTGGCGCAGTGGTTGAGAGTCTGCTTGACGATGCAGGGGACGCCGGTTCGTGCCCCGGTCTGGGAAGATCCCACATGCCACGGAGCGACTGGGCCCGTGAGCCATGGCCACTGAGCCTGCACGTCTGGAGCCTGTGCTCCGCAACGGGAGAGGCCACAACAGTGAGAGGCCCGCGTACCGCAAAAAAATATATATATATATTATATCTCAAATATATTTAGATATATTACTATATTACTATGTGCTAGGCGTTTTCTATAAACTTTAAGTATAGTCACTCATTTAATCCTCCCAAGAATCTATGAGGTAAGTACTATTATTACTTCCACTTTATAGGTGAAGAAACTGAAGCACAGAGAAGTTAAGTAACTTGTCCAAGGCAATAGCCAATAAGTGGAAGAATCCAAAGGGTCCAGCTCCATAATCTGTGCTCTTAACCAATATGTCACATTGCTATTATCTGTGTGTAATGAGGTATTTATGTGTTTGCTTACTGTATGTAGAAGGCAGAATGATGTCCTCCCAAAGAAGTCCATACCTTTGTCCCCAGACCTGTGAATATGTTATAGTACATGACAAAATGGATTTTGCAGATGCAATTACAGATACTACTCAGCTGGCTTTAACACAGGAAGAGTATCCTGGATTATCCATTAGCCTTTCAAAGCAGAGAACTGTCTCCAACCAGAAGTGGAGGGATACAGCAGACGACAAAGCCAGAGAGTCAAAGCATGAGGGGGAACTGGAGCCACTGTGGCTGAAAGGGCCCCATGGAAGTCATAGGAAGGGACTGCCAACCTCTAGGATCAAAGACCAGGCCCCAGCTGACAACCAGCAAGGAAACTGGAACCTCAGTCCTATCGCCACAAAAAACTGAACTCAGCCAACAATCTTAATGAGCTTAGAAAAGGATTCAAACTCCCAGAACTCTCCAGAAGGAAATTCATCCCTGCCAACATCTTGATTTTAGCCTTGTGAGACTCTAGGCTGAGAACCAGTTGAGCCACACTGTAGTCAGACTTCTGACCTTCAAAACTGGGAGAATGGATGTTGTTTTAGGCTGCTAAGTTTGTGGTAATCTGTTAGAATAGCAAAAGAAGAATAATACAGAGGCTAAGTATCCAGGACTTTCTACGACTGGAAGTGGGGGAGGTGAAAGAAATGAGGGGTATCAATAATAACCAAGGTTTTAGGATTGAGAAACTTGGCTGTTAACATTTATTGAGTTGGGGAAAGAATTAGAGCTCAAGAGTTCATTTTTTTAATATATCAGGTTTGCAATATGTCTAATTGGCAGTTGGGTATATTGGTTCAGAGCTCAGAAGATAGGTCTTGGGTTTGGAACAAGCACTTGGGAGTCACTGATATGTAGCATCATTATCTTTACCTATAAATCTGTTGTTAATAATACAAGTTATGATAAGGGGTTGTTATCAGAAACAAATGGCATAATATATATAAAATACCAGAACGACACCTGGAATTTGATAAGTGCCCAATTGATGTTTGGTATTAAATATTATGACTGCAAATTTTCTTAGGAGGAAACTGATGCTCAGTTTCAGAAACTAGCCCATATGTCTGGCAAACAGTGGAGTCAAGACTTAAACCCAGATCTGCCTGACCTGCAGATTGTTCTCTTCATACTGTCCTGTAAGAAATAGTAAGTTTTAATTCAACATGTAGAAAAATCTACAGATCCTTTCTTTAGTGTTCAGGGGTTTTAGTTAGAAACATGAGAAATCATATCTAAGTGAATCAAAGAAAGTAAAGTATTGGTACCTGGTAGTGTCCTAGAAAAGCTGGAGAACTAGGCTAAGAAAACAGGCGGAAACCAAGGGAGGCCAAGCAGTAGGAAGCAGCCAGAAGAACTACTGGGTGAGCCTACCTCTGCCACCAACTGGAACCATGTGGTTGGCACTGTCACCACCAAAGGCACTGAATAATGGGCATACTGGCTGTCACTGCTGGTCTGGATCCTAGACATTGTGACTACCATCTCTAAACCTCTGGAAAGAACTCCTTACTGCCTCTACTTTCTTTGAATCACTCCTTCTATATTAAGTTCTGCCTTAGGGCATTTTACCAAAGATACTGTTATGGGATGAATTGTGACTTCCCTGCCCTTGATTTCACATGCTGAAGTGCTAAGCTGCAGTACCTCAAAATGTGACCATATTTGGAGGTAGGGTCTTTACAGAAATACAGTTTAAATGAGGTCATCAGGTTTGGCCCTAATCCAATATGACTGATGTCCTTATAAGAAGGAAATTTGGTCACAGGCATGTACAGAGATAAGACAATGTGAAGACACAGGGAAAACACAAGCCAAGTGGTGAGTCCTGGAAGAGATCCTTCCCTCACAGCCCTCAGAAGGAACAACCCTACCAACACCTTGATCTCAGACTTCCAGCCTCCAGGACCATGAGAAAATAAATTACTACTGTTTAAGCTACCCAGTCTGTGGCATTTTGATATGGCAACCCTCACAAGCTAATACAGATGTAAAAGGGGTTCAGACAGGAATCCACTGTCTGGTCAGATGTTTCAAATTTTGCCATTGACATCAGGACATCCATTCTTCTCTGCATTAGAATAAGGTCCAGAATAACAAATATAGTGTTTTACCTGCACTTTTGCTTCAACAAGTCTCAAAATTTCCACACATTATGCAGCTATGCTAATGTGGGGAAGCCTCTATAATAATGCAATTCCCTTATAAAAGGAATAATCAATGAGCAGATTCTTCACGGTGACTTTTTATGAAAGAATTGAAATTTTCAGATAAATTCGCCTCAGAAAACTTCATTTAAGGGTTTCCCTGGTGGCGCAGTGGTTAAGAATCCGCCTGCCAATGCAGGGGACACGGGTTTGAGCCCTGGCTCGGGAAGATCCTGCATGCCACGGAGCAACTAAGCCCGCGAGCCACAACTACTGAAGCCTGTGCGCCTAGAGCCCATGCTCCGCAACAAGAGAAGCCGTGACAGTGAGAAGCCTGTGCACCGCAACGAGGAGTGGCCTCCGCTCACCGCAACTGGAGAAAGCCATGCACAGCAACAAGGACCCAACACAGCCAAAAATAAAAACAAATAAATAAATTAATTTTTTAAAAACCCATTTAAAACCTACTTTGGGTGTTGCACAGACAACTGTGCAATTAGATAACTAAGCTTTATATATTTCTCCTTCATCTGTCCCTTTCTCTGGCATTGCCTTTTCTGACAAATGAAAATTCGATCCACCTGGTTTTTTAGTCTGGAAACCTGTGAGATATTTTTGACTACTTCCTCATTCGACTTCCTCATTCAATTAACCACCATCTGCTGTTGACTCAACTACCTAAGATAGTTATCTACCCCATCTATTTCTCTCATCCTTTCTGCTGCTACTCTAGTCCAGCACATCATCATCTCTCCCCCAAAACTGCCACCGTAAAATCCTAATTGTTCTCCTTGACTTCAGGATTTGTTCCTCCAATCCTTTCTCTGTAGTCTAGCCATAGCGTTTCTTCTAAACTACAAGTTGGTTCTGGCAAGTGTTTAAATCCTTCACTGGCTTTCCATGGCCCTCAGAATAAAGCATGGGAACTTCTTTGCCTAGTTTACTCAGTTCTTGAGTATCTGGTCTTTGCCTGCTGCTGTGGTTTTACCTCCTCTCTTTCCCCCTGTCTCACCCTTAGCTCCCACCATACCATGGACAGTTAGTTTCTCTTTTCATGCTCTCTGTCTCCAGGGCCTTGTACTTTAGATTCCCTCTGCCTGGAAGCCTTTGCCCCCTCCTTCTTCCCAGAATTCCCCTTTTAGCTACTTACAGTTTCTGTTTAGATAACAGATCCAGTGGCTCATTTACTAGGTGTGTCATTATAAAAACTACTTTATCTCTGTACCTCAGCTCTTTCATCAGTAAAATAGGGATCCTCTTCACCAAGATATTATAGACAATAACAAAGTTAGGTTTTATAAGACACATAATAGCTGAGTGACCACTGCAAGCAGTCAATAAGTGGTATCCATTACTATTCTCATTATCATTCTCTTTTAGCAAGATTTCCCTGATCACTCCACTCTTGAACTCAAAACTGAGTTTAGAACGTCTCTTATAAACTTCCATGGCACCCTACATTTTCCCCATATTCACACATACTCTTTGTTTAAAGTATTGCATGCTTGTCTGTGAGCTTCATGAGGGCACATCTGTATCCCTAATGCCAAGCATAATATCAGTACCTAAACATTTTTTTCTTGAATGAATGAGATTCTTCTATCATCCATTCTTCCAGCAGAGGCATCAAGCTTGATCTAGAATTTGCTTTGGCAGGCACCACTTAAAACTCTGGAATGCCCTCCTGAACTTCTAAATCTGCATCAGTCATAAGTATTACACAAAAGAATACAGGGATACAGCAGTGGTACAGTATAAGTGCCATGAAAGATAGTATAACTGAAGAGGGGGCCAAATTAAACTAGTGTTTACTCAAAGCAGTGCAAGCCAATGGTTTGACTCAATCTTCACAACAGCTAAATGAGTCAAGCGTGATTCCCCCATTTTATAGATGAGATAAATGAGGACAAACTAAGCTAAGCTTTTTGCTTCAGATCACACAGATAGTGTCAGTACTTCTTTGAAACTAATTTTTGACCAAGCTTTTGTACTTTCCATCCTACCAGGTTGGACAGTCACTCCCCACAGGGGAAAGCAGTGATGAAAATATAAAATATTAAGGATATATACAAAGATATTTGAAGACACTCTTGACATCTAGGATTACAAATTAATAGTTTTTTGCCTTATTTTGAAATGAAATTTCTGCTCTTGAAATGAACTACTTGCTCTTAAGCAGAGTTTATCACTTAGCAATTTCTCAATAAATACTTGGTGAATATTCCATGTGTGAACGTTGCTTGTGATATCTGTCCAGCACTTCCCAGTGAACCAAATAAAGAAAAAGAATGCTTGTACTCATTTTATGCAACAGCCAGACTAAGGAATCAGTAGCTACTTATTAACAGAAATCATCTTTCACTTATGAATTTGAATGCATGGTCTATCTTTCTCCAATTGGTAATGATGTGGCTCTGTGAGAACTGATTTCTTCTGGAGAGGGGAAAATACCTAAGAGGAATTGAGTCATCCCAAGGAATCTTGGTGTTCTTGCTACCTTTAACAAGGAGAAGCATCCTGTCTAACACAGACCTTTTCTGGGAAGAAGAAAATGCCAGTGATGTGTGTGCACCTGAAACCTCAGGGTGGGCGTTTCATATTTTTCTGTTTTAATTCAAATCCTACACTATGGAAGCAACATATGACATCTTAAAATAGTTCTGCCAGCTCAACCTCTGCTAACTTAAAAAATAGCTAACATTTACTGAGTGCTTACTACATACTGACACTGTGTAAAGCTCATTACTGTCATCATCTTGCTTAATTCTCATAACAATGCTGGTAATTTTAATATTTTCTCCATTTCACAGGTAACTTGTTCAAACTCCATCAGCCAACAAGAGGCATAGCCAAACTCATGTTCCTAATCCTATGCAATATTACTTTAGTAAAGAGTGCTACTACTCATGGGACACTAGAGAGGTATAAGACTGGAATAATTTTATTTGGTTAACAGCCTAGTGAAAGATCCTCTATTTAATGGCTTTCCTAAATTCTGCTGTTAGAAAGTGAATCCCAGGTGCTTCTGTCTCTAACTCTTGCTTTTAAGTGTGTTCAGTAGATTTCTATCTTCTGTCTTTTGATCAAGGACCATGTCTTATCTTTTGCTGGTATCTCCAACTATGTAATGCAATGCTTTGCAGTTGAAGACATGCAATAAATAGCTTGTTAATTAAATTAAATCACCAGAGATGCCACAGAAAACTCATGATTCGGGCTGATGGTGGTCTGGACTTTGACCTGTGGTTATCAAGCATAGAGATCCCAGACCATAGGCTATATTTGGCTGCTTTCTAATTATAGACTGCCAGGCTTTTCAGTTACTGTTTTTCAGTGAAAAAGTGTTACCAAACTAGCCAAGCTATGATTCCTTAATTACATCTTACAAAGATGATCTTGAGTAGAATGAGCAAAAGTACATGATTTAGTTACTTTAAACACATAAAGTAAAACTATTTATTAAAGTTTCTAAGTGACAAGTCTTTTCAGCAGCAGAAATTTTATGTACTTGAGATATATTTGGGCAAAGCTTCTTTATATAATGTATTGGAAAAGCAATGAAATAAAAGATAGGGAATGCATCTCACACAATGCATCATCCATTCATAATAATTTATTGAAAACTGAGTTGATGCCAGAAACTTGACCAAACTCTGAGTACACCAAGAATGATTCTTCATCTGGCCAGTAAAGAGGAATCTTTGTATCATCCCTGTACCTCAAATGGCTTCTGTCAGGCTGATTGTGGTGATGCATATCACAGAGGCTTGAAAAGCAAAGAGAACCGGTTCTTTGTGACCACCTAGAGGGGTGGGATAGGGAGAGTGGGAGGGAGATGCAAGAGGGAGGAGATATGGGGATATATGTATATGTATAGCTGATTCACTTTGTTATACAGCAGAAACTAACACGCCATTGTAAACTAATTATACTCCAATAAAGATGTTAAAAAAAAAAGCACAGAGAATGAAAACAAAAAGAATAAGAATATGTTTCATTATGTAGCCCAGTGAGCCTACATGTCATTGGTGAGACTGGGCTGCAGGCAGCAGGAAAATAACTTGCAAAATTTCAAAGAAGCTTCTATTGGAGACTAGAAATGATTCTAAGCTTTGTGGAAAGAGGGAGAGAGAACAGAGACATGAGAAGAGAAGAGAAGGGGATAGCTTCAAGATGGCGGAGGAGTAAGACATAGAGATCACCTTCCTCCCCACAAATACATCAAAAATACATCTACGTATGGAACAGCTCCTACAGAACACCTACTGAACGCTGGCAGAAGACTTCAGACTTCCCAAAAGGCAAGAAACTCCCCCACGTACCTGGGTACGGCAAAAGAAAAAACAGAGACAAAAGAATAGGGACGGGACCTGCACCAGTGGGAGGGAGCTGTGAAGGAGGAAAGGTTTCCACACACTAGGAAGCCCCTTCACTGGTGGAGAAGGGGCGTGGCGGGGGGGGAAGCTTTGGAGCCATGGAGGAGAGCACAGCAACAGGGGTGCAGAGGGCAAAGCGGAGAGATTCCCACACAGAGGATCACTGCCGACTAGCACTCACCAGCCTGAGAGGCTTATTTGCTCACCTGCTGGGGTGGGTGGGGGCTGGGAGCTGAGGCTCCGGCTTCGGAGATCAGATCCCAGGGAGAGGACTGGGGTTGGCTGCATGAACACAGCCTGAAGGGGGCTACTGTGCCACAGCTAGCTGGGAGGGAGTCCAGCAAAACGTCTGGACCTGCCTAAGAGGCAAGAGACAATTGTTTCGGGATGCATGAGGAAAGGGGATTCAGAGCACCGCCTAAATGAGCTCCAGAGACAGGCATGATCTGCAACTATCAGCAAGGACAGCAGAGATGGGCATGAGACGCTAAGGCTGCTTCTGCAGCCACCAAGAAGCCTGTGTGCAAGCACAGGTCGCTATCCACAACTCCCCTCCCAGGAGCCTGTGCAGCCCACCACTGCCAGGGTCCCGTGACCCAGGGATAACTTCCCAAGGAGAACACACTTCATGCCTCAGGCTGGTGCAACGTCACACCAGCCTCTGCCAACACACGCTCACCCTGCATCCCGTACCCCTCGCTCCCCCCGGCCTGAGTGAGCCAGAGCCCCCAGTCAGCTGCTACGTTAACCCCGTCCTATCTGAGCAAAGAACCCTCAGGCAACCTACACGCAGAGGCGGGGCCAAATCCAAAGCTGAACCCCAGGAGCTGTGCAAACAAAGAAGAGAAAGGGAAATTTCTCCCAGAAGCCTCAGGAGCAGTGGATTAAATCTCCACAACCAACTTGATGTACCCTGCATCTGTGGAATACCTGAATAGACAACGAATCACCCCAAAATTGAGGCAATATACTTTGGTAGCAACTGTAGACTTGGGGTTTACTTTCTGCATCTAATTTGGTTTTGGTTTTATGTTTATTTTAGTTTAGTATTTAGAGCTTATTATCATTGGTAGATTTGTTCATTGATTTGGTTGCTCTCTTCATATATATATATATGTACATATATATACATATGTGTGTGTGTATATACGTATATGTGTGTATATAAATTTTTTTCCCTTATCTCTTTTTGTGAGTAGTGTGTATGTGTATGCTTCTTTGTGTGATTTTGTCTGTATAGCTTTGCTTTTACCATTTATCCTAGGGTTCTGTCTGTCCTTCTCTTTTTTTTAGTATAGTTTTTATTGCTTGTTATCATTGGTGGATTTCTTTATTGGTTTGGTTGCTCTCTTCTTTCTTTCTTTCTTTTTTATCATTACTTCTTTATATTTTTAACTTTTATTTTAATAACTGTATTTATTTAATATTTTTTTCCTCCTTTTTCTTTTTTTTCTCCCTTTTCTCTGAGCCGTGTGGCTGACAGGGTCTTAGGGCTCCAGCTGGTTGTCAGGCCTGAGCCTCTTAGGTGGGAGAGGCGAGTTCAGGACATTCGTCCAACAGAGACCTCCTGTCTCCACATAATATCAAATGGCAAAAGCTCTCCCAGAGATCTCCATGGCAACACTAAGGCCTAGCTCCACTTAACAACCAGCAAATTACCGTGCTGGGCCCCCCATGCCAAACAACTAGCAAGACAGGAACACAACCCCATCTATTAGCAAACAGGGTGCCTAAAACCATAATAAGTTCACAGACACCCCAAAACACACCACCGGACAAGGTTCTGCCCACCAGAAAGACAAGATCCAGCCTCATCCACTAGAACACAGGCACCAGTCCCCTCCACCAGGAAGCCTACACAACCCACTGAAACAACCTTACCCACTGGGGGCAGACACCAAAAACAACAGGAACTACGAACCTGAAGCCTGTGAAAAGGAGACCCCAAACACAGTAAGTTAAGCAAAATGAGAAGACAGAGAAATACACTGCAGATGAAGAAGCAAGGTAAAAACCCAGCAGACCAAACAAATAGAGAGGAAATAGGCAGTCTTCCTGAAAAAGAATTCAGAGTAATGGTAGTAAAGATGATCCAAAATCTTGGAAATAGAATGGAGAAAATACAAGAAATGTTTAACAAGGACCTAGATGAACCAAAGAGCACACAAACAATGAAGAACAACATAATAAATGAAATTAAAAATTCTCGGGCTTCCCTGGTGGCGCAGTGGTTGAGAGTCTGCCTGCCGATGCAGGGGACATGGGTTCGTGTCCCGGTCTGGGAAAATCCCACATGCCGCGGAGCAGCTGGGCCCATGAGCCATGGCCGTTGGGCCTGTGCGTCCGGAGCCTGTGCTCTGCAACGGGAGAGGCCACAACAGTGAGAGGCCCATATACCGCAAAAAAAAAAAAAAAAAAAAATTCTCTAGAAGGAATCAATAGCAGAAACTGAGGCAGAAGAATGGATAAGTGACCTGGAAGATAAAATAGTGGAAATAACTACCACAGAGAATAATAATTAAAAAAAGAATGAAAAGAATTTGGACAGTCTCAGAGACCTCTGGGACAACATTATATGCACCAACATTCGAAGTATAGGGGTCCCAGAAGAAGAAGAGAAAAATAAAGGGACTGAAAAATATTTGAAGAGATTATAGTTGAAAACTTCCCTAATATGGAAAAGGAAATAGTCAATCAAGTCCAGGAAGTGCAGAGGGTCCCATACAGGATAAATCTAAGGAGAAACATATCAAGATGCATATAAATCAAACTATCAAAAATTAAATACAAAGAAAAAATATTAAAAGCAGCAAGGGAAAAGCAGCAAATAACATACAAGGGATCCCCAAAAAGTTAACAGCTGATTTCTCAGCACAAGCTCTGCAAGCCACAAGGCAGAACATATTTAAAGTAATGAAAGAGAAAAAGCTACAACCAAGATTACTCTACTGAGCAAGGATCTCATTCAGATTCAATGGAGAAACTAAAATCTTCACAGACAAGCAAAAGCTAAGAGAATTCAGCACCACCATACCAGCTTTACAACAAATCCTAAAGAAACTTCTCTAGGCAGGAAACATAGGAGAAGGAAATGACCTATAATAAAAAACCCAATACAATTAAGGAAAGGGTAATAAGAACACACATTATTGGTAACTACCTTAAATGAAAATGGATTAAATGCTCCAACCAAAAGACACAGACTGGCTGAATGGATACAAAAACAAGACCCGTATATACACTGTCTACAAGAAAGCAACATCAGACATAGGGACACACCAGACTGAAAGTGAGGGGATGGGAAAAGATATTCCATGCAAATGGTAATCGAAAGAAAGCTGAAGTAGCATTTCTCATATCAGACAAAATAGACTTTAAAGTAAAGACTATTACAAGAGACAAAGGAGGACACTACATAATGATCAAGGGATCAATCCAAGAAAAATATATAACAATGTAAATATTTATGCACTGAACACAGGAGCACCTCAATACATAAGGCAAATGCTAACAACAGCCATAAAAGGGGAAATTGACAGTAACACAATCATAGTAGGGGACTTTAACACCCCACTTTCACCAATGGACAGATCATCCAAAATGAAAATAAATAAGGAAACACAAGGTTTAAGTGATACATCAAACAAGATGGACTTAATTGATATTTATAGGACATTCCATCGAAAAACAACAGAATACACTTTTTTCTCAAGTGCTCATGGAACATTCGCCAGGATAGATCATATCTTGGGTCACAAATCAAGCCTTGGTAAATTTAGGAAAATTGAAATCACATCAAGTACCTTTTCCAACCACACCGCAATGAGACTAGATATCAATTACAGGGAAAAGTCTGGAAAAATAACAAACACCTGGAGGCTAAACAGTACACTATTAAATAAACAAGAGAGCACCAAAGAAATCAAAAGGGAAATCAAAAAATAACTAGAAAAAAATGACAATGAAAACAGGATGACCCAAAACCTATGGGATGTAGCAAAAGCAGTTCTAAGAGGGAAGTTCATAGCAATACAATCCTACCTCGAGAAACAAGAAACATCTTAAATAGACAGCCTAACCTTACACCTAAAGCAATTACAGAAAGAAGAACAAAACCCCCCAAAGTTAGCAGAAGGAATGAAACCATAAAGATCAGATCAGAAATAAATGAAAAAGAAATGAAGGAAACAATAGTTAAGGTCAATAAAAAGAAAAGCTGATTCTTTGGGAAGATAAACAATTGATAAACCACTAGCCAGACTCACCAAGGAAAAAAAAGGGAGAAGACTCAAATCAATAGAATTAGAAATGAAAAAGAGGTAACAAATGAAACTGCAGAAATACAAAGGATTATGAGAGATTACTACAAGCAACTATATTCCAATAAATGGATAACCTGGAAAAAATGGACAAATTCTTAGAAAAGCACCACCTCCTGAGACTCTATCAGGAAGAAATAGAAAATATGAACAAACCAATCACAAGCACTGAAATTAAAACTGTGATTAAAAATCATCCAACAAACAAAAGCCCAGGACCACATGGATTCACAGGTGAATTCTATCAAACATTTAGAGAAGAGCTAACACCCATCCTTCTCAAATTCTTCCAAAATATAGCAGAGACAGGAACACTCCTAAACTCATTCTACGAGGCCACCATCACCCTGATACCAAAACCAGACAAAGGTACTATAAAAAAAGAAAATTACAGACCAATATCACTGATGAACACAGATGCAGAAATCCTCAACAAAATACTAGCAAACAGAATCCAAAAACACATTAACAGGATCACACACCATGATCAACTGGGGTTTATCCAAGGTGCAAGGATTCTTCAATATATGCAAATCAATCAATGTGATAAACCATATTAACAAATTGAAGTAGAAAAACCATATGACCATCTCAATAGATGCAGAAAAATCTTTTGACAAAATTCAACACCCATTTATGATAAAAATCCTCCAGAAAGTAGGCAGAGAGGGAACTTATCTCAACATAATAAAGGCCATATATGACAAACCCACAACCAACATCGTTCTCAATGCTGGAAAACTGAAACCATTTCCACTAAGATCAGGAACAAGACAAGGTTGCCCACTCTCACCACTATTATTCAACATAGTTTTGGAAGTTTTAGCCACAGCAATCAGAGAAGAAAAAGAAATAAAAGGAATCCAAATTGGAAAAGAAGAAGTAAGCGGTCACTGTTTGCAGATGATATGATACTATACATAGAGAATCCTAAAGATGCTACCAGAAAACTACCAGAGCTAATCAATGAATTTGGTAAAGTTGCAGGATACAAAATTAATGCACAGAAATCTCTGGCACTCCTATACACTAATGATGAAAAATCTGAAAGTGAAATGAAGAAAACACTCCCATTTACCATTGCAACAAAAAGAATAAAATATCTAGTAATAAACCTACCTAAGGAGACAAAAGACCTGTATGCAGAAAATTATAAGACACTGATGAAAAAATTAAGGATGATACAAACAGATGGAGAGATGTACCATGTTCTTGGACTGGAAGAATCAACATTGTGAAAATGACTCTACTACTCAAAGCAATCTATACATTCAATGCAATCCTTATCAAACTACCAGTGGCATTTTTTATAGAACTAGAACAAAAAATTTCACAATTTGGATGGAAAAACAGAAGACCCCAAATAGCCAAAGCAATCTTGAGAAAGAGAAATGGAGCTGGAGGAATCAGTCTCCCTGACTTCACATTATACTACAAAGCTACAGTAATCAAGACAGTATGGTACTGGCACAAAACAGAAATATAGATCAATGGAACAGGATAGAAAGGCCAGAGATATCACACACACATATGGTCACTTTATCTTTGATAAAGGAGGCAACAATATACAATGGAGAAAAGACAGCCTCTTCAATAAGTGGTGCTGTGAAAACTGGACAGCTATGTGTAAAAGAATGAAATTAGAGCACTCCCTAACACCATACACAGAAATAAACTCAAAATGGATTAAAGACCTAAATGTAAGGCCAGACAATATAAAACTCTTAGAGGAAAACATAGGCAGAACACTCTATGACATATATCACAACAAGATCCTTTTGACCCACCTCCTAGAGAAATGGAAATAAAAACATAAGTAAACAAATGGAATCTAATGAAACTTAAAAGCTTTTGCACAGCAAAGGAAACCATAAACAAGACCAAAAGACAACCCTCAGAATGGGAGAAAATATGTGCACATGAAGCAACTGACAAAGGATTAATCTCCAAAATATACAAGCAGCTCATGCAGCTCAATATCCAAAAAGCAAACAACCCATTCCAAAAATGGACAGAAGACCTAAACAGACATTTCTCCAAAGAAGATATACAGATTGCTAACAAACACATGAAAGGATGCTCAACATCACTAATCATTAGAGAAATGCAAATCAAAATACAATGAGGTATCACCTCACACCAGTTAGAATGGCCATCATCAAAAATTCTACAAACAATAAATGCTGGAGAGGGTGTGGAGAAAAGGGAACCCTCTTGCACTGTTGGTGGGAATGTAAATTGTTACAGCCACTATGGAGAACAGTATGGAGTTTCCTTAAAAAAATAAAAATAGAACTACCATATGATGCAGCAATCCTACTACTGGGCATATACCCTGAGAAAACCATAATTCAAAAAGAGTCATGTACCACAATTTCATTGCCACACTATTTAAAATAACCACGACATGGAATCAACATAAGTTTCCATCAACAGATGAATGGATAAAGAAGATGTTGCACATATATCCAATGGAATATTACTCAGCCATAAAAAGAAATGAAACTGAATTATTTGTAGTGAGGTGGATGGACCTAGAGACTGTCATACAGAGTGAATAAGTCAGAAAGAGGAAAACAAATACCGTATGCTAACACATGTATATGGCATCAAAAAAAAAAAAAGAAATGTTTGAAGAATCTAGAGGCAGGACAGGAATAAAGACACAGACGTAGAGAATGGACTTGACACGGGGAGGGGGAAGGGTAAGCTGGGATGAAGTGAGAGAATGGCATGGACATATTTACACTACCAAATGTAAAATAGATAGCTAGCAGGAAGGAGCCACATAGCACAGGGAGATTAGCTGGGTGCTTTGTGTCCACCTGGAGGGAGGGATAGGGAGGGTGGGAGGAAGATGCAGTGAGAGGAGATATGGGGATATATGTTTATGTATAGGTGATTCACTCTGTTATACAGCAGAAACTAACACACCATTGTAAAGCAATTATACTCCATTAAAAATGTTAAAAAAAGACCAATATCCCAATAGAAATGTGAACAAAGCATACAGAATATTCACAAGAAAAAAACATCTGACAAAATATAAGATGTTCAACTTTCTTCACAATTAAAAACTGAAATGTGAAAAGAATTTTTTTAATCATCATATTGACAAAGATTAATGAGTTTAATAATATCCATGTTAATTAGGAGAAATAAGTGCTCTCAAGCCCTATCAGTGGAAGTCTAAATTGGTCAAAGTATTGTATAGGGCAATGAAGCAATCAATACTTATCAAAATCTAAAATGCACATTCCAGAAATAGAGACACAGATGTAGAAAACAAACATATGGACACCAAGGGCAGAAAGTGGTGGTGGTGGGGGGTGTGTTTGTGGTGGGATGAATTGGGCGATTGGGATTGACATGTATACACTAATATGTATAAAATAGATAACTAATAAGAACCTTCTGTATAAAAAATAAATTAAATAAAATTCAAAAATTCAAAAAAAGAAAAAAAGAGAAGAGAGGGCAGAGAAATGATAACAAAAGTAAGGAAGAGTTAGGGAGATGCTGATGTTACAAACTAAAATGAGTGGTTATTGCTGGAAGGATTACCAGATTTTGTCAGGGTTTGAACTAGAGAAAAGAAATGAGTTCCCTCCCTCCTTGGTGAAATTGAGAAATGTGGGAAGTCAGCATAAGCCTTCAGTTTCAAAGTAAAAAAGTGAGAGCACAGAGCTAAGGCACCCAAATGTTGACTAACTGGCGACTGGTTTCCCAAAGGTCAGGGAGTAGACCACTGCTGAGTGATTATCAGGATGAGGTCCTTTCTACAAGGGCCATGGAAGGACTGCCCACCTGTTTAGCCAGTATAACCTAAGTCCTACACACACAAAATCAAGAGTGCAGCATCCTGGGAAGAAAGCATATTTGCAATACTGATCCCAAAGTTAGGTAGTGCTAGTTATAGATTAACCCAGTGACATAATTCTATTTTAAGAGTTCCTGTCTCATATTAATGTATTTTGCAGGAGTTCCAAAAGAGAGAAATGTGCTACAATAGCATTACTATCAAAAGTAATGTAAAATGTCCTGAGGTACATGAATGATTTTTTGTGTAAGGCATATAGAAGACTGACATAGCTTTATAGGCACATCTCTGTATCGGTTCAAATTAAAGCTCTATCATTTGTGTACATTTTTCATTTTATTTCAATAATTATTTTCTTTCCCTTGCCCATATTAATAACATATTTTGCTTGCTTGCCAGGGAACAGCTGTAGAGAATAGTGACTGAGGTCCTACTTAACACCTATACCAAGAACAACTCTGAAACCTGCCTCTCTGGGTCAAATCCAGATTCCATCATTTTTGGTCCCTTAGTCACTCGGAGCCTCAGGTTCATCATCTGTGAAATACTAATCATAACAGTAGGTTACCATTTTAGGTTTCTCATAAGTATTAAATGAATTAATATGAAGCTCTTAGAATAGTACCTGGTACACAGTAAGCATTTAAAAAATATCAGCAATCATTACTGTTCTGACCAAGTCATTATACTTTATATTTAATCATTATAACTCCTCTAAAGTCCACATTTTTGTCTCTATTTTATTAGCCTAATTTTATAGATGAGGAAACTGAAGCTTGAGGCAGTTATATTACAGTAAGTAGAAGAAGTGGGTATTCAACCCAGATGTGTCAGATTTCAAAGTCCTTCTCCTTTCCATTGTACTGCATTAACTTATTCACATTTAAATCCCACTCTTCTCACCCATCCATCCTCAAACACACACATGTCCTTCTAAATAGAAATGTCTTAATCTCTTCTTTGGGGTTGGTTTTGTCCCTAAATTCTAGCTGCCTGATAAGTCCTCTGGACACCAGGATGAGATCCCCTCCAAAAGATGAGTAAGTGTTCTCTGTCTAAAACACATTTCCTCGATGAATGTTTCTGAGCTTGATGTTTGTCTGAATACCAAGCCTGCCAAAGACCAGAAACAGTTTTGAGTTTCAGATATTCTGTGCCTATTTCTCAGAATGTGCAATCCGACACGGACATGAAAAAACTCACTCACTTATCTATGGGTGAACAAACCTATTATAAATGCTTTGGAGGATAAAGGGTTGTGCTAACTGGATTGGATGTAAGGACAAGTACAAACCAGGATGTCCTGAGCAACATGGGATGTATGGTCACCCCACCTGTAACTTAATTTCTGCTTTCTGTTAGGGGACATTTGAAGAATGAACTATATGAGTAGCTCCCTATTCTCTGAGATTCACCTGGCTGTGTGTTACCTTTTCCTCTGTTTCTTCCTTTCTTTTTGTTGTTCTTTGAAACATTCTGTCACAGGAATGGAAGTGGATAGGGTGCAGAGGCTGAAGGAGGCAATTATCTTTGTATAACCTGACTTATTTTGCTGTCCTATTAAAGTGAGATTTGAGAAGTGCCATGAATGAATAAACAAGAACGTGTCAAGGAGGCTGTTCAAAGAAAAAAAAGGGAATTTCAGCTTACTAGACCAGAGTAAATGATGTGAAGGGAGAAGATGACATGGAAACCTGCAGCCCTAGTGAAGGTCAAAAATTTCCCCAGAGAAAAGACAATGGAGCATCATTAAGCTGTGTTAATGAGAGAGAAAGAGGCAGAGAAGAAAAAAGTGAGATTTTAAATTGTTTGTGCTAAATTGGGGTGAAAGTTCATATGAGACAAGCTGAAATTCTGGAGTCCACATAAAGTTGTGCAAAGAAGCTTCTAGGACCCCTCATTTGATGACATTCAAAGCCCAAAGGAACTTCTTGTGCAGTGGGGGGGTGGGGAGGGTTCATTCTCATTGAAAACTGCAGAGAGTAACTCCTGATTGGTACCTGGAAAATTAATTTCTGCCGTAAATATCTTTAAAGTATGCTTACCCAAAAATTATAATGAACTGTGAGGTATATAAATGAATTTGCTTCCTAATAGTCCCTTAACAAAAACTACCTTTGTTCTTTATTTTCCACTTTACTTCTGCAGATTATCTCTACTTTAACCTGAACTCTCCTGGAAATGACTCTACTTCATAATACACAAGTCATCTACACTGGCCAGAATAGTTTTCCCTCATCAGCAGTGACACTGCCCCTTCCCCTGCCCCATACACCATCTCCTACCATTTGAGAATCATTTTTCATAAAAAGTATGAGATTTGTCTCAATGGGAAGCTTATATTTGGCCAGGCTGGGCTTTGCATCCATGGAAACAAGCTGTAGGAGAGAGTGTTAGCTGTCATATGCAGAGTGGGGCTCTAGCTAGGGGCTAATTGAGCTCAGTTCCCTCCCATGAGATTGAGATACATTATTTACTATTTTCTTATATCCCAGATGCTTTGTTCAGACAGCTCATTTGGCCCCATTGAGATGCACTGAGAAGTGAGCACCACAAAGCTCATGTTAATGCTCCCATTTTTTTTTTTCCTGGGACACGGGCCTCTCACTGCTGCGGCCCCTCCTGTTGCAGAGCACAGGCTCCGGACACACAGGCCCAGCAGCCATGGCCCACGGGCCCAGCCGCTCCGCAGCATGTGGGATCCTCCCGGACTGGGGCACGAACCCATGTCCCCTGCATCGGCAGGCGGACTCTCAACCACTGCACCACCAGGGAAGCCCCGATGCTCCCATTTTTTATAGACAGCTGCTTCCGCTTATGTCTACCTCTCCAAATCCCATGCTGGTCAGATGTAAGGGGAGCATCTTTCAATAGAAGCCCAGTCCACATATGTCCCAAACAGCCACAATGTGCAACTTCTCTCCTTATATAAAGTTTTATGGGCTTGTCTCCAGGTAGAATCACCTTGATTCTTTTTTTTTTTTTTTTTTTTTCAGTTTTCCTTCTTTGGAGTTTATGATGGGTAGTGAAGGTACTAAGAGATTCTACATATTTATCCAGATAAGCAGGAACCATGTGTCAGTGTCACTGCACAGTTAGCTATCAACTACTCAGAAGCTGGACATTCAACTTGGTCTCTGCTACCACAACAAGGCCAGGGTATTGTACCTGTAAATGGCCCTGGAAGCTTCAATGACTGGCATATGCATCAATAGCTCTTGATAAAGAAGAAGGACCACTACCCTGGGAGTCAAAAGATCCAGGTTGAAATCTCAGCTCCATGGCTATTTCCAAGATACTGATAATTATCGCCATACTACTTAAATTCTTAAACCTAAATTTGCTCATACAAAGTGAAATTAACATCTGTACTACATCACAAGGCTGTTGTAAAGCATTCAAATGAGAAAATAAATGAGGAATTAGTTTAGAAACAAAAAAACATGGTATGAAAATCAAGTATGGTTCCTCTAGACTACTAAAAAGAAAAGTTACAGTATAGGCTCTGGGTATTGTAAATTTTCCTTTCTTTCTCTCTTGAGAGATTCAATTCTTTACAAAAACCTCCTTCACTGCACTCATTATGACCCTTTAATTTGTTTTTGTTTTTTTTTGCGGTACGCGGGCCTCTCACTGCTGTGGCCTCTCCCGTTGCGGAGCACAGGCTCCAGACATGCAGGCTCAGCAGCCATGGCCCACGGGCCCAGCCGCTCTGCGGCATCTGGGATCCTCCTGGACCGGGGCACGAACCCGTGTCCCCTGCATCGGCAGGCGGACCCTCAACCACTGCGCCACCAGGGAAGCCCTGACCGTTTAATTTTAAAGGCACATAATCCTCTAAACATGATCATATTATTCATTGATCTGGACTTTTAACACCTTTCCTCTTCTCTTAGTTCAGTTTTAATCTATTTAGGATGTTTTAACTAGTTGCGTTTTGTATTTTTCACACAATGTCCCATCAAATTCAAAGTTACCAGTACTCCTTTGCATTTTGTATGGTGCTCTAAAGTTATCAAAACATTTTCCCATAAATTATTGCATTTGACCCTCACAATAAACCTTTTGAAAAGAACGAGGATTACTCTTTCAAAATGACTTATACAGAAACTAAAATATACAGAGATACTCATTTTGATTTCAAAATTATTTCTAACTCATAACACTACCATTATTTCAACTTATTTTAGGTGTGCTTTAATTATTTTCTTACCATACATTGAAATCTCAATGTGTCAGGCCCTATGCTAAGTTGTTTGCACAATTACATGGAATTCTCATGATAATCTTATGAGAGGAATCGTTGTTGCCACTGCAGTTGAGTAAACTGAGGCTGAAATAGGCTAAGGAATTTCCCTAAGATGAGAGAGCTAGATAGTAGGAGATCTGGGACTTGATTCCAGTTTGGTTTGATTTCGAGGGCAATGCTCTTAACCATTATGCTATATTCCTACTCAGATTTATCTTATGTTCCCTTCTTTTCCTCAAAATACAGCTTATTAATTGTCTTCGGCTATTCTTGACATTTTCATCACTGAGCTCTCTACAACTCTGCATCCATACTGGCTAATTTAAAACTAAATCTAAAGCAGAAGTTCACTTTCAACCTTATCTGTTTGCCTTCTGCATATGGGGAAACTTAAAGTTAATTGACAAGCCTTAGCTTAAACCCTGAAAAAACATGCATGGGACATGCTGAAAACAAGACAGCACAGATCTTGATTACAAAACTGAGATCTGGACCACTAATACAAGACTAAGCCTAATCCCTGAAATGCACACATATGGGCAAATTCAAATCAGCATAGCAAAAGTTTTGAAAACTAAACTGAGATTTGAATCATCTGTACAAGTCTCAGCATAACTTCCAAATCATGCAAACCTCTAATAGCCATAAATAAGCACAATCATAATTTAAAGAACTGAACTGAAACTTGAACCATCACCCACAGTAGACAAAACAGAACTTGGGGTCCGAATCTCACTTGTTAATTGCGTGCTAATGTAAAAATATCAACATTCTACAGAAGATTATTACAGGCCACAGAGTCTAAGATACAATGCAAAATTATTTGACATACAAAGAACCAGGAAAATGTAACTCACATCAAAAAAACAAAAAAAGGCTAAGTATGCAATGCCAAAATGACAAAAATGTTGGAATTTTTGAAGACTTTAAAGCAACACTATGTTCCATAAAGTCAAAAACAAAAAACACATACCACACACATGAAATGAATATATGAAATCTCAACAAAAAATAAAAGCAATAAAAAATAACCAAATGGAAATTTTAGAACTGAAAATTTAATATCTGAAATTAAAAAACCACTAAATGGATTCAAAGCAAAATGGAAATTATATGTAAATAACAAAGGAAGAAAGATTGAAAAAGGTGGCCAGAGCCTCAGGAACCTATGGAATATCAAAGGTCTAATATATGTACATTTGAAGTTCCAGAAAAAAATGAAGAAATAAATATTGGAATAGAAAAACATTTTGTGATATAAAGGCTGAACACTTCCCAACTTTAATAAGAGACACACATTTGTAGATTCAGAAATCCCTGATGTACTCCCAAAAGAATAAACTCAATGAAAACTACACTAGACAGATTACAAACTGCCAAAATTCAAATATAAAGTACTGAAAGCATGTAGAAAAAAATGACATGCCACTTATAGGAGGACAATGATTTGAATAATTATTGATTTCTCAACAGAAACCATCAAGGTCAGGAGATAACATCTTTAAAGTGCTAAAATAAAGAAAAAATCTTATCGAAGCATAATTCTACATCTAACGAAAATATCTTTCAGAAATGAAGATAAGTTAAAGATGCTTTCAGATGGAATAAAACTAAGAGCTTGTGTCACTAACAGATGACATAACTTTTCTATAGGTAGTGCTAAAAGAAATTCTAAGTAGACTGTTAAAGTTTAGGCATGTATACATATTGTAAGCTCAAAAGAACCACTAAAAAGAAAGCAACCATCAAATAAAACATGCATACACAGGCACAGAGATATATATCCAAAAAGCCAAGTAATAAATTAAAATTAAATACTAAAAATATTCCCCTAAAAATCAAGAAAGAGAGAATATAGGAACAAACAAACAAAACGGAGAGGATAAATAAATAAGAAAATGGTGGAACTAAATCCAACTATATCAATAATTCATTAACCATTATTGGTTTTACTACTCCAATTAACAGAGATTGACAAATGGGTAAAGGCAAGACTGAACAACTATATGCTGCTATAAGAACCACACTTAAAATATAAAGACACATGGGCTTCCCTGGTGGCGCAGTGGTTGAGAGTCTGCCTGCCGATGCAGGGGACACAGGTTCATGCCCCGGTCTGGGAAGATCCCACATGCCACAGAGTGGCTGGGCCCGTGAGCCATGGCTGCTGAGCCTTCATGTCTGGAGCCTGTGCTCCGCAACGGGAGAGGCCACAACAGTGAGAGGCCCGCGTACCACAAAAAAGCAAAAAAAAAAAAAAAAAAAAAAAAAAAAAAAAAAAAATATATATATATATATATATATATATAAAGACACAGATAGGTTTAATGTAAGTGAATGGAGAAAACATGAAATACTAATAGTAAGCATAAGACGGCTGAAGGGGCTTTGCTAATATCAGATAAAATAGACTTGACTCCCTCTTGTGAGAGCACCAGGATCACAATCAACTGACAGAAGACACTGGAACTCACCAAAAAAGATACTTCACATCCAAAGACAAAGGAGAATCCACAGTGAGATGGTAGGAGGGATGTAATCACAATAAAACCAAATCCCATAACCGCTGGGTGGGTGACTCACAAACGGGAGAACAATTATAACACAGAAGTCCACCCACTGGAGCGAAGGTTCAGAGCCCCACATCAGGCTTCCCAACCTGGGGATCTGGCAGAGGGAGGAAGAAATCCCAGAGAATCACACTCTGAAGGCTGGTAGGATTTGATTGCAGGACTTTGACAGGACTGGGGGAAACAGAGACTCCACTCTTGGAGGGCACATACAAAGTAGTGTGTGCATCAGGAACCAGGGAGAAGGAGCAGTGACCCCAAAGAAGACAGAACCTGACCTACCTTCTAGTGTTGGAGGGTCTCCTGCAGAGGCGGGGGGTGGCCGTGGCTCACCACGGGGACAAGGACACTGGCAGCAGAAGTTCTGGGACGTACTCCTTGGTGTGAGCCCTCCCAGAGTCCGCCACCAGCCCCACCAAAGAGCCTGTAGCCTCCAGTGCTAGGTCGCCTCAGGTCAAACAACCAACAGAAAGGGAACTCTGCCCCAAACATCAGCAGACAAGCGGATTAAAGTTTTACTGAGCTCTGCCCACCAGAGCAACACCCAGCTCTACCCACCACCAGTCCCTCCCAACAGGAAGCTGGCACAACCCTCTTAGATAGCCTCATCCACCAGAGGGCAGACAGCATAAGCAAGAAAAACTACAATCCTGCAGCCTACAGAACAAAAACCACATTCACAGAAAGACAGACAAAATGAAAAGGCAGAGGGCTGTGTACCAGATGAAGGAACAAAATAAAACCCCAGAAAAACAATTAAATGAAGTGGAGATAAGCAACCTAGGAGAAAGAAAATTCAGAATAATGATAGTGAAGATGATCCAGGACCTTGGAAAAAGAATGGAGGCAAAGACTGAGAAGATGCAAGAAACATTTAGCCAACACCTAGAAGAATTAAAGAACAAACACCTAGAAGAATTAAAGAACAAACAAACAGATGAACAATACAATAACTAAAATGAAAAATATACTAGGAGGAAGCAACAGCAGAATAACTGAGGCAGAAGAATAGATAAGTGACCTGGAAGACAGAATGGTGGAATTCACTGCCACAGAACAGAATAAAGAAAAAAGAATGAAAAGAAATAAAGACAGCCTAAGAGACCTCTGGGACAACATTAAATGCAGCAACATTCACATTATAGGGGTCCCAGAAGGAGAAGAGAGAAAGAAAGGACCCGAGAAAATATCTGTAGAGATTATAGTCGAAAACTTCCATAACATGGGAAAGGAAATAGCCACCCAAATCCAGGAAGCACAGAGAGTCCCAGGCAGGATAAACCCAAGGAGAAACATGCCGAGACACATAGTAATCAAATTGACAAAAATTAAAGACAAAGAAAAATTATTAAAAGCAACAGGTGAAAACAACAAATAACATGCAAGGGAACTCTCATAAGGTTAACAGCTGATCTTTCAGCAGAAACTCTACAAGCCAGAAGGGACTCACCTGATATTTTAAAGTGATGAAAGGGAAGAACCTACAACCATGATTACTCTACCCGGCAAGGATCTCATTCAGATTCGACAGAGAAATCAATATATTTACAGACAGGCAAAAGCTAAGAGAATTCAGCACCACCTAAACCAGATCTACACAAATGCTAAAGGAAATTCTCTAAGTAGGAAACACAAGAGAAAAAAAGGACCTACAAAAACAAACCCAAAACAATTAAGAAAATGGTAATAGGAACATACATATCAATAATTACCTTAAATGAGAATGGATTAAATGCTCCAACCAAAAGACACAGGCTCATTGAATGGACACAAAAACAAGACCCATGTATATGCTGTCTACAAGAGACCCACTTCACACACAGACTGAAAGTGAGGGGATGGAAAAAGATATTCCATGCAAATGGAAATCAAAAGAAAGCTGGAGTAGCAATACTCATATCAGATAAAATAGAGTTTAAAATAAAGAATGTTACAAGAGACAAGGAAGGACACTACATAATGATCAAGGGATCAATCCAAGAAGAATATATAACAATTATAAATATATATGCACCCAACATAGGAGCACCTCAATACACAAGGCAAATGCTAACAGCTATAAAAGAGGAAATCTACAGTAACACAATAATAGTGGGGGACTTTAACACCTAACTTAAACCAATGGACAGATCATCCAGACAGAAAATTAATAAGGAAACACAAGCTTTAAATGACACAAAGACCAGATAGATTTAATTGACACTTATAGGAGATTCCATCTGAAGACAGCAGATTACACTCCTTTCTCAAGTACACAAGGAACATTTTCCAGTATAGATCACATCTTGGGTCACAAATCAAGCCTTCGTAAATTTAAATAAATTGAAATCATATCAAACATCTTTTCTGAACACAAAGGTATGAGCTTAGAAATCAATTACAGGGAAAAAAATACGTAAAAAACACAAACACATGGAGGCTAAACATAAACAATGCCTTTGTAAATAACCAAGAGACCACTGAAGAAATCAAAGAGGAAATCAAAAAATACCTAGAGACAAATGACAATGAAAACATGATGATTGAAAACCTATGGGATGTGGCAAAAGCAATTCTAAGAGGGAAGTTTATAGCAATACAATCCTACCTCAAGAAACAAGAAAAATCTCAAATAAATAATCTAACCTTACACCTAATGGAACTACAGAAAGAAGAACAAACAAATCCCAAAGTTAGTAGAAGGAAAGAAATTATAAATATCAGAGCAGAAATAAATGAAATAGAATCAAAGAAAACAATAGCAAAGATCAATAAAACTAAAAGCTGATTCTTTGAGAAGATAACCAAAATTGATAAACCTTTAGCCAGACTCATCAATAAAAAGAGGGAGGGGCCTCCCTGGTGGCGCAGTGGTTGAGAGTCCGCCTGCCGATGCAGGGGATACGGGTTCGTGCCCCGGTCTGGGAGGATCCCATATGCCGCGGAGCGGCTGGGCCCGTGAGCCATGGCCGCTGGGCCTGCGTGTCCGGAGCCTGCGCGTCCGGAGCCTGTGCTCCGCAACAGGAGAGGCCACAACAGTGAGAGGCCCGCATACCACAAAAAGAAAAAAAAAAAAAAAAAAAAGAGGGAGAGGACTAAAATCTATACAATTAGAATTGAAAAAGGAGAAGTTACAATGGACAACACAGAATACAAAGCATCATAACAGACTACTACAAGCAACTCTACACCAATAAAATGGACAACCTGGAAGAAATGGACAGATTTTTAGAAAGGTAAAACCTCCCAAGACTGAACCAGGAAGCAATAGAAAATATGAACAGACCAATCACAAGTAATGAAATTGAAACTGTGATTAAAAATCTTCCAACAAACAAAAGCCCAGGACTAGGTAGCTTCACAAGTGAATTCTATCAAACATTTAGAGAAGAGCTAACACCCATCCTTCTCAAACTCTTCCAAAAAATTGCAGATGAAGGAACACACCCAAACTCATTCTACAAGGCCACCATCACCCTGATACCAAAACCAGACAGAGATATTACAGAAAAAGAAAATTACAGACCAATATCACTGATGAAGATAGATGCAAAAATCCTCAACAAAATACTAGCAAACAGAATCCAACAACATATCAAAATGATCATACACTATGATCAAGTGGGATTTATCCCAGGGATGCAAGGATTCTTCAATATATGCACATCAATCAATGTGATACACCATATTAACAAATTGAAGAATAAAAACCATATGATCATCTCAATAGATGCAGAAAAACTTTTGACAAAATTCAAGACCCATTTATGATAAAAACTCTTCAGAAAGTGGGCACAGAGGGAACCTACCTCAGCATAATGAAGGCCATATATGACAAACCCACAGCAAACATTCTCAATGGGGAAAAACTGAAAGCATTTCCTCTAGAATCAGGAACAAAGTAAGGATGTCCACTCTCACCACTATTATTCAACATATTTTTGGAAGTCCTAGCCATGGCAATCAGAGAAGGAATACAAATTGGAAAAGAAGAAGTAAAACTGTAACTGGTTGCAGATGACATGATACTATACATAGAGAATCCTGAAGATGCCACTAGAAAACTACTAGAGCTAATCAATGAATTTGGTAAAGTTTCAGGATACAAAATTAATGCACAGAAATCTCTGGCATTTCTATACACTAACAATGAAAGATCAGAAAGAGAAATTAAGGAAACAATCCCATTAACCATTGCAACAAAAAGATAGAATACCTAGGAATAAACCTACCTAAGGAGGTAAAAGACCTGTACTCAGAAAACACTGATGAAAGACACTGATGAAAGAAATCAAAGATGACACAAACAGATGGAGAGATATACCATGTTCTTGGGCTGGAAGAATCAATATTGTGAAAATGACTATACTACGCAAGGCAATCTACAGATTCAATGCAATCCCTATCAAATTACCAGTGGCATTTTTTTTACAGAACTATAACAAAAAATCTTAAAATTTGTATGGAGACACAAAAGATACCGAATAGCCAAAGCAGTCTTGAGGGAAAAAATTGGAGCTGCAGGAATGAGACTCGCTGACTTCAGACTACACTACAAAGCTACAGTAGTCAAGACAATATGGTACTGGCACAAAAACAGAAATATAGATCAATGGAACAGGATAGAAGGCCCAGAGATAAACCCACGCACCTATGGTCAACTAATCTATGACAAAGGAGGCAAGGATATACAATGGAGAAAAGATACCTTCTTCAATAAGTGGTGCTGGGAAAACTGGACAGATACATGTAAAAGAATGAAATTAGAACACTCCATAATACCATATACAAAAATAAACTCAAAATGGATTAAAGACCTAAATGTAAGACTGGACTCTATAAAACTCTTAGAGGAAAACATAGGAAGATCATAGCAAGGTATTTTCTGACCCAGCTCCTAGAGTAATGGAAATAAAAACAAAAATAAACAAATGGGACCTAATGAAACTTAAAAGCTTTTGCACAGCAAAGGAAACTATAAACAAAACTAAAAGACAACCCTCAGAATAGGAGGGAAAAATATTTTCCCTCCTATAAAAATATTTTTCCTCCTATCATTTGCAAAAAAAAAATATTTGCAAATGAATCAACAAAGGATTAATCTCCAAAATATATAAACAGCTCATGCAGCTCAATATTAAAGAAACAAAAAACCCAATCCAAAAATGGGCAGAAGACCTAAATAGACATTTCTCCAAAGAAGACATACAGATGCCCAAGAAGCACATGAAAAGCTGCTCAACATCACTAATTATTAGAGAAATGCAAATCAAAACTACAATGAGGTATCACCTCACACCAGTTAGAATGGGCATCATCAGAAAATCTACAAACAATAAATGCTGCAGAGGGTGTGGAGAAAAGGGAACCCTCCTGCACTGTTGGTGGGAATGTAAATTGATACAGTCACTATGGAGAACAGTATGGAGGTCCCTTAAAAAACTAAAAATAGAACTATCATATGACCCAGCAATCCCACTACTAGGCATATATCCAGAGAAAACCATAATTCAAAAAAGACACATGCACCCCAATGTTCATTGCAGCAGTATTTACAGTAGCCAGGTCATGGAAGCAACCTAAATGCCCATCGACCAACGAATGGATAAAGAAGATGTGGTACATATATACAATGGAATATTACTCAGCCATAAAAAGGAACTAAATTGGGTCATTTGTAGAGACATGTATGGACCTAGAGACTGTCATACAGAGTGAAGTAAGTCAGAAAGAGAAAAACAAATATCATACATTAATGCATATATGTGGAATCTAGAAAAATGGTATAGATGAACTGGCTTGCAAGGCAGAAATAGAGATGCAGACATAGAGAACAAACATATGGACACCAAAGGGGGAAAGGGGCAGGGGTGGTGGGATGAATTGGGTGACTGGGATTGACATATATACTAATATGTATAAAATAGATAACTAATAAGAACCTGCTATATAAAAGTAAAATAAAATAAAATTTTTAAAAAACAGACTTTAATGAGTATTACCACAGATTACATTTTATAACAACAATAAGAGAAATTAATCAGGAAGAAATAATTATCAATATCTATGTACTTAATTACAAAACCTCAGTATACATAAATGAAATACTGAGAGAATTACAAGGACATAATTTTGTGATCATAGTAGAAGGTTTTAACAACTCTCTTTGATCAATTGATAGAACAGGTAGACAAAAACTCAGTAAGGACCTAGGAGATCTTGTAGTAGGGAAGAACAAATCTGACTCCATATTAGATCTGTTTCTTTTTCTTTAACCTTTGTGTTCTGTTGCCTGTGCTTAGTCAGGCTGGCTCTCCACCTTTTGTAAAAGAATGTTGCCTACGGTCTGAAACATACAGGATAGCCTATTCTCAGGGCTCTGACCTTTAAGAGTCCATATATATAGGGATAAAACGTTTTAGAACAGAGAATAACATTTGTCTTGTCAGAGGTTTACAAGAACATTGTGACCTGACCTACATAGACACCTGCAAGAACAAAGGATCCCTGCACCAAGAAGTTTGTAACAAACAACTATCCCACCCCCACTTTCTGGTACAAAAGAAGCCTGAATTCTGACTGGGGTAAAATGGTTCTTTGAGACACTAGTCTGCCATCTTCTCGGTCTGCTGGCTTTCCGAATAGAGTCGTTATTCCTTGCCCCAACACCTCACCTCCCAATTTATTGGCCTGTTGTGTGGCAGGCAGAACGAGTTTGGACTGAGTAGCAATCTCAACATTTTAATCTAATTATATGTATAGAGCACTCCATCAGGTAAGTGAAGAATACACATTCTTCTCAGGACACTGAGATAGACCATATTTTGGAGTATAAAACAAGGCTGTTAACTTAAAAATCTAAGTTATACAAAGTGTATGCCTCACATCAATGAAATTAAATTAGAACTAAATAACAATAAACATTAAGTTAAACCCTATTGATCTGGAGATTAAACAACACCGTTTAAATAATTCATGGGTCACAGACAAAATTACAAGAAGATTTACAAAATATTTTGAACTCATATGATAATTAAAATAGAACATAAAATTCGTAGGATGCAGCTAAAGCACTGGTAAGTGGAAAACTTATAATATTAAATGCACATATTAGGAAAGAAGATCTAAAATCAATAGGATTCCATCCTAAGAAACAAAAGGCAAGAACCAAGTAATAAAAGAAAGTAATTAATAAAGATAAGAATAGAAATCAATAATATTAAAAAGAGACAGAGAGAGAAAACTAAGTAAAAATCTGGTTCTTTGAAAAAAAATCAAGAGAATTGACAAACCTCCAGCTAGATTTTTCACGAGAAAAGGAGAGAGAACTTAAACCAAAAATATCAGTAATAAATGTTTAATGTGTAGGATTTGTCACCACAGACTGTACACATTAAAAAATAAGAAAACACTATAAACAACTTTGGGCTAACAAGTTTGACAATTTACATAAAATGGATGGTTTTCTTGAAAGATACAATTTATAAAAACTGACACAAAAAGAAACAGAACAGCTGAATAATTGTCTATGTCAGGTAAAGAAACTGAGTCTGTTATGAGGCCAGGAGTTTCACTGTGGAACCAGCACGTCTTCTGTGAATATACTTCTCTTGGGCACATTACTGCATGTTTCCCATAGGAGGTTAAGTAGGGGGTGGGATGATGGAAGAATGAAGCAGGTACACAGAGGGCTCATGTATAGGATCCTTGGATGCTTGGTTTAAAAAAATTTCTCTATCTTGTTACAACGATCAATTTAACCTGACCCACCAGAAATCAAGTGGGAGAAATGGAGACTCAAGGAGGGAAAGACAAGTCCTTTCACTGAGCACCAATAATGTCAGTGTTTTGAGGCAAACACATCTCCATTACTTCCCCTAAAGAACAGAATGAAGGGCAGGATAAAAGAGCTAAGAGAAAAAGAAGCCTTGAGATCCTTAACCAGAGGCCAAAAATGTCCAATTAATTAAATCTCTAGATGTCAAAGTATACAATTAAATCTAGTAGAGCTTTATTCTATTATAATGATTCTCTAATTCTGCTACATCTTCCCACTTTTTTAAAAAAGGGTAACCAATTAATCTTCAATTTCTTATATCTACTTATAATTTTAATCTAACTTTGATGTATCGCTTTCCTACCCCATTCCCAATTTGCAGTTTTCAGGAAATATTTTTACCATCCAGGGGAATAAATCACCATCTACTTAGCAAGTTCAGAGTAACGGGTAGAGAAGCTTACAAAGAACAGCCAGAATCTAATTTCCACTCCAGAGTCTTCTTGCTACTCAACTAAGCATCTCCTTAATGCTGGTCTGCAGCCTTTGACCCTCTCCCCAACTCCCAGGTCTGATTATTTACAATGAAAGAATAAACAGGTTCTTCCTTCTGCTAAAACGTTGGAAGTGATGACAAATCGACATTATAATGGAGTAATCCTAGTTCACCCATACAAAAATGGAGCCACGCAGCCACTGAATGGAGCCGGGCAGCCACTGAGGATCTGGTCTCAGACATACTCCTGCATCACTGAGAATTTGAAATTTCTGAACTGTATCAAACATAAGGACACCACCAGCTGTTTTCTAAACAACATCTGCTAGCAGCTGCTAGCTGCACCCTTGTAGTCTTAAAGTCCCTTCCCCCTCTTTGCAACTACATAATCATTTGGAACGCCAACAAATCCTTGCTTAGCAAGCACCCTTACCTCTTGCCAGCTCCAGTCCTAATTCTTGACAAAAAAAATTTACGTAACATTGTGGGTTTGTTTTTTTTGCCTTTGTAAGCTTCCCCCATTTTGTATTCCTGGCGGAACACAGATCAAATGCTTTCTTGGATATGTGCTTTCTGGGCTGCAGTCCTACCAAACCCCAAATAAAAGCATTTTGTGTCACCTCAACGTGGTCTCCATTCTTAGAATTCTCAGTTAACAGAAGTTAGTATTCTTTCTGATTTTGAGCAAGAAAGGAGTGGCAATTAAACTTAATTAAGTAAGCCTAACTGACTGACTATCTCAAAATCATCCCTTTTGTATATTATTATATGTATAATTTATAATTCTATTTATCTCCCATTCCAAACAGCAAAATACGCTCACAGAACTGTGTTGTCCACAAGATACAGTCAACAAAAAGACTTAAAATAATAAACACCAAATTTAGAAATGTCTTCCTTCCACATTCTAATGAATGCTCAATACATAATAACATTTCGTGTCCATATAGCCTTGAAGTTGTTTATCTCTCTGGGCTGCCAGGAAAACAGCAAAGCTTAACAAATGCATGGACCCATCAGATCTAAACTTGAAACTGAAAAAGCTTTGGATTGTTCAAAAGCAAATTACCAGAAAATTAGTGCATACCTTAAGAAGAAAAGGAGTTATTAATCTATCGCATGATAACATGCACTTGTATCATTGATTTAACCCTTTATTCACCTAGGCAAGCATTAATTCCAACACTGATGTAGCCATATTTGTAATATTTAGGCCCTGTTTTATGCTAACAAAAATCACCCTGTGTCTCTAGCCTGGTGATACAACACATATTTTTCACTCTGGACTCAGGAATAAGTTCCTGTTTCTCACAAGGGCCTACTCAAGTCTGAACAGTACTTTGCATTCCTTACAGCAAATCATAGGGTCCTGATACTCATGACTTTTGCCACTATGGACAATTGCTCTGAAATCACAAAGTCCATATATTGGAACAGTTTTGTGCACCACAGAAAGTGCTATAGCAAAAGGGACACACTGCCCCACCTACCGGGCTCAAATTTCTTGAGGTCTGCACTCCAGTTTGCCCAGGGAATCCCCGATTGATGCCTTTTTTCTTGGTTTCATTATCAATAGTCGCCTTCCCTCATGTTACCACTTTCCAAGGGCTCTTGTTTTGGGCTCTGAATTATATGGTTCTTTAGGGTGTCAGTGTGATGCCTCAGAAAGGGTTTCAGCATGAGCCATACACCCTTCACCTCCCTACAACATCATAGGCTTTGGTGTTGAGTCCAGCTCTCTTACCTTTTCCTTATTGCGAATATCACTTGGGAGGTTTTGTTGTCTTCTGTCACCCAACCAGAGTGCCGGATAATTTTAGTCTTCAAAAGAAATAATCTCTGTCCTGCCATCTTTCCATCCAGAAAGCTCCCTGAGGAAATATGATGGGTCAAACAAGTGAGTATTAGGTAAGTATCCTGGAACTTCACCTTCAAACAGAATTTAAACCCTAGCATCTCTCAGAGCCGAAAAAGGATCTTGTCCATCCCCTCCCTCCTGACAATGTGTGGGCATTGTTTTGCTTTCTATAATCAAAGGGTCCTTATGAGGGCCTTCTCAAACCAGTAACAAAGGTGGCTTGATCACACCACCATCAGCAACAGAAACAGCAAGCAGTTTTTTGTTCAAGAGAACGGCTGTTCTCTTGAACAAAAGAAAAAAGTTCTGCCTCACTGGGTACTTTCCTGTAAGTACACACACTTACACACTACACACACACACACACTTTTGTAATAGGGAAGAACAAACCTGACTCCATATTAGATCTGTTCCTTTTACTTTAACCATTGTGCTTTTTGGCCTGCACCTTTTGTAAAAGAATGTTGTCTATAGCCTAAAATATATAGAATAGCCTATTCTCAGGGCTCTGACCTTTAAGAATCCATTCATATAGAGATAAAAAGTTGCAGAACAGAGAATAACATTTGTTCTGTTGGAGGTTTATAGGAACATGGTGGCCTGCCCTATGTGGACAGCTACAAGAACAAAGGATTCCAACACCAAGAAGTTTGCAACAACTAATCACTTCTTCCTCCCCTCTCTCTGCTTTTAAAAATGCTTTGCTGAAACCCTTAGAGGAGTCTGGGGCTTTTGAGCCACGAGCCACCCATCTCTTTGCATGGCCCTGCAATAAACCTTTCTCTGCTCCAAACTCTAATGGTTCAGTTTGTTTGGCCTCACTGTGCATCAGGCACATGAACCTTGCGTTTGGTAACAACTCTTCCTACACAAAAATATTTCAAACTTAGCACAAGAACTCACTCAACTAGTCAAACAATTTAATTTTTTGTCTGCAAAGGTACCAAGTCTTCATAAAATAAACCATAACTAAAGTACCAACACACTGATTCAGCAAAATATTATCAGTTCTGCTGCAGCTTCTTTCTCTAAGGACATCATCTTATAATAATTGATTTTTCCTAGAAATAGAAAAACTCTCATTTCTCTCTTCTCCCTTTAACACACAAACAAGCCTCATTTATAAACTTAAAGGTCACAATTCCCTCACCCCATCAACATAACACTGACAGTGTTGCTTTTTACCATACTTCCTACCTCCACAAATAATCTTCCTCCTAAAGCAGTGTGTGTGTGTGTGTGTGTGTGTGTGTGTGTGTGTTGAAGGGGGGGAGGCTTAGTAAGGAGTGTACAAAGCTCCCCCGGGAACTGTTCCTCTGTGATGGCTTGTAGTCTCATTCAGTTTTTCGGTCTTTGGGTCACTAGTTAAAATATTTTAGGCACAACATGTCCATTTTCTTAATCTCCTTCCCCCACTCCCAAAATACAGCACCAAAGACTGATTGAAGAATTAGCAATGGAGAATCTAACCCAGAACTAACACGCACACACCAGAAGAAACACCAACAGTGTCTGCATCCCACCATCAAAGTGTTAGAAGTACTTGATATTTAGTCTAAGGAATTTTAGCTTAATGCTTCAGCTCACTTCCAAAACAGATCTCGCTTGCAACCTGGAGCATCAAAGGGCTTGTCCTTTTCATTGAGCTCTGTGGCAACTCACCAGTATTGGTAAAATTTAAACACACAGCAGTGAAACCAATCAAGTTTTGAGAATGTACATTTCATGGTTGTTTCAGTAACTTCAGGTTGGAGGTGGTGCCCCCTCCTCTCAAGGAGAGGGATGCGCCGGCACCTAATGCAGCATGCATCCCTGGCTTTTCCTCTGGAAAAGGCATAGCAGTCTCTTACAGGAATTTCCTACACTTCCTTCAAATGAGAATAATAATAACCTTTTACTGAGACTGACTTTCGCATCTGTTACCCCAGGTGCATTTACCTGTTTGCCTCTCTTCCTACCCATGCCTCCCACAGCTAAAAATCCCTTCAATGCAGAGGTTGTGTTTCACTGACTTCTGTATCTTCAGCATTTAGCATGGCACATACTGCCTGGCACATTAGGAGTTAAGAAAAATGGATTGAAGTGATGTCCACATCATAGAAATCATACATTTAAAATGAAAGTGAATCACAAATTATTTTTTTTTCCACTATTCACAGAGCCTTTATTTAGACTACCTAAAGGCAATGTTTGGAATGGCACTTCATGCCTAAATGAGTAAATGCTTAAAGATAAACTGTTTTTAGTTGTATCTTTGTTTAGTATGAATTATCTGTGAAACTTGCTTACCTCACTTTTTCTCAGTTATTACCTGCATATAAACACAAGTTGAACTTGTCATTAAAAGAACCGATAAGAAAAGCTGACGCTACATAGCTGCTGCCAGGGAGAAAAAAAATTCCTTTTACCTTTCTAGGTTCTTTGGCTGGTCTAATAATCAAATTTTTAAAACAAATTAATGGGGTAAGGGTCTGGGGCTTCAATGGGAAGGAAGACAATTTACAGGAAGCTGGGAAAAGCAAATGTTTGGTAAAGAAAAATTTGCCATGCCAAGCAGAGACAAGAGGACACAGAGTGGTATATGTAAAAACAGGCTTCCCTAATTTTCTCCCAGTCTACCATAGCCAGCTAATGTTCTTTGTAGTTATCTCCCGGTGATAGCTCTCTTCCTGGAATAGAACTTCTATCTAAATTCTTTTTAGGAAGTTAAGGGGAAGGTAAGAAGAAAAACTTCCTTAGTCTTCTGTTTCTTAAAAAGAATCAGCCTAAAATAATCCTCATGCCAAAAAGATATTTTGAGGTGGCATATTTTGCTCCCCTACACTGGGAAGGGAAGGTAGTTTCCATTAACTAAATTCTAAAAACTCATGTGAGGCTGAAGTTGTCAAACCTCTTAAATCCCAAGATTAAACTGTGCCATTTGCAGCTCTGCAGAGCCTGGACCCTTCTGAGAACTCACTCTCCACACAGAGCCTGGGTCATCGTGGGGAATCCTACCACCTGGAAATGGTTGGTGGAATTCTGAAACTCACAGACGTGCCCTCCTAATCATTTTACTTTCCCTCCCCCACTTCACAGCTATTGAAAACAACAGTATCAAAGGCAAATTTTCTGCTGAGAAGAAATTTCGTTTGAAAAGATCCTGAGAAAAATATTCTTCAGAAAATGGTGTTTGTTCCTGACAATGATATATCTTTCTTAATACTGATCTTAAAAAAGACCCTGAATTGAGATATCAATGGCATGCCATGGTTCAATCCTAGGCAACAAGTTACAATTGTAACAGCAACTTTCAACATGAAAATAAGATGTTCTTTCCTCATTCCTGAATTAAATATCCTTTATATCTTTTTCACAGGGCTAAAATCAAACAATGCTGGAATTAGATAGGATGGTTTACAAATCCGGATAGTAACAACTGAGGGTTAGGAGGAGTGGTATATAATAGCACAGCGTACAATCTTGTTTTGCTGCTGTCCTCTCCCCTTCTGTTGGTCTGCAAACTGGCCCCCATACACAGAGGGAAAGGAGAGACTGAAGAAAGAGGCAGACCACTCCAGATGGGTAGGTGGCAGGTTAATAAGCAAGGGAACTTACATATGAGGCTTGTCTTGGGTGGCTACAAGATAGGTAGGTCTCTGCACCAGCCTGCCAGAATCTTACAAGTTTATAGAGAGGTTTAATGGGGCTCAGCCATGCATACTGTCCAGAAGTTCACAACATTGTTTTCTCAAGGCTGCATCCTTGAACTGACTCCAGCCATGGGAAGGGTGGGCAGAACGTACATTCCAAGGACTGGGGAGGGGATTAGGAGCTTCCAGTTGCTGGGGTTGAGCTCACAGGTCAACTGGGAGTCACGTCCTCTCAGTGACCCCTCAGCATCTTTGCCTGCTCTCGTTTTTACTGCCTTTTCAAATTCCCCTGGATCTCTCAGCAGTGCTTCTTCTACTCTGCAAATAAGTCTTTTCGTGTCTCTGAAGCCTTGACACTA